>NC_057803.1:709383969-709724726 GCF_018294505.1 Triticum aestivum
AGCTAGCTAATAGCTAGAGAGAAGTGACCTCTCTTTCTTCGTGCTTGGTCAATGCTAGCTACTATATACATATAGAGAGAATTGACTTTTGGTCACTTTTGATCCATCCACATGAATCTAATCTGTGTTCCTTCCACTAATGATATAATAACTAATCATGATCAACATCATCATCATATTAATATAAAAACTCTTGCATCATATCATCACCAACAACACTAGCTAATAATCATCATAGTCACTACCAGCAACACTATTTAATCATCATAGTCATAGTGTAGCTATCTAATCACCACCAACACTAGCTAATAATAATCAGCATAGCCATTATCACCAACACTAGCTATTTAATTATCATAGTCATAGTGTAGCACATCTTCAAATTCATTCTAGCTAGCTAATCACTCTTGCTGCCCTCTCTCAGGTAAAATAGTATAAAACATGTGTAGCACTCCAGCTTCATCATATTGGAGAATGCAGATGAACCTGTCTCCTAATTGTGGGCTGCGCTTCTGATTGCTGCCCCCTAGTACTGCTCTGCTGTGATCGTTCACAATTTTGCTCCAGTCTTTGACTATTAAGACTTGCTCGCTTTGAGAAATTATGAATGCACTCGTGTGCAATGCAGGATATCTTGGTCGTAAGCTAACCATTGTCATGCGACCTTCAGGCTCGATCCAACGAGGCACAACATTCATCGGGAGTCCCTGTTGAAGAACAACGTAGTAACATACTTAGCAATACGAAGTTTAGCTTAAAAATAATGTATGCAAAAGATGCACTGAGGACAAAAAGTAAAAATCTTACCATCTTTCATAAATAGATGTGACCGTAGTTCAATACGTGGAATAGTGGTCGCACGTTTTTAGTACTAATATTTCGAAGTCCAGGAAAATAACCTGTCTTGACACTATCAAGATTCTCAAGTCATAAAACATAATGATGTATCTCCTCGCAGTTTAGTTCAGCCCGGGAGTAGTAGGTGTTGTCTACCAAGCGTCGGACATGTTTGCTTGAATGGAAATAAGCTGTCAATAGAAATTAAGTTGTCACGCGACTTCCAGGTGACAGGTGTTGGTATCTAAGAGGAGCGGAGACAATATGGGCATAATGGGGATCCATGACTCTTAATGCGTTAGTCCGGTCTTATAGCCTTAATTGCGGAAGACGACCAATGCTATGGTAACGTCGAAGCAAGAAAATTGCGGAGAAAGATTCAGACATGGAGGAGTTCGGCCATTCCAGGGTGAACCGCCTATAGAACAAACAATCTACGTGCTAAAATCACAATACAGGTAACTGGTATTACTATCGCACTGGCACGCTTGATGAATACCATGATCTGAAGTTTCTCTGTGCCTACATCTCCATTACAATTGTTTTCAACCACTTTACTTTATGCCCTTTATTGTTCTCGTACAGTTGTTCACTCTTCCGTCGCCCTAGCATATTTGTTTGGGACAATCAAAATATCTGCAGATTTTCATGCAGTTACCTCACAAAACCTGTGAAAAATTGTATGCCACCGAAACTCCACAACTAATACTCTCATCTGCTCTCTGTTGGGACCATAACTATTGGGATACTTACACGGAAATACTAGACAACCATGTGTGTCTTGCAGGCCATCAACCCTCTTAGGGGAGTATAAGATCTTTACGTAGCCATGCTGGTTATCCCAAACTAGCGCATGTGTTTTGGGATCCGAACACCACCGCTGTGAGGAGGATGGGATTCTTCTACATAGCCTCCAGCGTGTTGTGGTGATAAATATCCTCCTACTTTGCTTCCTCCTCGTCGAGCACTAGTCCTGCCCCTCTAAAAGCGGAACCCATTGTAGCCGAAGGGGAAGCAACATCATGAAAGTGGAAAGGAGAGTGGATGCGAAGAGGAAGTGGAGCACTGGGCCAACGCGGCGCCGCGACTACCTTTTTATTGAGGATTGTTGCGGGAGAAGTGGCCGGCGGTGAGAAAAATGGTGGGAACATGGCGGGAAAGTGTATGGAGTTGAGCATGCGGCGACTGTAATTCAAGATGGGAATGGGCCGACCCGGCCCTGGCCTTGGACCCAGCCCCGTGGCCCCAAGGTCAATATGTGAGGCCATGGGTCGGCCCATTTCATCAAATGTTTGTGGCCTTGCTGACCCGTTGGGTAGATGAGGCCGACCCAAAATTCAGCAGAATCAACACTGAAAATGATCTATGCTTTTAATACAATCAAAGCACATTATTATTATTATGTTAGCCTGATATTAATCAAGTGAGCCTTGTTGTTTCTTGCTGTCCGCCGTGATGATCGTTGTTTACTCCTTAGCACGGGCCGATGGCTGTTGTTGCTGCCTACTGTATCAGCTGCAACGTCGTTGTTATTATTGCTGCCTAACGCCGGCCTGCAGCGGTAGTGTCGGCACGCACGCGCACTGTAGGAACTGAGCATCAGATTGGAGATGCACTGCTGCTCAAACACAATGTTCGCTGTAGTCTACAAGATTGACAAAACTCCTACAGATATACGCACCAGAATCTACACTGAAGCTATTGCGTACAGCACTGACCGAGAACCAAAAACAGAACCAAAACTTGTGCTCAGGGGCAGCATGCTCGGGGGCAGCGACTAGGGCACAGCTATTTGACCGGGTCGACCCGTCTGACCCATCGGGTCGCACGGTGCCGGCTCCACTGACCCATATATCATTTAGGGCCAACCCACTTGGCCCATTGGCCTCATCTTTTTGGGTCGGGTCAGTGACCCAGCGGGTCGACCCGGCCCATTCCCATCTTGAACTGTAATTAATTGGCCCTCTTCCTGGTACCATGGGTGTCTGGTCGTTTGCACCATTTATAAGGAGAGAAGATGGGTCACGTAGGAGGATGAGGGGGTGAACCTTCCCTCCCGCGCGAGCGGCTAGTGACGAAGTGTGCTCCAAAATAAGAGTAAATTGCTTGAAACCACCACGTTTGTGGCTAGGGTACTCCAAAATCACCGCTTTTATCGAAAATCACAAAAAACAACCACTTCTGCGGCAAGTGAGTAACAAATCGCACTGAATCAAAGTTGAGCCGTGCCTAACAACAAAACTGGCGGGTGGGACCCACCCGTCAGGCTGACTTGGCAAAGAAAGCCAGCCACGTGTACAGGTTGACTAGTCTTTCTCTCCCTCTCACTAGTCTCTATCAGGCATTATGTCGAGCACCTAGCGTGCATGCATGACAACTGCACCTGAGCCTTGCTGGCGAGCGAGAGTGAGGTGCTCGCCGGCGGCGCGTATGAGCGCGGGTGCGACCAGGGCGCTCCTGCACGGCGCACCACCGCGAGCACGGGCTCGGCCAGGGGGCTCTACCATGGCGCGCACGAGCAAGGGTCAGCCAGGGCGCTCCCATGGACTCGATCAGGACGCTCGCACAGGCTGGGCCACCTGCTTGGCCGGCCGCGGCATCGTCCGCTTTGTGCTGGCCACCTGCTTGGCGCGCACGAGGTCGAGCGCCTGTGCGACGCACCGCATCCCGCTCCGATGAGGCCGAGCTCCAGTGCGCCCGCTCCCCTGCCCGCTCTGCGAGGCGGAGCTCGATTTGGTCGGGAGGTTTGTTGGGTGAATAAGCCGCGGCGATGCACCGAACGCGACCAGCGCGTGTATGGGCGCGAGCTGGCCGGGTCGGGCGCGTCGGGGCCGCGGGTGTTTGTGTGTGCGTGCGAGCGTGTGGTGCACGGGGTGAACGTGCAAGTGTACACCATAGGCGTGCGTGGGTGTGGGTGTCTGTTGGCGAGCCGCACGGCACGATCGGGCCCACTCAGCTGGTGCTCACTGCGAGAAGCGCGCGTTCGGGCGCGGCGCGGGCGCGGGCTGAGCGTGCGGAGCGTGGGCAAGATCGTGGGCGAGTGGAGGCATTGGGTGCGTGCCCGGTGCGCCGGCTCGGGGCTATAAAGCCGTGTGGTGACCGTTGTAACAGGTGACATTGTCGAGTTCGTGCACGAGGAAGAAAAGGGGGCGTACGAGCGCCGGAAAACCTACTATGTCCACTAATGGCCTTCTTCTTCAATGGGCAAGATCTAACATGATGCCCTTCTATTTTGCACTTGAAGCAAACAATCTTGGCCGAATTCTTGACTTGTTCTTGGCCCTTCTTTTTGTTAAACTTGGACTTCTTCTTCTTATTGGAGTTGAATCCAAGTCCACCTTTGTCATTGGGGGGTTTTTGCACACTCAAGATATTGTTGAGTGTGGATTTCCCTTGATGACTCTTTTCCAAGTCTTTCTTCAAAGAAGTGACTTGGGCCTTGAGTTCTTTGATTTCCTCTACATGGTTAGTCTCAACACAAGTACTAGAGGAAGTATAAGCTTCATCGTTAGAGCAACAAGGCAAGGAAAGCAATTCATCACAAGATGTACCAACATTGTGAGTAGATGAATTACAAGGACTAGCACATGGCAATATACTATTTTGACTAGAAGTAGTGCTAGTATCCACATGAGGCTCACTAGATGTTACCTTAGCAATCATGGCCTCATGAGCTATCTTTAGCACACTATGGGATACTAGAAGATCATCATGAGAGCTTGAGAGCCTTTCATGACTTTCTTCCAATTTCCCATAATTGCTAGATAGCACCTCAAGTTGAGCCCGTAGCTCAACACTCTCCTTCAAAATGGATGCTTCACAAGTAATAGAGTTAGTAGCACAAGCATCATCATTTACAACAATAGGAGAGGACAACTTGGAAAGCTCTTTTAAATAATAAGCTTCAAGTTGGGCATGAGACTCGGTGAGTTTGATGAGCTCATCCTTGATGACCCTTGAGCCATTTTCGAGGTGCTCAAAATCCTCTAGGAGTCTAGCATGAGAAACTTCAAGCTTAGCATTTTTATTTTTGGAATCATTGGCCACCTCAAGAGCTCTATCATGAGATTCCCTCACTCTAGATAATTCTAGAGCAAAAGTCTCCTCAAGAGATTCGGAGGTGGTTTGTTCATGTTCAAGAGCTTGAGATAGCTCCGCGATCTCATTTGCGTAATCACGCCCATGAGCTTCCATTTTCTCAATGGTGTCCTCATGCTCCTCTAGATGAGATTCCAACTCCACGATGTATTTCTTGCCATCAATGGCAATGGACATTATTTCCATGAAGTTGGAACGAGCAATTTTATTTTTATGAAGAGCTTTAAAAATCATTTCCCCCTTAGTTTTTAAGGAGGCAACATTATCATTCTCTTCATCCTTATCCTCATCATCATTAGCATTAACATCATCATCAAGAGACATATTGGGGTACAAAGTAGGAGATACCTTTGACACCTTAGCCATAAGGCAAAAAGCAATAGATGATGATGTAGGATCCCTTGAAGCACCATTAAACACCACATCTTGTTCCATGGAGTGTTCGGTTTCCTCTACATTGTTAGCACAACAATTCGAGGAAATAGATGCATTTTTATCATGGCAACAAGACATAGCGAGCATATCATCATGAGATTTAGTCAAGAAATTTCTACATGATATGCAAGGACTATCAACACAAGCATGTGAAACATTTGGAGTGCTCGAAGTGTTAAAGCCCAAAGAAGGAGCATTGAAATAATATAGTGATGAAGGATCATCCACAATAAGCATACTGTTATCATTGCAATGACCAACACTACTCACCATATCATTACCTTGTGGCAAACCACATGTAGGTGAAGTAGAAGAAGTTGAGAAGACTATACGACCGGAGGTGGAGGGAGAACAATCATCCCCACAAATCTTGGACACACCATATTTATCTTGAAGCTTTGTCCATAACTCATGAGCATCCCGGAACGACATGAGTTGAAATATAACTACATTGCTCAAAGCATCAAAAAGCACATTAGAAGCTTGAGCATTGAGATAAGAGTTTTTCTCATCCTCTAAAGATAATCTTTGGGATCCTTTGGAGGAGAAAAATCCATATCTACAATTCGCTCTAAATTTGGGTCCATGACCCTAAAGAGATTAAGCATGCGAATTACCCAAACATCAAAATTTGTGCCATCGAAACTAAGAGAGTCAGAGAATCCTAATCCCCTAGTCGACATCTTTACTCTCTAGGCGGTAAAGCCTAATAAAGAGAGACGATGCTCTGATACCAATTGAAAGATCGAGGATGTAGCCTAGAGGGGGGTGAATAGGCGCTTTAAAATAATTACGGTTTAGGCTTGAACAAATGCGGAATAAACCTAGAGGTTAATTTGTCAAGCACAAAACCAAAAACAACTAGGCTCACCTATGTGCACCAACAACTTATGCTAAGCAAGATAATCAACTATGTGATAGCAAGATATATGACGAAGAACAATATGGCTATCACAAAGTAAAGTGCATAAGTAAAGGCTCGGGTAAGAGATAACCGAGGCACGCGGAGACGACGATGTATCCCGAAGTTCACACCCTTGCGGATGCTAATCTCCGTTTGGAGCGGTGTGGAGGCACAATGCTCCCCAAGAAGCCACTAGGGCCACCGTAATCTCCTCACGCCCTCGCACAATGCAAGATGCCGTGAATCCACTAAGGGACCCTTGAGGGCGGTCACCGAACCCGTACAAATGGCAACCCTTGGGGGCGGTCACCGAACCCGTACACTTTGGCAACCCTTGGGGGCGGTCACCGGAACCCATCAAATTGCTCGGGGCGATCTCCACAACCTAATTGGAGACCCCAACGCTTGCCCGGAGCTTTACACCACAATGATTGAGCTCCGAACACCACCAACCGTCTAGGGCGCCCAAGCACCCAAGAGGAAAAAGCTCAAGGGTACCAAGCACCCAAGAGTAATAAGCTTCTCAACTTGTAACTTCCACGTATCACCGTGGAGAACTCAAACCGATGCACCAAATGCAATGGCAAGGGCACACGGAGTGCCCAAGTCCTTCTCTCTCAAATCTCACCGAAGCAACTAATGCTAGGGAGGAAAATGAGAGGAAGAACAAGAAGGAGAACACCAAGAACTCCAAGATCTAGATCCAAGGGGTTCCCCTCACATAGAGGAGAAAGTGATTGGTGGAAATGTGGATCTAGATCTCCTCTCTCTTTTTCCTGAAAAACTAGCAAGAATCCATGGAGGGATTGAGAGTTAGCAAGCTCGAAGAAGGTCAACAATGGGGGAAGAACACGAGCTCAAAGGATAAGGTTCAATGGGGAGGAAGACCCTTTTATAGGAGGGGGAAAATCCAACCGTTATGTGCTCAGCCCGCACACGAGCGGTACTACCGCTCCACGAGCGGTACTACCGCTCGGGCGGAAGAAGCAGGGAAACGGAGCAACAAAACAAGAACCTTGGGGCGGTAGTAAAGCAGTAGCGGTACTACCGCCCGACCGGAGCGGTACTCCCGCTGGGCCAGCGGTACTACCGCTTAACAGCCTAAGCGGTACTACCGCTCCTCCTCGCGGTACTACCGCTCGAGAGCGGTACTACCGCCACTCCTGTCGTGGCAGGTACCATAAAGTCCGACACGAAAAACGAGCCCTCGAATCGAGGCGGCACTAGCACGAAACCGCAGTGGTACTACGGCTGGGGCTACAAGCGGTACTACCGCTCCGGCCCACGGTACTACCGCTCAGACTAGAGCAGGGAGAAAAGCAGAAATGCCATAACTTCTTCATATGAGCTCCGAATTGAGCAAACTCAAGCTTGTTGGATACAAGACAACGAGTAGCATCAAAACAGCGAACAAAGGAGTGACACCTCCAACAGAGAAGAACCGGCATACCCTCCAACATCGAAAACATCATAGAAGATGCATGTGAACTCCGTTTTCGATGAACTCGAGCTTGTCATAAAAATGACCATAAGCTCCAAATCTCACAAGGAGAAGAACCAAACAATAACCAATAAAGATGATGCAAGGATGCAATGGTTTGAGCTCTCTACGAACGATACGATCAAGCAACTCATCGAGAGCCCCCCTTGATAGTACGGCAATCGATCCTATAACCCGGTCTCCCACAACTACCATGAGACCGGTAAAATAGAAAGCCTATCAAGGGCAAACATTTGCCTCGCACATGATCCACTTGAGCTAGATGATGACGATCTTCTCCTCCTCAAGATGGACCACCTTTCTTGATTGCGTTGGCTCGATGAAGACTAGTAGATTGCTCCCCCATACTCCACTATGGGTGAGCCACTCTTCTGCACATCTTCACAAGTCCATTGTCGCCACAATGGACGGCAAGCTTCAAGCATACGATCTCTTCGTGATGATCCTACTTGAACTTGCACTCCGCAACCTAACCCCACAAAGAACTCTCACGAAGACCATGGGTTAGTACACAAAGCGTAATTGACCATGCTTACCATACCATGGGATCGCTTGATCCCTCTCGGTACATCTTCTATGCTTTGTGTGTTGATCAACTTGATTCACTCTTTGACTTAGTCTTGATCAACCTTGAATCTTTCCAACTCTCTTCATTTGGATGATGTCTTGAAGGTAAACATGAATGATCACACACTCTTTTTCTTCAAGACATGCTTGCTATAAGCTCAATACTCATAAGACCAATCTTGAATAATTCCTTAATAGCACCTTGGTCATCACAAACTCTCCTTGAAACCAACAAATGGACTCCAAGAAAAGCCTATGGACAAACCCTTCAGGGCACGTACAATGGTTGATAAGATAGTCTTATCTTAAGTCCTGCATGTAAATTAGAGATGAAAAAAAACATGTCTACAATGAATCATTTCTTAGCCTTATCTTTAATAATTAGCTGTTCCTAAAAATATGGTGAGACAAATTATGCTAAGAGATCATCTCTTGTCTTCTCTTAAATAAGAGAAGACAAGCCTTATCTTACGATTTCTCTCTCCTCCACTTCACCATTTATCCTACGTGGCACTCTTAAGATAGAACCATTGTACATGCCCTCAAATATAACTCAATATAACTCAAGGCAACCATTAGTCCATAGAGATTATCATCAATTGCCAAAACCAAACATGGGGGCGCCGCATGTTCTTTCAACAAGTTAACCAGATCAGACACCACATGTTACATGTTTACCTACCCATTTTTATTATTTTCTTGTGCCTTAACTTCTAGAAGCTTCTCATAAGGTTTTTTTTAGTTTCTGGAAGTTTTTTATTTGGTTTTTTCTGATTTCTTTCTCTTTCCTTTTTCGCTTCTTTCATTTTTTCCTTTCCTTTAATTTTTATAAATGTGTGAATTTTTTTCAAATCTGAATACTTTCTTCAAATTTATAAACTTTTCTCTCAAAACCATGAATTGTTTTTCAAATTTTGTGAACATTTTTTTCCAAACCGATAAACTTTCTTTCAAAGTCAATGAACTTTTTCCCAAAATCGATAAACTATTTTTTGGAATTCGTGATAAACTTTATTTCATTCTTGATGAAAATATTCATTATTGATGAACTTTTTCTTCAAATTCGATGAACATTTCCCACCCCCTACTTGACACAGGCATTTCCTATTTGGCGCCTGCGGCGCCCGTTACAGTGCAATTTGCAAACGGGCGCCTGTAGCAGTCCCAGATGGGGCGGGAAGGGGAATCGAACTCGAGACCTGTTCGTTGCAAGCGCACTGCTCTAGCCAGCAGGCTACCCACCCTCGTGTGTATAGCTAGTTCGTTTTTTTCCTTTAAATCCTTTTCTTCTTCTCATCTTTTTGTTTTCTTTACTGCACGGTTTTTTTTAATTGGTGAACTTTTTTTGAAAATAATGAACTTTTTCCTGAATCGTTGAACTTTTTTCAAATCCGATGAACCTTTTTTTAATTGTGTGAACTTTTTTAAAATCCGGTGAACTTTTTTTTCAAATTTCATTGAATTTGTAAAAAGTTCATCGGAAAATGAAAAAGTTCATCGATTTGAAAAGAGACAGGAGTTCGCTGGTTCGAGTCTCGTGAAAAGGAAACTGCTGATACTTATGAATGATTCAAAGAGGAAGGGACAGAAACTGTGCTTCATCTTCTATCAAGCCGTGCCCGGCCACCTCCTAAGCCTATCTCTACACCAATACATTACGGGACACCAAGCCCTGAGACTACTGTTCTGGAGGATTTTGGACATGCTGCTCTAGCTGCCTGCCCGTGCTAGCTACTGGTCGCCAACCTCAAAGGCTCATGGCTCAGTTCGGTACCGCCTCGCCTGCTGGAACCATTCTCACGCTGGAAGGGGCCTGCTGATCCTTACTTCTTGGTCGCCTTCTTGCCTCACCGCTGGTGCTTGCATCCCCGACGCGGCTTTTAGCCTGGGACAGAAGTTGCTTCCTTCGCTGCTTCGGGCTGGTGTGACCGTCTCTTTCTATTGCTCGCAGAACAGCTTTCCGGAGCCTGGACTCCACCATTTCCCATGAGACGAGCTTCTCTAGAACTGCAGAGACATACTCAGCCCTTCGATTCTGCAGCCATGTAACAAGAACAGACTAAGTGGCGGATATGGCAAATATAACCACTAGAAATCATGAGCACCATTGACATCTAACCTCATAATCCAAGTAGTAGGCATGCTGTTCCCAAGACAGAGAATTGGTTAGCAATGTTAACTTTTATGAAGGAAAAATGCATGGAAATGAAAATGAATGATGTGTGCATACCTCCCAAACATCAATCGCAAGGAGTGGCTGCCAACAAGAATAGACAGACAAAAATATCAGATCACTGTAGAATATATAGTATGCATGGGGGAGACAGACAATAGATTTTTTATAAATGGAAATACTTTCTTGTCAAAGGAACAAATAATAAGAGGCAATACAAAGCTTCCAAAATGAAGTAGTGCACAGTATACAGTGCATGATTATGTAGGGAAACACAGTTGCAGGTAAATACTCACAGAGTGGCCCCAGACAAGAGGGTTGATAGCATTTGGAGACTTTGAGATGACCAGCCTACCATAATTGTCAGATGGGATTGGGCTTTTTGACTTCACATGGGGTAACTTGCTCCCCTTGTCTAGAACCAGTTACAGAGCAGAGTTCAGTTCATCACATTCACACCACTTGGAGCAAGTTCTGAAACTGGTACAAAAAATCTAACAAAAGAGGACTTTAGCATCACTTACAAGAAAGCCAGACCCATCCAGAACCGAACTGAGTTAGTGCGACATCCATGAATTGCTTGATCATGCCGTCATAGGATCCGAAGTCCCTGTTTATAAACTTCAGAAGACGTTCCGGGGGCTTGCCTCCACCGCCAGGTTTTATCGAGCGCCAATAGAAATCATGGTTCCATACCTACATAGCATGGCCAAGAATTAGGGATCTAAAGCATACGCAAGCCTTCCAAACAGCATGCAATGCTACCTGTGCGGCATGGAAGAAGGGAGCATGGGGTGGCTCCCTGCCCTCATTGAATGAGGCGAGCATCATCTGCCCAATCGACATCCGCTCCCACTCGCTGCCGCCGATCATGCCGTTGAGCCTGTCCACGTGCCCGCGCTGGTGAACTCCCCAGTGCTGCTCCACCGTCTCCTTGCTTATGTACGGCTCCAGAGCATCCTGCATTACAACCCCTTGTCCGTCACCCCGTTCCCGGCACCAATGTTTGTGAATCATTACTTTTGTTGTACTTACTGCAGGATAAGGGAGAGGCTGCTGCTTTATCCAGGCAACTGAATCAACGTCGTCAGGGTTCAAGGACACATCGGCGGCATCGCCGCTGGCATTGGCAGCTTGGTCCGCTGCGGCATCAGCAGCAACATTCGCCGTATCGTCCTCGGTCACCACATTCGCCTCGCCGGCACAGCGAGTTACGTGGCAATTCCATCTCCCCCGGCTATCTCCCTAGTCACATATGTACATACAGTCACTACACCGCACCAAATCGAACATCTACAGAAGCTGGAAATGACTAGTGAAATCTAGAATGATGGTACGATACAGTCTAATCTAGACACAGAGCTGTTGTAACCCCAGCACAGCACAGAAGTTCCATTCTGTAACTGAAACCAAAGGACGAAAATGACAGTAATCTTGCTCTTAGAGTGCCGAGAAGAATCGAACGAGAGGTCATGACAGTAATCTACTAATCAACATGAGGAGCATGGGGGAGCAACGAGAGCTGGGTGCGGAGCTTACCCTGGCGCCTCCTCTCCGTGGGGCGGCGAGGCGGCGGAGCCTCCCACGCTGCGGGGAGTCGCCGCCGGCGCGGAGGAGGAAGGGGGCCGAGCTGGAGGCGGGGAGGGCGAGGGAGAGGGGGCCGCCTCCCACCCCTACCGGCGCGGCGAACGCCATGGACGGACGGACGGACGCGAGCTTGGGGAGAGGAGGAGGTGACTGACCGAGAGTGGGGGGAGGAGCAGAGGAGGGGATAAGCAAAGCGGCGGGCGGGGGTTTGGGTTTGGGTTGTGGGCTGTTGGCTTCTCGGTGGGCTCAGGTGGGCCTAAACCTGCGGCAGAGGAGAGAAAACGGTGCCAAGCGAAGCCCATTACGGCCCAGCGAACAAAAACAAACTGCAGCGAGATTGGAGACATTTTACCAAATCCAATTTGATTCCTGTGCCTGATCTTGCATCTCGCCTGCTGCTCTGAAGACTTCTCCGGCCAGCCATGAGCCATGGGAAACTTTTCTGCGGCAAGATTTCTTCAACCGCCCGGGTCATCGGCGGCGGGGAAGCGCGTCCGTGATCCGTCAGTGCGCCGGCAGGGGTCGGCCGCCGGCGGCCACAGCGACGTGCGCCAGCTATAATAAACATACACACCCCAGGGTTCGCTTTCAGGCAGACGGCGCTCTTCCGCGGCCGCCGCGGCATCGATGGACCGCCGATGATGACGCGGACGCGCCACCTAACGTACGAGACATCGCCGTCAGTGATGGATGCGCCTGGACTGGAGGGACGGTCAAGGGAGGGGGATCTTTGGTCAGACCTCTCCTCCTCTAACCGGTAATGGGGCCGTTGAGGTCAGTGTCACTGTGATATCATATCATACTTTTTTTACCTTTATTTACTTTGACAGTGAGTGTAACCATGTTATTATTACTTTCTTCTGCACCGGTTAACACCCCTGCAGTTGATTTTTAAAACAGGCAGTTTTGCAGGGGTTTTCCTGCTCTACCCAATCATCAGTGAAATGATGGTGTGTGCATTACCACATCAGGGAGAATTTTAAAATTTTACAGTTGAAATAGTTGGTGGTAATAATGACTAATTGCCAATGGCAGCAGAAGAGGAGTTGTTTTACCTTGTAGGCAAGCCTGTGATGAGATCCTGGGAGCTGGCCATCCACTTCTTGCAAATCCTGCATTATATTATGTCAGCATGCACCATCAATGAATCATTGACATTGTCACCTCCTGGCACCAAGTTACTATTATACTAACCCACTGGGGAAAAATTAAGGATAAAATGTCACTTGTAAGCATAGAAACATATTGGAGAAAAAAAATAGCCCTTAGAAAGAATATTCCAAGAGCGCCTATGGAAGATTTGTCTGATCTTTGTGTTGCAATTTCGCAGACCGTGATCGAAAGGGCATCCGTTTGAAACAGCGTGCCGCTTTTCTGTTCATACCTGCCTGGTGTAAGAGTTTTCTAGGGTGTTCCCTGTTAAATATTTAGGCATACCTCTCCAACAAGGCAAGCTGTCTAGGAGTGATGTTCAGCCCCCTTACAGATTAAATCCAATGTAGGATAGCTATACGGAGAGGAAAGCTCCTTTTTTTTTATGCAGGCAGGATCATATTGATCAAAACCTAGTTGGCTAGTATTCCTATTTACCTCCTTTCCTTTCTTAAATTTCCTAAGAGGGTCGTGGATCGTATGAACACTCAAATGGCTAACTGCCTATAGGACGATTTTGAGGGGTGTAGGAAAATTCATGTAGCCAACTGGCCTATAGTTGCTACGAAAAAAGATTATGGGGATTTGGGTATCCCAAGCATCCATGACTTAAACATTTGTTTGCTAGGGGCTTGGGTTAAAAGGATATATATATGCTTCGAGAAGATAGAAGGGGAAAACTATTAAGCAGGTTTGGGATGGATCCACCCGTATACTCTCTGAGGGGAGTGATTCCCTAGTCTGGAGCTCTGGAATTTACTCCACTGATTCCCTAGTCAGACTGAGGATTATTTATTTTGCGTTGAAGCTGAAAGTGTTTGGCATTTCTCCTTTGAGTGTGCTGTTGCTCTGAATATCCGGAGAGATATCAGTGTTTTCTTTGGTTAACTTCCTCTCTCTGGGTAGCTGGAGAAAAGCTTCTTGTGCTTAATTCTGTTAGTGCTGCTGTTCTTCTATTGTTCTGGAGCAAGTTGACTTGGTTACGCAGGCTTCTTTCTGAGAATGGAGCCGGGGAGCTCTCCATGTTTTTCTATTGAAAAAATAATTTTAAACTGATTCTGTTCCCTTGCCTGTTCTTCCATCGCCTGCACTGAAGATGTCTCCAGTCCAGCCAGCCATGAGAAATTTCCCTCGCCTGTTCCTGCATCTCGCCTGCTGCTCTGATGATTTCTCCAACCAGCCAGCCAGCCATGAGAAGCTTTCTGAGACGAGATTTCTTCAACCATCCCGGGTCATCGGCGGCGAAGCGCGTCCGTCAGTGCGCCGGCGTTCACAGCGACGGCCGCCAGCTATAACTAATAAACATACATAGCCAAGGTTTCGCTTTCAAACACACGGCGCTCTTCTGCAGCCGCCGTGCCATCAATCACTAATGAAGCCGACACGCCACCTAATGAAACATCACCGTCAGTGATGGATGTACCTGGACTGGAGCAGATCTTTGGTCAGAAACTCTTCTTCTCTAAACGGTAATGAGGCCGTTGAGGTCAGTGTCAGACTATCAGCGCAATTATACTTTTTACTTTGACAGTGAGTGTAACCATGTTATTACTTTCTTCTGCACCAGTTAACACTCCTGCAGTTGATTTTAAAACAGGCAATTTGCAGTGGTTTTTCTACAACCCAATCGTCAGTGAAATGATGATGTATGCATTACCACATCAGGGAGATTTTTAAACTTTTACAGTTGAATTAGTTGGTAATAATAAGAGTTGTTTTACCTTGTAGGTTTGTGATGAGATCCTGGGGAATGGCCTTCCACTTGCAAATCTTGCATTATATTATGTCAACATGGATCATCAATGAGTCATTGATATTGTCACCCCCACCTAGAAGTAAGTTACTACTATTACCTCCATCCCAAATTAGTGTCTAGGTACATCCGTATCTAGACAAATCTAAGACAACTAATTCAGGACGGAGGGAGTGTTATATTAAACCACTGGGGAAAATTAAGAATGCAGCTGTACTACTAACCATAGAAACGTTGATATGTTGGAGAAAAATATAGTGCTTAGAAAGAATATTCCCAGAGCACCAATACAAGATTTGTCTGATCTTTGTGTTGCAATTTTCGGTTCATACCTGCCTGATGTAAGCCTTCTAGGGTACACCTGTTCTTCAGAGGCCGGTTCTTCCACTGATGAGACAAAATGAGAAGGATGGAATCTTTGCCTGAACTTTGTACTCCAGTTTTTCTTATCTGTTCTTGCATCACTTGCTCAGAAGATTTCTCCAGCGGTAAGAAATTTTCTGCGAAAAGATTTCTTCAATCATCCCGGGCCATTAGCGGCGAAGCGCGTCCGTGCGCCGGCAGGGTCGGCTGCCAGCGATCACAGCAATGGGCAACAGCTATTATAAACATAGGTGAAGTCTGTTTCAACGATACTCTTCTGCAGCCGCCGCGGCATCGATCGCCGGTGACACTGGCACGCCACCTAAAGAAGCCTCGCCATCGGTGATGAACGTATCTGGATGGACGGTCGATAGAGATCTTGGTCAAAGCCCTCCTCTAAACGGAAATGGGGCCATTAAGGTCAGTATCAGTGTAATATCATACTTTTACTTTGACAGTGAGCGTAACCATGTTATTACTTTCTTCTCCACCAGCTAATACGTCTGCAGTTACTTTAAAACAGGCAATTTGCAGGGCATTTGCTGATTACCCACCCAATCATACAGTTGTGATTTAGTTAGTACTTAGTAGCAATAATAAGTAATTGACAGTGGCAGCAGAAATGTCCCGAAGGCCATCGCCGTCAAGGCGCCAACCAACACGCATCAACGACTAAACAAGATGAGAGTTGTTTTACCTTGTAGGCCTGTGATGAGATCCTGGGGACTGGCCATCCACTTCTTGCAAATCCTGCATTATATTATGTCAGCATGCGTCATCGTTGATGCTGTCACCCCCTGGCTGCAAATTGCTATTTTATTAAACCATTTGGGGAAAAGAAAAATTAAGAACACAATGATACTACTAAGCATAGAAAAGTTTGATCTCTTGGAGAGAAAAAAACATCACTTAGAAAGAATATTCCATGAGCACCTATAGAAGATTTGTCTGACCTTTGTGTTGCAGTTTTGCAGACCATGATCAAAAGAGCATCCGTTTGAAATCGCGTGCAGTTTCCGTGTTCATACCCGCCTGATGTAAGCCTCCTTCTAGGGTACACCTGTTCTTCGACGCGTAAGCGGACAAATTCTACAGAGCCCAGTTCTTTCCACTGATGAGACAAAAATGAGAAGGATGGAATCTTTGCCTCTGACTGCAGGGAAGATACCCAAATCAGTTAGTTTAGTGTCAGGCTATCGCAGTTTTTAAATTAGCGTGGTGTCTTAATGTGCCTGAGTTCTTCTGCCAAGTACCCTTTCTTAGTTTAATGAGTGTTTTAGGTGGGATTCTATTTTACAATATCTTATTTGTTCCACTATGGTTGCTTGAGTTCTCACACATTACAAGTGCACTAGTACTAAAGACAGCTTTTAGGAACTATTTCAGTCAATCATCAGCAGAGGGGTGAGGTGAGCTGAGGAGGAGTTCATGGAGATGGAGGGCCGGGGTCTGTCTGACCTGTTCAGGAACACCAGCGAGGAGATCTTCCTCAAGGCGGTGATGGAGAACTCGATCGGAGTGGCGGCGCCGCCGAGCATGGAGATGATGGGGTTCAGAAACATGTCGCAGAGCTTCAGAGAAGACAGCGAGGAGTTGTTCAACAGCTGGCTTATGAATGGAGAGGCAAGAATTCCCAAAGTTTCAAGCACTTTCTTTTGCTTTTCATTTGCTTTGTGTTCTTCTGGGTCTCTCTTTTGGGGTTTTCGGATTGTAAGACCAGCATCATCTTGACACCTTCTCCTTTCGAGAATTTTTTTTTGAAGTTTCCTGGCAATTTTTTTTCCTCTCCATGCATGAAAAGTGAAACATGTATCATGTTCAGAATTAAATTTGTTACACTTAAGAAGATCACTTTCTAGTCTTGTTTAAAAATTACATAGAAAAACAACTTCTAGGATCTTTTGGAGTTAATACTGATGATTTGATATGCCAGGTTGATCTTTTTGCTTGAAATTTATCACCTAAAGTTCTTGATTCTTTATTCACAGATTCCAGGCTTTAGTCACCTGAATAACCGGCCTCGACAACCATCTAGGTATGATGCTGATAAAGAGTGCAGGTTTAATTGTATTGGGTGATATGTGAAGGTGTGAGTTGATGAATAAATAACTGTGTTACATAAAGTGAAAATTTATATAAATCAATTTCAGCAACTGAATATGTTACCAAGGCTCTGCAAAAGAAGCTGAATCGAGAGAAAGTACATAACCTTAGGCACCCAAATCTTACACGCGTCAATACGTTAAGCACCTAAGAAGATAATAAACACAAATAATGGTTAGGAATCACACGCGTTAGTCATGCTTTGTTGTGATTATGCATGTCCATGGAACTTCTTTCTTCTATCTAGCATGTAAATGCTGCTGAACTTTGCACCGAGAGACATTAGCATGGCACTGCCTGTCGAAACTGACGGTTAGTGCTACATCATAACAATTTATATCTATGCAGGTTGTCATCAGAGGCAGGTGCCTTTCCTAATCAACAACATGACATTGCTCGGCAAAATTTTCTCGCCGACAACTTGATCCCTGAGAATTGTGCAGTTCCTCCTGAATACACGAATAACCATAACCAGCAACCACTCAAGTAACGTATCTTATGAACCAGCGTCACCTTATAGTCAGGGATTTATGCAATCTCCAACTTATTTGTTTCTCATACACCAGGAATGCAGCAGAGAAAGGGATGCAAGCCAGTGATCTACTTTTGGCAAAGGTTAGCTATCTCATCATCCAGTTACTTGATTATTAATTTACATGGATAATATTCTAATAGGTAAAAGGCGGTATTTGTTCATAAGCAGACCTGGTTTCACTGCACTCAACCAATGACTAGAAGCAGATCTTCAGAACTGAGGCATGGATTGAATCACCAATTACATGTGCATTATTACCTTCTGTAGCACACCTTTATGATTCTTCGTTCCATTATTTCTCAAACCCGGCCATCTTTTGCAGGAGGCGGTATGCTGCAATGCAAAGCAATGTGTCACCAATAACTACAGGAACTATGAGAGCAGCAAACCAACTGAGACTAGATTTTACCAACACAAATGCAGCAAATAGTGCCCCAATGGGCAGCACTCCACTTCAGGCTTCGACATTTGTATCTCCTTCATGTTCATCGACTTCCCCCTTGGACAATCCTCATATGCTTGCGCAAGATACTGTTACCTCAGTGGTGAGCATGCTCAAGGATACGCTCGAGCGTAAGAAGCTCAGTAGCCCTGCCAGCAGAGACATGCCGCATGGCAACCCTTTTGGGTTTTACGACAACCAGCAGTTTCAACACAACATTCTTGGAGGAACAGATATGATCCCCTTGGTGACCAATGGACATGTTCAGGACTCCCTGATGCTTCCTGAAGTCGAGAGGCCCACGGAACCAAACGCCGAGAACTTTGTCGCTCCCGCAAGCCAGATTTGGATCAGTGCTGCGTCTCGTGAACCTTCACAGAGTGGATCGTCTAATGCTCTGACGGCTCAGTCAGCTGGTTTTGAAGTGTGTGATGAGCTACGTCCAATGGGGCAAGGACTGTCTGTGTGTGAGAGCAATAGGAAAAATGTTGCGAATGGGACAGCTGACTGCAGATCAAACGGCAAAGGTACTTCAACAATACACTTATCGCCAAGCTATATCTTAGTCACATACATGATCATCTATTAAGCAGTACAATGGATAAGACATATTTCTTGAGATCTATTATAGAATTGCCGTTATCATAATACTGAATGTATAATGTCAACAATGCGCAGATTACAGAGAGAAGGTACTAAAAGATAATTTGAAGGATGAAAGAAAGGTGATACCTGATTCATATTTCAGAAACGTCAAAAATTTCCTCTCATGGCATATGCTAATCTGTTCGTTTTACCATTGATAGAGAGTGGCCCTGACACGAATGGGATCCATCTCATCAGAACAAGCAGGTAAATGAAACAGTAAGATGTACTTTTTAGCACCAAATCTTCGGCATTTATATGGTGACTGCAAAAAGTTCTTTCTGGGCACATGTTTGTAGATTAGATGAAACATAGGGCTATTGAATGATAATATGCTCCACCTTGCATAGTACTACGTCATCTGCTATTTAATCACTGAAAGCTCTAACTAGTAAGCTTTTGCAGTTGATAGAGGAGATCCTACGAAGAAACGGAGGGTTGAGCGCACACGCAAGTATGTTATGCAATTTGGTTATTATACATTTAATTTATATGTAATATGTTTTCCTGCTGATATGATTGATTACCAAAAGGCAAAAAAGGCATGTGCCCCTATCCAAATGATACTTGTAGGACTCCTCTTAATCAAAGTTATATATAGTTCAATGACCATTCCATATTGAACACCAGAACCTGGATCATGTTATTAATAACTTTTATGGTCCAGAATGGCAGAAGCAAAGGAAAGAAGTTCAACCCCGGTAATACCAACAGACATGCAAGCGGTGCTCAAGCGCTGCGAAAACCTAGAGAAGGAGGTCAGGTCACTAAAGCTTAACTTGTCATTCATGAACCGGTGAGTACAATCTCAAGTGGCATTCCTGCCATGATTTCACTAGCCTGAGTTTACTTCAGATTGCCCAATTATCCCAAATATCTGATGTCATTGCAGGAAGGATTCAGAACAGACGAAGCAGATCGAGGATCTTCAGAAGCAAAACGAGGACATGGCGGAAGAGAAGGAGAGGCTGATAGAGGAGATTGAACGAATGGCCTCTGACTCCACGGCATGATCGCTGGCCTAGCACTTCCTGCTTTATAAACTAATAGCAGCGGACTTGGCCTAGCACTTCCTGCTTTATAAACTAATAGCAGTGGACTTGGAAAGAGTCCCTGCTCACTAGATACAGATATACACCCAATTATAGTTGATGGTCTGAATGTACCATTCATTTCGTTCTATGTTCCTATTGTAATCTTTAACATGTACTAGTACCGACAAGAACAGATTGGTAATTGCATCTTTAATTCAGATTGCAATTCATATGGTATTAGTTTCAACTGATCAAAGAAAATGTTACTAGAAGTGGCATCAAACATAGGCGAGAAACACGAGATTTTCATATCTGAGCACCAACAACAGATTGGGAATTGCATTTGAATTCAGTTTGCAATTCAGATGATAGCTTCAGCTGAACTGATAAACAAAATGTAAGAAACAGCATCGAACACTTTCAGATCTCAGTACAGAAACTACTATATTCTTTCAAGGTTGAACAGACAATACTTGGGGGATTTGATTAAGATATAGAAAGAAACATGACACTACTTAGTTCAACTATTCAATGAACACACAGCAATGCACCTCCAAGACCACACCTCAATACAGCAATTGTTATTTTAGGAAGATTTCCAGATCTCAGTACAGGAACTATTATTTCAGGATATTTTAGGTTTGATCAGACATATTTTTGGAGGGATTTGATTCAGATATAGAAAGAAACATGACATTACTTTTCATTCCAGCATTCGACAAACACACTGCATCTCAAAGATCACACCTCAATCATAATGCTTCGACCTCCCCAAACATAATGTTAATAGAAGTAGCATCAAACATAAACAAGGAAAACACATTTTCAGATCCCAGTAGCAACAATAGATTGGGCGTTGCATTTGAATTCATTTTGCAATTCACAAGATAGCTTCAACTGAACTGATAAACAAAATGTGAGAAACAGCATTGAACATTTTCAGATCTCAGTACAGGAACTATCATATCATTTCAGGTTTTTACTTCAAGAACATACTAATTCAGGGTTGATAAGACGATGCTTGAAGGATTTGATTCAGATAAGAGAAATAAATGAAACATCTCCAAGACCACACCTCAATACCGCAATTGTGAAGATTTTCAGATATCAAAAAAACAGGAGCTATTATTTCAGGATAATTCAGAGTTGATCAGACAATACTTTCAGGGGATTTGATTTAGATATACTGCTAGAAAGAAACATGGCATGACATATATTTAGAGGGATTTGATTCAGACATGGAAGCATGACACCAGATTCCACTCAAGCATTTCGACGAACACACAGCATACTGCATCTCCGAGACCACACCACAGTCGCTAGATCCAAGAACAGGGATTGCAAATGGAAACGAGCACCTATCCATCAGTGCTTCGACCTCGGCGAGGTCCTCCTTGCCGCCGGCGCCTCCGCAGCCTTCCTCTTGGCTGAGATCCTGGCCGCTGTCCCAGCCGCCGGCGCCACCGCCTTCCTCTTCAGCGACTTCTTCGCCGGCGCCTCAGCGGCCGGAGCACCAGAAGCCTTCTTCCTCAGCGGCGCCTTGGCCGGAGCCGCGGCCGCAGGCTTCTTCTTCCCGCCGCCCTCCAGCTGCGCGGCGGCGATGCGGTCGAACTCGTCGGAGAGCTTCCTGACGCGCTTCCTCTTGGCGGCGGCGGCGATGGTGACGAGCGGCACCCCCTCGCCCTCCGACTCGCCGGACTCGGAGTCCTCATCATCCTCCACGACCTCGCGCCGCATCGCCTTCTCCTGGGCCGCGACCTCCGCCTCGTCCTCCGAATCGTCGTCGTCGGAGCCGAGCGCGTCGTCGAGGGTGGCAGGGGCTGGCCCGTGCCCGGCGGCACGGACCTTGGCCTTGGCGGACTTGGCAGAGACCCTGGCGTCGCGGCGCGAGGTGCGGCGGAGCTTGACGAGGTTGCCCTCGATGCGGCCCTGCAGGCGGAGGCGCTTGGCGGCGAGCCCGCCCATGGACCAGTGCGCGTCGCGCGCCCAGCAGAGGAGCGCGTCGGTGACGGGCGCCGGCGGGTCGACGCGGTCGCCCGGGAAGACGCGCGGGCGCGGGAGGCCGCCGCCGTAGAACCTGCCTGGACCGAGCGCGACCACCATGGTGACTTGAGATCCGGCTGGCTGAACTTCTTCCTCGGCCTGTTGCTCCGGCGATCTCTCCGCTGCCCTGTGGATCTGGATGACGGTGGGGAGGGAGGATCGCGGCGGAGGGGATGGATGAGAGAGAGAGGGGGGCCGGTGAGGGCGTTTATAGGTGGAAGAGAGGCGCGCGTGGCAGAGAGAGGTGGGCTTGGCGCCAAGAAAATGGCGGTAAAAAAGCTTGGCGCCAAATGGAAATGGCGGGAGCCCCCTTGGCAGGCCGTTCCCGTTCCCACTCCTGTCTATGGGCCTGGGCCCCGCTTCGGAAGCTTTCCTTCACCTATCCGGCTCTCTCTCCCTACAGGTGGGCCCGCTGTCATATTTTTTTTCTTACCCAAATCGTGTATTCATTTGTGATAGACAAAAAAAAATGTTTACCTTTACTTTTTTAGTCTCTACTCCTAATGCACGAGTTGGTGAATCATCTTCGCGGTTTATTTTTCTTGGTTTTTTTCGTCTCTCCTCCCACCACCCCCTCCCGCCCTGGTTTGTGATTTATTTTCGCTGTTTTTTTTCGTCTCTCCTCCCACCACCCCCTCCCACCCTAGTCCATCGGGTTATTTTTCTCTCCACTCTTTATTACAACCAGAACTTTTCTAACGTATAACAAATCACGGATCTAACTTCCTTAAATTATGCAAATCAATCTTTCCTTTTATTGGTTCAATTTGTCTTGGGAAACAAATAACAGATTTTCAGAAACAAATAATACATTTTAATCTAACTTTCTTAAATTATGCAAATCAATCGATTCCTTTTATTGGTTCAGTTTGTCTTAGGAAACGAATAACAGATTTTCAGGAAACGGATCATACATTTTAATCTAACTTTCCTAACTTATCTAAATCAATCGATTTCTCTTATTAGTGAAATTTGTTTTAGGAAATAAATAACAGACACGTCACAACTTTCCTCCCAATAAATAGTTTCTTAACATTTGCAAACTTTCCTAATCAGACACGTCACAAACGGGCAGGTACTGATATCACGTTACCAAACAATAAAACCCCATTTGCATAGAAATCAGTTCAAAAATCCTAACTTTCCTAAATTTTTACCTTTTGTTGATAACAACCAATATTTCCTATGTTTTTCACCTATTGAAAGAAATCACCCCTACATCGATATTAGCATTTTTTTTGAACTGAGATCTCCGGATTATGATTTTTTTTTTGCGATTCTTTCCAATTGTGACCTCTCCTTCCACTCCGGCTCCTTCTCGCATAAACACCTCGACCACAGCCAGGTGACACCGCCCCAGACCTCCTGCCTCTCCACACCTTCTCCGCCACCTCCTTCTTGTACTCCATTAACAATCCCTCCGCCACATTTGTCAATGGCGGTGTCGAGGGCATGGCGCAGTAGCGTACTAGCGGTAGAGCAGCGCATAGCAGCATGAAGCAACACGCAGCAGGCGAGGCGAGCGGTCGACGGTGGAGGGCAGAGATGCGGCCGACGTGGCTGAGGGGGCGGCCGGCAGAAGATGGCCACGACTGGAGGCGGCGCGAGGCAGGGGCGCGACAGCAGGGCGAGCGAAGGATAGGCGGCAGTAGACGGGGCGAGCGCAGCCAGCGAGAGTGTGGCGCGCGACCAGGGTGTGTGTCGCGCGGGGGCACAATGGTGCGGTGGCTGCGGCGAGCGCGACGACAGCGGCGGGCGCGACCGACGCGATGTAGCACGGGCGTGGGCATGGAGAGGGAGTGGCCCCGCGGGCGCGAAAGAAGAGCGGCAGGCTCGGGCATGGGCGTGCATAGGAGCGGGCATGTGCCACGGGGTCACTCCGAGGAGCTCGGTGGCTACCCCTGCAATGGCCATGGCGGACGGCGATTCTCGGCCACGGCGAAATACCTAACGAGAGCAAACGAGAGGGGAAACAGGGGAAAGGCAAGAGGAGATCATGACGGTGTCAATGGCGCCCTAGGGGAAGACATGGGAGCTCGGGGCGGCGCAGATTGAACGACAATGTCGTGGTGGCCCAAGGTTGAGGAAGACGACAGCGACGTCGATGCGGGGGTGCTGGACTTGATCTCATTGGCGGAGACGAAGTAGCAAAGGTGTTCGGAGCTGCTCGATAAGCTCCTAGCCCGTAGGGAGGGCAGTGGCCATGTGGACGGGGTCGGTCATGGTGGCCGTGGCGTCTGACTTCGTCCAGATCGGCGGGATCGAGCGAGCGAGAAGGAGAAGTGGATTTGGGAGGGGACATCGAGGAGGAGTGAGGCCATGGGGGCAGGGAAAGAAGGGCGTCACCCTTATCCATTCCCCTTCGATGCCAGCGAGGTGGTCGGGCGGGAGCCCGGCTCTGTAGCTACGCGGCTCGGGGAACGGGAGAAGACGATCGCGCGGGGACTGGACCACTGAGCCAGTTCGGTGGCAAGGCTCGGGGGGCCTGGCGAATCCCCTTTTACATTGTCCTTTTGGTTCTTCAATGTATTCTAATCTGTTTCTCCTTTTTAACACCGTTTTCTATTTATTCTTTTCAACTAAATGATCTCTACTCCTAATGTCTCAGTTGGTAGTCTCCGTTCCGGGTTTATTTTCGTCCCACCTCCCGTGTGAGGGAGAGGGGGAGAGAGAGTGAGGAAGAGGGAGGGATAGGGTGTGTGTGAGAGAATTTGATGGTAAAAAAGGTCGTCAATGTCACTTAATATGTATGAGAATATTAAATGTAATATTAACAGAATTGATATTGAATTTTTAAAGTTAATATGGCCCCGTTGCAATGCACGGGCGTTCTTCTAGTTACTAGCAAAATGCGCGTGCGTGGGGAGAAATAATTGATATGCCTATCAAAACATGTATTGGTGCGTCATGACAGCATCAGGAGAGATAATTTTGAAGTTAATTCTCCACCATGTCTTTCTTTCTATTATTTTATTGGCATGTGCAGCATTGGGCATCATGATTTGTGGAGTTGATTTCTCCATCTGGTCTTCTTTCTTTTACACGCATATTGTAGAGTGGATTCCTTTGTTTCTTGAATAAACTAGTAAATGTATATGTGCAATGCACGTTGATATTAGATATATTAATTACACGTAAATGTTAGGTAGAATGTTATTTGCGTATTAATTATGTAATTAGCATTGGCATTAATATTTGGTATGATATTAATTGCGCACTAAACATGTTGAGCGCTTATCATTGGAGCAACCTGGGTGTTGGATTGACCTGATTTGACGGCTGGGGTTTGTTGGTTTAGGTCTTTTTATATTGGTACAGATATAGATGAGCCACACTTTACCCTCTTATGTAGTTGGCTTGCTGATGTTTAGGCAACTCATGGATGTATATAAATTGGAGCTAAATGGTAATTTAGTTATATAAGGAACCAACTATCAACCAAGAGCATTGGCTGGCTTACGTGGTTGGATG
The DNA here is from genome assembly GCF_018294505.1 of Triticum aestivum. Lineage (NCBI taxonomy): Eukaryota > Viridiplantae > Streptophyta > Magnoliopsida > Poales > Poaceae > Triticum > Triticum aestivum. The sequence goes on from NC_057803.1 coordinate 709,409,613, forward strand.
CGAGTTCGGGAGTTCAAACCCACCCTGAATGAGTTTTTTGTAGATGGAATTTGACGGGAGGATAAGTGCGGTGTAATGGTTATGTGATGTTTTGAGGGGATTGGGGGGGCATTCATAAGAGGGGGTTGGGGGAACAAGCGAGTAGTTTTGAAGGCACCAGTTCAGGTGATGTTTTGAGGGGATTGAGGGGCATTCATAAGACAAGGTTTGGGGGAACAAGAGGGTAGTTTCGAAGGCACCAATGCAGGTGATGTTTTGAGGAGATTGGGAAGGCATTTATAAGAAGTGATTGGCAGGAATAAGAGGGTAGTTTCAAAGGCATCAACGTAGGTGATGTTTTCAGGGGATTGGGGGCATTTATAAGAGGGGGTTTAGGGTAACAAGAAGGTAGTTTAGAAGGCATCGATGTAGGTGATGCTTGGAGGGGATTTGGGAGGGAAAGCAAACTCATTTAGTGATGCGGGTTTTGGGGGAAAATTTGTGTGTTCTTGTGTTCAGTTTGTAATTTCAGATAATGGAGTGACATTTATTCAGTTATATGCATATTGGCACCGAGTGGATTTTGATTATAATTTTGCTATAATATGAGAAAAGAGTGGATTTAATTGTTGTAATATGAGGAAAGAGTGTGTTTCAGGTGATGCTCAATGCATGGTTCAGTTTAGTGCTTTTGTCAGTGCATTGTGAGTTATGGAGATGCGGAGTTCATATCGGAACTGGATTTTTGTTTATATATCTGTTGACCGCATTGTCAGTTATAATAATTTGCAATTCATATGTTTGAAATATGCTCAGTGCATTTTCATATTTGATACGTGTAGTGTTTTACAAGAGATGTCGGGGTACATGTTCATATGTTCATATGTCGAGCACATTGTAAGTTCACAAACTGGGCTTTGTTGTAGTGATTTACATTACATGTTGCACTTAGAAGTAACCGTTATGTGAACTAAGAAGTGCATCTTCCCAATTTGTGCATTGCCTAATGGAGAAAAAAGACATATTTTTTTTAGTTGAGTTTGAGCATAATGAACTTTTCATAGGACAAGGGACAAACAAATCATACATAGATGCCCACATGATGTGTTTGACTACTGTCATGCAGGGACATGGTCAGTGGGGACGGTTAAGGTACTTGTCTAGGTTAGACTATGACCCTACAGATCACTTAATCAAGGTGTACTGGTGCTTGCTTGGGAAGGACATAGTCGATGGTCTTGTATGTGTGGACAATGTTGATGCAATGGTTGCAATGGTGAGTGCAAGCTCGGAAGTCAACGATGGCATACTTAATGGGTATCTATTAATGCCAAGGGTTATGACACTTAGAAAAAATGCCAAGGTTTTGTCAAGATGGAGAGGGAACTTCTTATGGCAACGGTGTAAATGCAAGCGAGACAGAGGAACTAGGGGATGCAGAGGAAGTGGTGGAAACATGGGAAGGAGGAGAAGCAGCGGGAACAGAGGAAGTACAAGATGACAGTGTAACTAACTCAGATTTGGATTTCTATTACAGTGACTATGATTGTGAAGATGGGGATGATGACCTATTTGCTTAGAATGTGGATGCAATACTGAATGATAAAAATGAACAACAAAGAAAATATATTTGAGGAAGATGAGCCCTTAGATGATAATGACCTAAACCTTTCCAAAGAGGAGCTTGAGAAGTTGTAATGTAGACCCAAGGCATTTAATCCAGAGATGCATAGCAGTAACCCAATCTTCATGGTAAGGTTAGTATTTGGATAAATGAGAAAGTTAAGAGATGCACTTGTTGCATACAAGACAAAAACGAAGTGAAGATTTACATCCCAAGAAATGAGGTAGAGAGACTGAATGTTGTGTGTCAAGAAGATTGTCCTCGGAAGCTCAAAGCTTCAAAATACAATAGAACTGGAAGCATTGTTATAAGGGGGTACAATGGAGAACACACTTGTTAGTTAGATATCTCATAGAAATGTTCCTACAATAATTCAAAGATAATAAGATAGTGGATTTGGGAACATTTGGAAGGAAATTTCAGAAGCAGTTCAATCTCTGTCTTATCATAATGAAGCTAGGCAGGGCTAGGAGAGCAACACTGAGGAAACACGGCATACTATGTTATGGTGTTATAGACAGGAATTGAGGAGAAGCAATCTAGTGAGCAAATTCACTGCTTACACAACCAAGACAAGGAAAAGGCCGACCCAGTTCCAAAGGATCACATGACATCATAATATTGGTCCTATGATGCTTGCAAAAGAGGTTTCTTGGAGGGACGCATGCCAATTATTTGTGTTGATGGTTGTCACCTGGAGAGCAAGTACAAAGGTGTGTATCTTAGAGCTGATGGAATAGACCCAAATGATTGCATCTTCCCAATTACAATGGGTATGGTAGAGATGGAGTCCACATTTTCTTGGGATGGTTCCTCACTACTCTCAAGCATGACCTGAACATCATTAACACATCACCATTTTACTATCATGGGTGATAAGCAAAACTGCAAAAGGTGCGTGCCACTTGTGTGTAGCAGCATCCATGGGAGGATCCGATGTGGGGGTCATGGGGGTTGTCGGTGTCAAAACCGGCGGATCTCGGGTAGGGGATCCCAAACTGTGCGTCTAGGCGGATGGTAACAGGAGACAAGGGACACGATGTTTTTACCCAGTTTCGGGCCCTCTCGATGGAGGTAAAACCCTACTCCTGCTTGATTAATATTGATGATATGGGTAGTACAAGAGTGGATCTACCACGAGATCAGAGAGGCTAAACCCTAGAAGCTAGCCTATGGTATGATTGTTGTTCGTCCTACGGACTAAAACTCTCCTGTTTATATAGACACCGGAGAGGGCTAGGGTTACACAGAGTCGGTTACAATGGGAGGAGATCTTCATATCGTATCGCCAAGCTTGCCTTTCACGCCAAGGAAAGTCCTATCCAGACACGGGACGAAGTCTTCAATCTTGTATCTTCATAGTCCGGGAGTCCGGCCAAAGGTCATAGTCCGGCCATCCGAACACCCCCTAATCCAGGACTCCCTCAGTAGCCCGTGAACCAGGCTTCAATGACGGCGAGTCCGGCGCGCAAATTGTCTTCGGCATTGCAAGACGGGTTCCTCCTCTGAATACTTCATAGAAGATGTTGAACACAAGGATAGTGTCCGGCTCTGCAAAAATAAGTTCCACATACCACCGTAGAGAGAATAATATCCGCACAAATCTAATCTGCTGATGTATTCCGCATCGCGACATCACGCCACGGCCAAGCCTATATTCGAATCGTTTTACTGTTCCACCTCAGCGCGTTTAGTGAGGCGGTTCCTTGGCACGTCTTGTCAAAGCAGAGATCGTGTCCCCTTATTCCGGGATTCTCATCAATACGGGCGTGGGTAACCCAACCTGAAAGTGCTAGTTATCGACTAGAGGGGGGGTGAATAGGCGATTTTTATCAAAGTGTTCAAAATGTGGAAGTTTCAAAGACAAACAATAGAAATGACCTAATTGATATGCAGCGGAAGATAAACTACTACAAGCAAGCCATAGTCAAGTATGCAATAATGTGAAAGTACAAAGACTAATAGCAGCTTGGTAGTAAGGATCAGGATGGAAGATAGTATGAAGCCAATCAACAATAACAGTCAAGCAATGAAGTCAAACAGATATGACAAACAGGCAATGACTTCACGAAGACAAACTTAAGGTAAAGGGAGTTAGAGGATAGAACTAGTCACTTGTTGAAGACACAGGATTTGTTGGACCAGTTCCAGTTGCTGTGACAACTGTACATCTGGTTAGGGAGGCTGAGATTCAACTCAGAAGACCGCATCTTCACCTTATTCCCCTTGAGCTAAGGACACACAGTCCTCGCCCAATCACTCTGGTAAGTCTTCAAGGTAGACTTCCGAACCTTCACAGACTTTGTTCACCGGCGATCCACAATGACTCTTGGATGCTCAGAACGCGACGCCTAACCGGCTGGAGGATACACAGTCCTCAAGCGTAATAAGTCTTCAGGTCACACAGACAGAAAGACTTCAGTGATGCCTAACACTCTTTGGCTCTGGGTGTTTGGGCTTTGTCCTCGCAAGGATTTCTCTCTCTCAAAGGCTTCGAGGTGGGTTGCTCTCAAACGACAAAAGCCGTAAACTAACTCTGAGCAGCCACCCATTTATGGTGTAGGGGGTGGGCTATTTATAGCCACAAGGCAACCCGACCTGATATGTCCGAAATGACCCTGGGTCACTAAGGAACTGACACGTGTTCCAACGGTCAGATTTCAAACACACACGACAACTTTACTTGGGCTACAAGCAAAGCTGACTCATCCAGCTCTGGATAAGATTTGCTCTCATTGTCTTCGCTCGAAGACATAGGATTTGGGTTGAGCATCACTTCAGTGAATCTGACTTTGTTCACTTGGACCCCACTTAACAGTACGATGGTTCCTATGACTCAACAAAGAAGAAAAGGAAACAACGAAACAACACAGTCTTCGCGCTCCATAGTCTTCACTCATTGTCTTCTCATGTCATAGTCTTCAATGTGAATATCTTCACACACCACCATTGTCGTCAATGTCTTCATACATTTTTAGGGGTCATCTCCGGTAGGTAAACTGAATCAATGAGGGACACTACCTGCATTATCCTGCAATTCTCACAAACGCATTAGTCCCTCAACCAACTTTGTCGTCAATACTCCAAAACCAACTAGGGGTGGCACTAGATGCACTTATAATCTCCCCCTTTTTGGTGATTGATGACAAACTGGTTGAAGTTTTCAACGAGAATGAAGTATGTGAAATTGTAAAGGATAGGGTATTGTCTTCATAAGTGGCAAGGGCTCCCCTGAAGATGTGCATATAAGTAATTTGCTTTTGGAATGCAAATGCACATGGAAGGTTGTACTTGTGGAGATCCTCTTCAACTTATGAAGATAATTCATCATGCATGAAATGATATAACTGAAAGAATGACATGCATAATGGAAAATGGACGTCTGCAGAATGATCTAAGTGCGGAATGATCTAAGTGCGGAAGTTATCATTGCACATGAAAAAGCAAATAAGTAGCAGACAACCATCAAGTTTAAGTGTTACAACTCAACGAACGAAATGTATCAAAGCAAGAGTTGTAACCACTAGGCAAAATATAAAGCAGCCGCCCATATGAACCCGCTTGAAGACTATCAAACTCATATGCTTCTCCCCCTTTTGTCAGTAATGACCAAAAAGGTTTGAAGACATAGAGCATCTACTCGTCCTCATGAGGAGTAGGTGAAGCAGCAGGGTTGTCGTTGTTGGTTGGCGGTGCAGACGAACTTGGTGCAGTGTCGATGCGTGCAGAAGTAGGGGGTGGTGAAGTAGCATCGTCTTCATCATCGATCACGTTGGCATTCACAGTTGCCGCGGAGGAAGAATAGTTAGAGTCTTCAAGGGATGGAGTCGACGTAGGACAGCATTCCGTGGAGGAGTGGAGTCAAACTTGAATCTTTCAGTGAAGCCATCGTCTTGAAGATCTGCTTCAGCACTGAGCAATGTCAAACTCTTCCATGATCACCAACAGGTTTCGTGAGTGACAAATGCATTCTTGGTGGCAAGATTTCGAATGCGATTTATGTCCACCAGGAGGCTTTGCATCTGTCGCTTGAGCCAAAAGTGATGCTTGTCTTGTTTCTGATGCAGTGCCACAAGAAGTTCTCGGTCATTTAGGACCCGAGAGTGCTTCTTTGGCCTTTGAGCAATTGTGCTCTCAGTAGCTTCAGTTGGTGCACGATGAGGCAGACAAGTGTTTCCAGCCATCGGATAAACACGAGTTACAGCTTGGACTCCTTCCATAGGCTGAGTGAAGCTTTGATGGTCAGCATTTTGAAGACTAAGAGACTTCTTGGCAGGCTCAGGGTATATGGCTTCAACTGACATATCAACCTCTGGTAGAAAGATCACATGATTGCGAGCAGAGGGCTGATAGTTGATAGCAGAGTGTAGCTTGATGAGGCGCATGACCCATGGAGCATAGAATTTCAGACCAAAAAGGTCAGATCCAGATGCGACCAGTTGCCGAAGGAAGAAATCTTGTGCATTGAAGCTGATGCCATTGAGGATGTAAAAGACCAATGTCTTCATGGCTCCTTCAAGTTTTGCAGCTGATGAATGCCCTTTGATTGGCCATAGAGTCTGCCTGATGATGTGATATATTGTGCGCGGTAGATACTCAAGGTCATCAACAAAGAACTCCTTTGGGTATTCAGCGTCATGTGGCAATGGCTTCATCATGCTCAACATCTGGCTCATGTTGGGTTCTAGCTTATGGGAGATGCTCTCCAGTGCATTGCGGTGGTTTTGACAACCAGGTTCGTACAGCTCTCCGGGAGTGGATAACCCTGTAAGCTCAATGATGTTAAGAGCTTTGGATTCCTGATGAACATTTCCTGTCATCCACTCGCGAACCCATGTTTTTGTATCCCTGTTATAGCTGCGAATGTGGAGGGTAGCATAGAATTGAAGCAGAAGTTCCTCATTCCAATGTTCTTTGTCTGTCACAAAGCTGAGCAGACCAGCATCACGAAAGCAGTCAAGTGCTTCTTCTAAGCATGGCAGTCGAGCAATGGCTTTAGTATCGAGACGCATATGAGGGAAAATGCGCCCTTGATCATACAGAATGCAGGAGTAATAGCTTCGTTGCTGATGACTCCAGAAACGATTAGATGATATTCTTGGCCTTGAGTAGGGGTTCTTTGAGCTGTCAAAGAAGGTGTTGTGGCTTTTGAAGCCATTTGCATTGAAGGACCCTGTAGAAGTGGCAGTACCTGGAAACCTTGGCAGTCTTGGCTTTGGTTTCTGGACCTGAGGCCTATGCTCAATGTGATAATCAAACTGAGGACCAGAGACATTAGGTGGAGGAACCAGAACGGGCCATCTGACAGTGATTAGTTGGCCATGGCTGTATGCTTGCTCAACTGTATGGGGCCTTGGTGGCGGAACAGGAGTAGTGGCAACAGCAGTGGCTTCTGGCTGCTCAACAGAAGCTTCAGGAGCAGTTGCAGCATTGACTTCTGGCTTGTTGCTTGGTGCAGGCTCCACATTAGCTTTAGCCATGACTACGTCATTGGCTTCATTTGTGTTGATGGTGGCAGCCTCAACGTTTTCAACCTCCACTGGTTGAGCTGGAGGGTCTAGCACAGACACGTTCACTTCAAGAACAGCTTCTTCAGTGATGGGGGGAGTAGGGACACGTTCTTCTTGATGTTCGTCATCGGCTGATGCAGCCGGATTGTCTTTAGTAGCTTGGGCTTCAAACACGGAGACATTCACAGTTGGAGTGGCTTCTGAAAACACTTGACGTGCAACAGGTTGGTGGTGCACTTCTCCTTCTGGAACGCTCGGAAGAGGGACTTGAGGCCTTGGTCCTTTGCGAATCCTTTGTAATACAGGCGACGCCTTTGGAGATGGAGTTGGCCGTGCCTCATCCTCTTCAACTTGCACAGATGGTGTGACTTGTTGTTGTTGGGGAGTACAGGGGGAGTCTTGTTGTTGCGGGCGATCAGCCCATTATGCATCCTGAGCAATTGGCGTCAGAGGACGACCAATGCTGATGATTTCGCTGTTCGTGAGAACAGGCGATGATACCATGTTGTGTTCAGTCTGAGGAAGAACTTCATCATCTTCAACATTGTCATGGTGACTAATGTCTTCAACAGCGATGGGATCAACTGCTGGAATCTCTTCAGCTTCATAAGCCTCTGTGGAAGCAGGCTCATGAACAATCATTCGTCGTTCTTGGTGTTCAGATGCAGGGCGAACCACTGAGATAGGTTCAACAACTAAGGGCTCTGTGGGAGCAACCCGATTCTTCTTGATCTTGCGCTTCTTCTTGGAGGGAGCAGCATCAGAGGCTTCTGAGGTTTTCCTTTTTCTGGCTTCAGCCTCTGCAGCCCTCGTCTTCTTCTGTTCTGAAGCGGTTGACATGGCCTTTGGCTTCGAGCCAGTCATGCTGCTTGGGAAGACTATGCGAGGTTCATCCTGCCTCGAAGGTGTAGGTTGGACAGTTGATAGCTTCTTCTTGTTTGCAGCCATCCTGGGGTCGATGCCAGGACGACCAAGAGCCTTGCGCTTCTCAGCCTCATTGTAGGCTAGCACACACTTGTCAGCCAGATTCTTCATGCGCTCTCGAGAGCCTCGAGCTTCTTCACGCTTCTTGTGAAAGGCTTCTTTGAGCTTGTGCAGCATGATCTTGAAGTTTTTGACATCTTGCACGTTGAGCGTGGCCACATGCTTCTTGAACTGAGCCTTTTCATAGTCAATCTTGTGCTTCAGTTCGACGATGCGCTGAGCAATAGCTAGCTCAGAAGCAATAGCGCCATTGAAGGAGACGCTGAGGCCAATGGGAAGTTGCAAGTCATCAAAGCTCCACATCAAAGAGAGGCAAATTATTGAAGATCTCTGCTTCTTCCTTGCTCTTGATCAGTTGCTAAGGGGCATCATCTGCAAGATCGTCATCGCTGGACAGATCAATGTGCTCTTCACGCAGAATGGCAGCAGGAGTCAATGTCGGATCAGTACTCTTGATGATTTTCTTTTTCTTCTCCATCTTCTTCGAGATGCGTGAAAGATCTTCAGACTGCACACTGTCTTCAGGAGGTGCAGTGGCCAGTGGCTTCACACGTGAAGCTTTTGGAGGTGCAGCTGATGTTGAAGCCTTAATCTTCTTTAGCTTCTGCGGCTTTGGAGGTGGAGCTGGGGCTTCATCAGTGTCAGGCTGTCAGCATCATTTTCAGAATGATCCACTTTGGCACCTTGTACCAAGATGTATGAGATGAGGCCATCAAGGTTTGAAAAGGGGCCGATTTCATTGGGTTCCGCATCACGTGAGCCGTCATCACGGGGAGCAGAGGGACCAGGATTGAAATCTAATCCCCATGACTTCTTGTTTTCCTTTGCTGATGCCTTTGCGTGCTAGAAGTTGCGCTTGAAGAGATTATCGTCACGACACCAGAGCAATGATGATGGGTCGGCATTTTCAGGCTGAGGTCCACGGACCATACAAGGATAGAATTCTTGTGCAATAGCTCCAGCTCTGTTCTTGGGGGGGAATGCCTCGATAGAGAATATCACCCCAAGGACTTTTGATAGCATTCTTCTCAGCGTACTCCTGGGTCACGAACTTGTACTTGAACCATTGTTCAGCCCAATATCGTCGAATCCATTGGATTTGGGTCTTGCGCTGATTATAATCCTCTTCAGGATCTGTCTTGTAGATTTCTGCGAGGTCATCAGGCAAATCTTTTGATGTTCCCCCTCGACGCTTGTCGGGGAAACTGATCCATAACACCTATGGGACCGGCGGACCGAGCCCCTTCCGGTTCAGCGGGGGGCGGAGATCGCACGAAGAGCAGATCGAGGCGAAGCACACGAGCAGTTTACCCAGCTTCGGAGCTCTCTGGAGAGATAATACTCGCACTGCTGCTTGTCTGATTGTATTGTGTTCTTGCTCAAGAGCGCTGAGTGTTACAGTACGCTCTAGCTACTAATGAGACCGAGCGTGTGTGATTTTCCGGGTCCGAACCCCCTCTACGTTGCGCATGGGCCTCCTTTTATACGCTCAAGGGGTCACCGACAGGTGGCAACGCAGACAAGGGTAAAAATGGAAAAGGAGTTGTGGTTGGTACAGCTACCTGCATAGTGCATCCTACCTAACCCTGACGGCAGGGGACAAAGGCATTAAATGCCCGTCTGTGTCGCCCAAACAGTGCAGAAAAGGACCGTCAGGGACGCCACCGTTCGCCACGATGGTAATCTTGTCAGCGTCGTTTGCCACCTCGCACCGCTGGCTACTCAGCCTCCTGCCACGCGCGCCTGGGAAGGCCCCAGGGCGACACGTTGGTGGATGCGCTGGAGCGTGGGTGCAGAGTGATAACTTGCCGTGGCAAGCGCCTTGCCGCGGCCGTTGTCTTGTCGCGTCCGGAAGCTTGTCGCTCACCGGGTCTTGCCGGGACGCGTGGCGCGTCGCGGCAAGTTCCTCGAAATGCCTTGGTTGGCCTTCCCGGCAAGCTCCTCTTGCCGGGGCCTTGTCTCCTTGGCTTGAATACTTTGTTCTTGAATGGCTCCAAGGGAACCACGGAGGACCTTGGCGGTCGCCCGGCAAGCCTTGCCGCGGGGTGCTGCAACTGCCCGTGCACAAGTTCGGGATACTAGGGTACCCCTACTCTAGTACACCGACAGGAGCCCCCGGGCCTGGGCCACACACGGTGCCGAGCGCTGTTGGGCCAGGCCCAAAGCAGGGCACGGGCACGCGCGGCCTGGGTCACGCCGTATCTTACTCCGTATCCACCGCGCCCTCCCCGAACGGCACGCGTTGAATGCGGCATCGTGGGAGAGATCGTGGGTGGTTTCTTTATTCGGAAGGGCGAAACGTCCGCCCCCTCCCTCTTTATAAGCAGGGGAAACAGGGGCAGTTTGCCCACTTCGCCGGTTGCTACTTCATTCTCGAAAATCTCCGCCGCTCCCCCCTTCTTCTCAAAGCCGAAAGAGAGCAGCGCTCCGCCCCCCATCGCCACCGCGCCACCAACGCCGTCGATCTCCCCCGCCACCTCCGCCATGGCTCCGAAAGCCGACAAGGGGAAGGGCGTGAAGTCGGCCGAGGCACAGCGGCTCGCGGCGCTGCGAAAGGAGCGAGCCATCTTCCCCCCTCAGCTTGACGCAAAGGAGCTGAGGGAGTACTACTACCTCTTCTGGTCGACGGAGACGCGAGCGCATCCGCGCACGAAGGTACTCCCGGCCACCGCTTCGAGACTGGCTCCGAACGGGTATCCCTTCTTCGCGCTGTTCTTCTACTGCGGGCTCTGCCCGCCCTACTCTGAATTTTTCTGTGACATCATGAACACCTACGGGTTCCGCCTCCTTGACTTCACCCCCAATGCTGTCCTGACCATGGCAGTTTTCGCACATCTGTGTGAAAATTTTGTCGGAGTCCATCCAAATGTAGCCCTCTTCCGCCACTTCTTTATGCCCCGAGTCGAGAGAGGAGAGCCCCTTGCCGGCGGAATCGCTTGGATCTCGAGAGTCGGCAAGAAGGAAGCTTATCTGGAGGGAGAGCTCCGCAGCAAGTGGGAAGAATGGAGAGCAGAGTGGTGCTGGATTGTCGAGGAGAACCCGCAGCCATTTACCGCCCTGCGCCAAGCCCCAATAGTGCGCGGCAACGATTGGAGCAACGTGGCCCCGGAAGACGATAGGCTGAAGATTGCTGTCACCCGTATCCTTCGCCTCAGGCTTGCCGGGCTCACTGTAGGCGCAGTTGGCGCAGATTTTCTTCGCCGCCGCATCGCCCCCCTACAGGAGAGGAGGAGACCAGCCTGGGAGTTCCAGAACTCGGCGGATATCATGAGGCTGCGCCCGGGCCTCAACTTCAACTTCACTGTCTTGGAGCTGGATGCGATGCTCCTGGAGCTGTTCAAGCGCGATCCCCAACATCCATTCATGCTGCCGAGGGGTGTCGTTCCGTTGTGCAACAACTCCTCGCTCGACCGCATCCACGCAATGATGCCGTTGTGCAATTCGCATGGGATTGTCCCAACCTGGCAAGAGCCTGCCGACGACGTTGTGCGGGCGTTCTTCGACGGCCTGGAGGAAGTGCCGGTCCGCGCCGACGAGCAGAAGAGCCTCACCCGCGACACCACCGATGACGAGATGCAGCGCATCGCCACCAGGCTGGAAGAGGCGGCAGCAGCCGCTGCCGTGGGCGTGTTTGGATTCACCGTGGAGGAGGCAGAGGCAGCAGAGGCGGCAAGCCTTGCCGAGCGAGAGGAGTTTGTCGGCGAGGAAGAGCTTGCCGGGCCTGAAGCTGAACCGAGTGAGCCCGGCGAGGGAGAGCCTGTCGGACCCGAACCTTCGGACAGCTTGCCGCAGGCGGAGCCCCCGGCCCCGCCAAGAAGGCGTCTCCGCAAGGCCTCGGACGTAGCGGGGCGGCAGACGGGTCAACAGCCACCGAGCCGCGCGACACGCTCTACCACGGCAAGCACTGTTGCCGCGGGAGCGCCTCACGCCGCTGCGGCAACCGGAGCGGGGTCTTCCCGGTCCACCGCTACTGCTCCTGCCAAGCGGACAAGGGAGCCTACTCCTCCGCCTCGTCGCACCGGAGGCGAGCCGGACTTCGATCTCTCCGCGCTCAGCTCCGACGAGGAAGAAGAAGAGTAAGATTCCTTGCTGTACTTGTAGTTCTTCAATTTTTGTTGTTTCGTCTTGTATCTGATTTGCTTTACTCTGAACTCATTCCTTTTCAGGACTCTGGCCCAGAGAGCGGCAAAGAGAGCCAAGGCCCCGGTGATTGTCATCGAGGACGACCCCACCACGACGGCAGAGGACATGTTCGAGACCACCTTGTCGGACCCGGCAACCATTCCTCAAAGCAGCCCCCAGCGCAGCCCTCCACGTAAGTACATAGTTTACTTCCTACTTTCAGGCGCGCGTGGGTGCTCTTCCTTTGCTGATATCTGAGTGTTGGTTCGTGCAGGAGCAGAGCAGCCTCACCAGGAGAGCCCGGAAGCCGCTCCCGAAGTGCCATCTGCCTCGACTACACCGCCAAGGGAGGATTCCCCGGCAAGGGAGCATTCTCCGGCAAGGGAGAATTCTCCGGCAAGGGACAACTCTCCGGCAAGGGACAGCACCAGCGATCCTCCGGTGGTTGAGACCACGACTGCAGATACAGGTAATCCTCTTGCTTGAAAAACTTCCCTTGGATTCTTCTTCTTCTGATTTTCTTTTTGAATATTCGCTTGACCTTTCTCCCCTCTTCGGTCGTCAGATCCACCTGCCACGGAGCCGATGGAAACCGAGGCCGCCGGCGAGGAGAACGCGCGCGGCAACAACGACGACGCCGCCGCCACCGAAGAAGAGGCCGGTGCTGATGATCCCGCCGGCGAAGAGGCCGCCAAGGCTGCCGCCGCAGAAGCTGGCGAGGAATCCGGCGATCGCACTGACGGCCCCGAGGCCGTAGGAGCGCCAGGCGCTGCACCGACCGCCGATCCCTCTGCCGCTGCCGCAGCGCCAGGCTCCGAGGAGCCCCAGCCCGGCGCCTACTTGAAGGCCGGCGATGGAGTCTTCATCAAGCTCCCCTGGGCGTCGAGCTCCAGGGCGCCGGTCGAAGGAGAAACTTTTGACGAAGAGGTGCTCGCCTCCGCTGGGCTGGCGCTGGTCGATGCACCAAGCAGCAGTAGCGACGAGCCTGAGGAGGAGCGGCTGCTGCGGAAGCTATTGTCGCTCTACCGCGCCCGACAAGCCAAGCTGGCATCCCGAGAGGCGCTTGTCGCGAAGGCGGGAGTGGATATTGAGAAGCGCGCGGAGGAACTCCGGGGTCTGAGGCAAGAAACTCTCCGGTCCCTGGTGGAGGAGTGGGAGCAACTTGCCGAGGAGCAGAAAGCTTTTCTCCTCGCGAAGGCTGAGGTTGAAGAGCAACAACGGCTTGTCGCTGAAAATCTATTTGCGCAGGAAGGAGAGTTGGCGCAGTGCAAGGTGAACCTTGACAGCCACGAGGAGGAGCTTGTCGCGCGCGAGCAAGCAATTGGCGGGGCTCTCAAGGAAGCAAGGGACACTGCCGAAGCTGCCGAGGCCGCCAAGAAGGAGCTGGAAACGAGGGTAGCGCAGTTGGAGGCTGATCTCCGGGCGAGCGGCGAGGAGCTTGCCGTTCTCAAGCATGAGCGCGAGAAGGACGCCGCCGCTCATGGCGAGCTGCAGGGTCTTCTCGCTGAGAGAAGCAAGGAGCTCAGCGCCGCCAAGGATTCTAATGCAGATCTCGAGTTAAAGTTGGCCACCGTGACTCAGACGCTGGACGGTGCCAGGGAGCGGGAGGTGGCCTTGTCGGAGAAGATCAAGGCCGACGAGGCGCTGCTGGCGAATGCTGCTGCCGCCCACGACGCCTTCAGGGAAACTGTGGAGCACTGGACTGAGGGTCTTGTGGATCTTGCCGCCGCCATCGACGGGGAGCTGGCGTAGCTGGGGATGGAGGATCTCGGGTACTCCTCCGACGAGCACCTCCAACCCAGCGCCAAGCTCAGCTTGTTCTTCAAAGGCGTGGTGACGGCCCTCCAGCGGCTCCGGGAGAAGATCCCTAAGCAGTTGGCCGACGAGTCGCGCAAGATCTGCGCAGGAGCTCTCCAGAAGGTGCTGATGAAGGTGGCCTTCCGCAACCCAGGCCTCAACTTCACCAACGTCCTCAAGTCCTTGCCGCCGGATGCTGATCTGGAAGCGCTCAAGGCCCTTGTCGCACCCATTGTGGACAAGGTGAGCGGGATCAAGAGGATTGAGGGCGATCGCATAGATTAGGCCGCCCGTTTTCTCTTTCTCCTTGTCGCTGCTAGTCATGTCATGAGAACAATCTGTTAGAGCTGCGACAAGCTATCTTGTAATATAACTCTATTTTGGGTAGAGATTTGCTATGTTATTTCCTTTACTTGATTCCTTCCTTTGTATGTTTTGCCCTACGCTTTTAGGGAACTTGCCGGCGCAGGCACCTTAGCCGCGAGCGCTGAGTGCGGGACGTCAGCAGCCTGCTGGCGGTGCCGCTACCGACAAGAAACCTTGTCGCAACTAGTCGCAGCTCACTTAAGTTGTTGAGCGGACTCAAAACAAAGTAAGGGCGCAACTAGCTACGAGTTGGTTCCTCCGCGCACAGGTTTTCCATACAAAGCACGGTCGTTCGAGGAAGATAACTTAAAAATTTAAAACTGATTGCTCAAACTTTGGCAACTTAGCTTTTCTGTCGTTTGCTTTCCGGTAAGGCGAAACTTCCTTGAACGATGCCTGGTCCACACCATTATCTTCTCCTTCCCCCCGGCAAACTTGTGTGCGAGGGAACCTTCCTTTCCTTTTGAGAAAAAGAAAGAAGAGAAAATAAAGATATGGAGCCTTACGGCTCGTTATTGCTTACCGGGGGTAGGTGCTGCACAAAGTGTCAGATAATGCATGCAAATAAAAGTAGAAAGCATGAAATTGACAAGATGTGCGGAGCACATGAGCTTTACTTATGCACGGGATCTGCGCCCGGCTTTGTACAAAGGATTACATGCAACATCGGCAAGACTTGTACAAAAGGTGGTTGCCGGAACGGGTTCCGGCAACCGCGCCCTACGGGTAAAACTTACGAAGATGCTCAATGTTCCAGGAGTTGCTCACCGGAATGCCATCTTCGGTCTCAAGGCGGACAGCGCCAGGCCTAGTGACTCGTTTCACCCGGTAAGGGCCTTCCCACTTCGGCGTCAACTTGTTGGAATTCTTGGCGGACTGAACGCGCCGAAGAACAAGGTCGCCTTCCTCGAAACTTCTGGCATTAACTTTGCGGCTATGGTAGCGGCGCAAAGCTTGCTGGTATCGAGCAGCTCGTACAGCAGCCTGAAGACGGTCCTCCTCAAGGAGCAGCGCGTCATCTTGTCGCAGCTGCTCTTGCTCAAGCTCATCATAAGCGAGCACTCGAGGTGACCCGTATACGAGTTCCGTGGGGAGAACTGCCTCTGCTCCATAGACTAGAGCGAAAGGTGTCTGGCCAGTGGCTCGATTTGGCGTCGTCCTGATCGACCAAAGAACCACCGGCAGCTCCTCGATCCAGTTCTTTCCGCACTTGTGCAGCCTGTCGAAAGTTCTGGTCTTGAGCCCGCGCAGCACTTCAGCATTTGCCCTCTCCGCTTGACCGTTGCTTCTCGGATGAGCAACAGAAGCGAAGCAGACCTTGGCGCCAAGATCTTGGACGTACTGCATGAAGGTGCGGCTCGTGAATTGCGTGCCGTTGTCGGTGATGATCCTGTTAGGGATCCCGAAGCGGCAAACAATCGACCTGAAGAACTTGACTGCTGACTGTGCTGTCACCTTCCTCACTGCTTCCACTTCCGGCCACTTTGTGAACTTGTCGATTGCAACGTACAAGTACTCAAAGCCCCCGACAGCTCGGGGAAAGGGGCCGAGGATGTCGAGCCCCCAGACCGAAAATGGCCAGGATAAAGGGATCGTCTGGAGAGCTTGAGCTGGCTGGTGTATCTGCTTGGAATGGAACTGGCACGCTTCACACTTGGTTACTTGTGCAGTTGCATCCTGGAGGGCTGTCGGCCAAAAGAAACCTTGCCGGAACGCTTTGCCGGCAAGTGCTCTTGCGCCAATGTGGTGACCACATATGCCTCCATGTATCTCTGCCAACAGCTTTTGTCCGTCTTCCCGGTGAATACACTTCAATTTCACGCCGTTGAGTCTTCTTCTGTACAGTGTGTTGTCGACAAACTGGTACATACTTGACTGCCGGGCTACTCTTTCCGCTTCTTCTTGCTCTTCGGGAAGTTCTCCTGTCTGAAGGAAATGGACAATCTGCTGTGCCCATGTTGGAGCTTGCGGCTCGACAACAAGGACTAAAGTCACATCTGCTGCTGCGGGAACATCCGCTTCTACGGCAAGAACTTGCGGTTCAGTCGGAGCTTGATGTTCCCCGGCAAGCTTGCCGGAGCAAAGCTTGCCGGGAGCGTCTGCTTCAACGGAACAAACCCTAAGGCTTGCCGGAACAAACTGCTCCTCAGCATCCTTGGTGTTGATTTTGAGGACCTTCTTGGCGGCGGCTTCGGGGAGCTCTGCCGTAAAATAGTCATCAGAAATCAACTTCCTCTTTTTGCCCTGTCCAATTGATGGTGTGACGGATGGCTGAGTCAGCTTGAGCACAAAGATTCCTGGTTCCACAGGTAACTTAAGTGCAGCGCACTTCGACAGGCCATCGGCAATGTCATTTTGAGCTCTTGGAACATGTTCCATCTGCAGGCCGTCAAAGTGCTCTTCTAGCTTTCTCACTTCATCAACGTAAGCTTCCATCAACGGACTCTGATAATTCTTGTTCACTTGGCGGACGACAAGCTGTGAGTCACCCCTGACAATGAGCTTCTTGATCCCAAGGTCTGCTGCGATCCTGAGACCGGCAAGCAATCCTTCATACTCTGCAGTATTGTTTGTTGCTTGCTCCTTGGGAAAGTGCATCTGGACTACGTACTTGAGGTGCTCTCCGGTGGGTGCAACAAGTAGCACGCCCGCACCGGCGCCTTGCAGCGAGAAGGCACCATCAAAGTACATCAGCCACTCTTTGCTTGCTTCCTTGACGGGGATGCTCGTTTCTGGAATTTCTTCATCTTGTGTTGGCGTCCATTCTACTATGAACTCTGTCAATGCTCTGCTTTGGATAGTTGAAGTGCTCTCAAACTTGAGGCCAAAGCTTGACAGTTCCAGTGCCCACTCGACAATCCTGCCTGTTGCTTCTGGATTTTGCAGTATCCTCTTCAGCGGAAAACGAGTGACGACTGTGATCTCATGTGCTTGGAAGTAATGGCGCAGCTTTCTCGAGGCCATGAGGAGGCCGAAAAGCAATTTCTGCACACCAGAGTACCTTGACCTAGCCCCCTGCAGAAGGGAACTGACAAAGTAAACTGGGCGCTGCACCATTCTCTTCTGCATCTTCTCATGCTCCTGCGCAGATCCATCCTTGTCGGGACCAGAGCTTGCCGGTGAAGTCCTCTGCTTGTCGCTGGATGCATCTGCCGTGGTTGCTGGCTCATCATCCGCCTCCCTCTCCGCTACTAACGCAGCACTAACCACTTGATTGGTCGCCGCTATATACAGCAGCAACTTCTCTTGTGGCTTAGGTGCGACAAGTGTTGGAGTGGAGGACAGGTATCTCTTCAAGTCCTGCAGCGCAGCCTCCGCCTCCGGAGTCCATTTCATTGGACCTGCCTTTTTCAATATTTTGAAAAATGGCAGGGCGCGCTCAGCAGACCTAGAGATAAACCTGCTGAGAGCAGCTACGCAACCGGCAAGTCTTCGTACATCCTTGACGCGCTTTGGTGCTTCAATCTGCTCAATGGCCTTGATCTTGTCGGGATTGGCTTCAATTCCCCGCTGAGACACAAAGAACCCGAGAAGCTTGCCGGAGGGGACTCCAAACACGCACTTCTCGGGGTTAAGCTTGAGGTTGATCTTGCGCAGATTTGCAAAGGTTTCGTCTAAATCTTGAATCAGAGTCGCCTTGTCCTTGCTCTTGACCACTATGTCATCCATGTAGGCTTCCACATTTCTGTGCATTTGCGGTTCAAAAGCGTCATGGACTACCCTTGCAAATGTTGAACCAGCATTCTTTAAACCGAAAGGCATCCGTACGAAACAGTATGTGCCACATGGGGTGATGAATGCGGTCTTCTCCTCATCCTCTTCTGCCATGAAGATCTGATGGTATCCTGAGTATGCATCAAGAAATGAAAGCAAGTCACATCCGGCCGTGGAGTCAACAATCTGGTCGATGCGCGGCAAGGGAAATGGGTCTTTGGGACAAGCTTTATTAACATCGGTAAAGTCGATACAAAGCCTCCATTTCCCGTTTGCCTTACGCACGACTACAGGATTGGCCAACCACGTAGGATGGAGCACTCCTCTGACAAGGCCTGCTGCTTCCAATTTCTTGATCTCTTCTGCAATGAATTCTTGGCGCTCCAATGCCTGTTTCCTGACTTTCTGCTTGACGGGCCGCGCATGAGGGCAGACGGCAAGATGGTGCTCGATTACTTTCCTGGGAACACCGGGGATGTCAGACGGTTGCCATGCAAACACGTCGACGTTCGCCCGCAGGAAAGCAACGAGCGCGCTTTCCTATTTAGGGTCGAGAGTGGCACTGATGGTGAAGGTACCACCAGTGCCGTCCTCCTTGGCGGACACCTTCTTGGTCTCTGGTGGAGCTGCCATTGTCTTCTTACACTTGCCGGTGGAGCTCGATGGTGCGTCCTCGACGGTAGCGCAGCACTCCGAAGAGGTGCGCTTGCCGGAGTGGGCATCAGAGCTCTTGCCGGACTTGGTCTTCTTCTTCCCCCCGGGAGCTTCAACGGCAAGTGACTTGCGATCTGTTGCGGCTGCTGCTTCCCGGTAGATCTTGTCGGCGCAGATAAGAGCATCCTTCTTGTCGCCAGGGACAGAGATGACACTTATCGGGCCTGGCATCTTCAGCACGTTGTATGCATAGTGAGAGGCTGCCATGAACTTGGCGAGTGCTGGACGGCCGAGTATCCCATTGTAGGGTAATGGAAAATCAGCAACGTCAAAAGTGACCCTCTCAGTCCTGAAGTTCAACTCACTGCCAAATGTTACCGGCAACGTGATCTTTCCCTTCGGCTTGCTCCTTCCCGGATTGATTCCTTGGAATGTGCCGGTCTCTTCGAGCTCGCCATCAGGGATCTGAAGCTTTTGGAGTACCACGGAGGAGATCAGGTTCAAGCCGGCCCCGCCGTCAACTAGCATCTTAGTGACCTTGAGGTTGCGGATAGTTGGTGAAACCAACATCGGCAAGCACCCGACCGCAGTTATGCGATCAGGGTGGTCCTCAATATCAAAGATGATAAGCGTGCAGGACCATTTCAGAGGCTTGCGTGACTCGATGGGTGGTTCTGCTGCATTGACTTCCCGCACCCACGGCTTGAGCTGGCGGTGTGAAGTATGTAGAGAAGCACCACCGTCAATGCACAGGACCTCTGTGGCTTTCTAGAACTCCTGCTCATCGGTCTCGTCATCATCCATATCTTCATCGTCGTCGTCATCTTCATCCTTGTCGCGGCCGCGGGGAGGTCTGTCTCCTTGCCGCTGCTTGGCCTTGCCGCGGCGTCCTCCTCGGCCGGGACGTTTCTTGCCGGCTCCTCCAGCACCTTCCTGGGCTTTCTCCTTGTCGCGTCGCTCGTATTCAGCCTTTTGCTGCTCGACAAGCTGCTCGACCTTCTTGCAGCTCTGGAGGTCATGGCCCTTGGTGCGGTGGATCTTGCAGTACTGCTTGTTGGTGCCGTCCTGCTTGTCGGCGACCGCCACAGCTGCGGCAACCTCCTTGCCGGAGCTACCAGCTTTGGCTTTCTTGCCGGACTGCTCAACGACTAGCACCTCTTTGCCTTTCTTCTTCCTGTTGTTCCGCCGCCGGTTTTTCCTTGCCGGGGCAGTCTCCTCACTATCAGATCCTCCTGCTCCTGTATTCTCTCCGGGGAGTTTCCTCCCTTCCTCAGCACGTGCACACTTGTCGGCCAGGGCATATAGCTCACTGACGTCTCTGATCTTGCACATCGCCATCTCCTCCCGCATCCTGCGGTTTCGCACGTTCTGATGGAACGCGCTGATTACCGCGGCAGGGTGGACATCTGGGATGTTGTGCTGTACACGGCTGAATCTCTGAATGTACTTGCGCAGGGGCTCTCCTTCCTTCTGGGCGAGCAGATGAAGGTCGCTCTCTTGGCCATGAGGCTTGTGGCCGCCTGTAAAGGCGCCGACAAACTGATGGCACAGGTCTGCCCAGGAGGATATGGAGTTGTCCGGCAAGTGCATGAGCCAGGATCTGACATTGGGCTTGAGCACCAGCGGGAAGTAGTTGGCAAGGATCTTGTCGTCCCGTCCCCCAGCAGCTTGCACCGCGATGGTGTAGATGCTGAGGAACTCCGACGGATGCGACTTGCCGTCGTACTTCTCTGGTACATCTGGCTTGAAATTCTTCGTGCTGGGCCACTGGACTTGCCGCAGCTCACGAGTGAACGCAGGGCAACCTACCGCGTACGGCAAGTCGCCTGGTTCCCCTGGCGCATGCATGTCAACAGAGGGCCCAGCGCGCTTGTCGGATTGACGTCGCGCTTCTCTTCGGCGCTCGATGCGAGTACGAGCGTCTTCTTGCTGTCGTTCGTGAAGAACTTGGCGCTGATCGCGACGAGCTCGTGGATCTGATGATGCGGTGGAGTCGCTGTCGAGGTGGATCCGACGAGTCGGCGATCTTGGCCTTCGGGGTGGAGAGTGCATGGTGGTTGCACCCCCACCGGTTTCGTCGCCACCGGCTCGTGCCTGGCAGTCCTGCCGCGGCCGCGATGCACTTGGCTGCCGCGGAGTGTCGCCGTTGGCAAAGCCGATGAGACTCTGAATGGTGGCCCTCCATTGGTCAGTCTTGTCTTCCGCTGGAGGGTAATCCAGGAGCAGTTGAGCTCGCGCCAAAGCTTCTGCTGGAGTGGTGGGTGGCAGTGGCGAACGGTGCGAGGAGCGGGATATGCTCGGACTTCTAACTATGTTAGAAGGAGCAGTATCCCGTCCAGGCGACCGTGCTCGCTCGTGCCAGCATGTTGGCGTGCATGCTGGTCTTGAGCACCCCGAGATCCACCAGCTCGATCTTGGCCCAACAAACGTATGGTACTGCGAGTACCATGACGCTGTCGGTCCTGCGCCACCTGAGATGGGCGCGGTACATGTACGGACGCCGAGGTCTGTGCAACCTTGTCCTTGGACCTGGCAGCATCGTGAGCTTCCTCGTCGACGTCCGTTCTTCCGCCGGCGTCTACTCCACCACCCGCTTGCTCCGGTGGTGGTGGGATCGACGTGGACGGAGCAGCTGCCGCCGAAGTCTTCTTCTTCGGTGGCATGTTGGTGAAGAAGAAGATCTGGCTCGTGTGAACGCCAGATCAGGTTCACACAACCTCGACGCCCCCTACCTGGCGCGCCAAAGATGTCGGGGAAACTGATCCACGAACACCTATGGGACCGGCGGACCGAGCCCCTTTCGGTTCGGCGGGGGGCGGAGATCGCACGAAGAGCAGATCGAGGCGAAGCACACGAGCATTTTACCCAGCTTCGGAGCTCTCCGGAGAGATAATACTCCTACTGCTGCTTGTCTGATTGTATTGTGTTCTTGCTCAAGAGCGCTGAGTGCTACAGTACGCTCTAGCTGCTAATGAGACCGAGCGTGTGTGATTTTCCGGGTCCGAACCCCCTCTACGTTGCGCATGGGCCTCCTTTTATACGCTCAAGGGGTCACCGACAGGTGGCAACGCAGACGAGGGTAAAAATGGAAAAGGAGTTGTGGTTGGTACAACTACCTGCACAGTGCATCCTACCTAACCCTGACGGCAGGGGACAAAGGCATTAAATGCCCGTCTGTGTCGCCCAAACAGTGCAGAAAAGGACCGTCAGGGACGCCACCGTTCGCCACGATGGCAATCTTGTCAGCGTCGTTTGACACCTCGCACCGCTAGCTGCTCAGCCTCCTGCCACGCGTGCCTGGGAAGGCCCCAGGGCGACACGTTGGTGGATGCGCTGGAGCGTGGGTGCAGAGTGATAACTTGTTGTGGCAAGCGCCTTGCCGCGGCCGTTGTCTTGTCGCGTCCGGAAGCTTGTCGCTCACCGGGTCTTGCCGGGACGCGTGGCGCGTCGCGGCAAGTTCCTTGAAATGCCTTGGTTGGCCTTCCCGGCAAGCTCCTCTTGCCGGGGCCTTGTCTCCTTGGCTTGAATACTTTGTTCTTGAATGGCTCCAAGGGAACCACGAAGGACCTTGGCGGTCGCCCGGCAAGCCTTGCCGCGGGGTGCTGCAACTGCCCGTGCACAAGTTCGGGATACTAGGGTACCCCTACTCTAGTACACCGACAACGCTGTCTGCCACCCTTCCTCACTGACTTCTCTGCAGCCCTGAACTTCAAACTGAATGGCTTCAATATGTTCAAAAGCTTCAAGGGCTTTCGCTTGCTGGTCAAACATGAACTAGCTTCAGGAGAGTTAATGTGTTGCTGTAGGAATTCTGCAAACGAATGCAGACTATGAGAACCAAGGGATTCTCCCACAGACATGTACCCGTGACAGCATTAGAGATGCGAGGGAAGGGGAAGAGGTCATATGCATTCTTAGAAGATTTTGAAGATAAATCAGTTTGAAGACATTGACCTCATGTTGAGAAGACATTCACTTATATGTTGAGAGTTGGTTCCAGATTTATACGAATCCGTGAATAAGTACAAGTGAGGAATCTAACTAGATATGAAGTTTAAGTTAATATACTAGGCAGTATGAGATGCAAACAGAATAGATCTAACATCGTATAGGTAGAAACCAATTTTGGTAAATAGGATGAATCCTTGAGGATCAAAAAGATGGTAAAAATAGAGTTATATTTACCACACGAAGAACTGCTAGATGGGATGAATAGGAGACGAGCAGTTCAATCCACCGTGCCCTAACTTGGCGACGGAGGACACCTACGGCGGCGGCGGAGATGACAATGTCCGCGGCCGGCGTGAGGACGGTGTCGGAGAAGTCGCGGCAGCTAAGCGCTTCGTCGCTGGCGTCGTCGAGAGCTAGCGGTGGTGCTAGGGTTTTGACGAGGTGGAGAGGTGGAAGAAGGTTTTCTTGACCGCAAGGGACACATATTTATAAGAAGGTGTGCAGCATAGCGCAATTACGCAGGTGCCCTTGCCTATTCACATCTGAGGGACACATGGCAAGCATGCAACATACTCAGAGTTGTCCCACGTTCCCACGCCTGCCAAGTTTGTCGGATGGTTGTTTTGGCTTCTCCGGATTTCAACAATAATGATGAATCATTTAAAAGGACTTGATGTTTGTCTCTGTGTCTTCTGCTGACAAGGATGCAGAGAAGACATTCGACAGTTTCAATAGAATGCATATGATTTGGACAGATAGATTTTGAGATAGTAAGCATAGAGAGATTAGGGTCCGATCACATTCACTTAGTTCAAAAGATTCAACAAGGAAGACATAGCTATAAGTGAATGCTGTAGAGGACCGAATACTAGTATATATATATGAGAAAGCAATCAAATCGACCTAGTGAAGTAAATCAGGAAGATAAGTTGAAAGTTGAAGACGCATCAAATGCGAAGATATTCAACAATAACGCCATGAGTGAATCACTTCAAACCAAGAAATTTGGTGGTGGCGTTACCCACTGTATAGGAAGTATTAGACCCAGACACGGCGCACAATTATCGTGGCGCTCCAAAGTCAAATTCCACATTAATGTATTCACACTCAGAATGTAAGTCTTCATTGATTGAAGATATACTTTACTTCGTGTGTTGCACATCTATGTCATCAACATGCATAAGTGTTAGGATGTGTGCCTGATCACAGGACATTTGAGGATTCCAAGATATTTAGCTCACACAGTAACTTGCAAAACCTTTTCTCATCCAAGGGCTTTTATCTGCCAGTTGCTCTTCAGTGTTGACATGAATGATGTCAATATCTTTCTTCATGACATGATCTCTAAGAAAGTGATGACGAATTTCAATGTGCTTTGTCTTCGAGTGTTGGACTGGATTGTTGGCAATCTTGATTGCGCTTTCGTTGTCGCAGAAGAGAGGTACTTGTTTCAGATTGATGCCATAGTCCTTGAGAGTTTGCTTCATCCACAGAAGCTGAGTGCAGCAAGATCCAGCAGCAATGTATTCAGATTCAGCAGTTGAGAGTGATACACAGTTTTGCTTGTTTGAAGACCAACAGACAAGTGATCGTCCCAGAAAGTGACATGTGCCTGATGTAGACTTGCGATCAACCTTGTATCCAGCATAATCAGCATTCGAGAATCCAACCAAGTCAAATCTTGAGCCGATACCATAATCCGAGTGTTGGGGTGTAAGCCAAATATCTAAGAATTCGCTTCACAGCTAAGTGATGCGATTCCTTTGGTGCCGCTTGGAATCGAGCACACATGCAAACACTAAGCATAATATCTGGCCTAGATGCACATAGGTAAAGTAAGGAACCAATCATGGAGCGGTATACCTTTTGATCGAACTCTTTACCATTGTCGTCGGGACCAAGATGGTGTTTGGCTGGCATTGGCATCGTGTAACCTTTGTAGTCTTGCATTCCAAACTTCTTCAGACGGTCTTTGAGATATTTTTCTTGAGATACGAAGATGCCATTCCTTTGCTGACGAATTTGAAGACCAAGGAAGAACTTCAGCTCACCCATCATGGACATCTGATATTGCTCTTGCATCATGTATCCAAACTCATCACTATACTTCTGGTTTGTGCAGCCGAAGATAATATCATCCACATATATTTGGCACACAAACAGTTCAACATCATATGTCTTCGTGAAGAGTGTGGGATCGAGGGATCCAGGTTTGAAGCCTTTGCTCTTCAGGAAGTCTTTGATCGTATCATACCAAGCGCGAGGAGCTTGTTTGAGGCCATACAGTGCTTTGTTTAGTTTGTACACCATATCAGGATGTTTTGGATCTTCAAAGCCAGGTGGTTGAGCAACGCACACTTCTTCTTCTATCTTGCCGTTGAGGAATGCACTCTTCACATCCATTTGATATAGTAGGATGTTGTGATGGTTAGCATAGGCTAGCAGTATGCGAATAGCATCAAGCCTAGCTACAGGAGCAAATGTTTCATCGAAGTCAATTCCTTCAACTTGAGTATATCCTTGAGCCACAAGACGTGCTTTGTTTCTGACGACTTGACCATGCTCATCTTGCTTGTTTTGATATATCCATTTTGTGCCAATAATGTTATGCTTGTGAGGGTCAGGGTGCTTGACAAGTTCCCAAACATTATTCAGCTTGAACTGTTGAAGTTCTTCTTGCATGGCTTGAATCCATTCAGGTTCCATAAAGGCTTCAGCAACTTTCTTGGGTTCTGATATTGACACAAATGAAAAATGCCCACAGAAATTTGCTAACTGTGTTGCTCTTGAGCGAGTAAGTGGATCAGGTGCATTGATGCTATCAATTATCTTCTCAATTTGTACTTCATTTGCAACACGAGAATGAACTGGACGAAGACCTTGCTCATGCTGATCATTGTCATCATTGGGAGGATTGTCTTTGGTCTGAGCATTGTCTTCAGTCTGGTTTGGTGCAGAAATGATAAGTTCCTTCAGGCTGTGCTTCAGAGGGCATGATTTCACCTGTTCCCATCAGCTTGATTGATTTGCTGGACGGAGCTTCATCAAGTGTACTTGGCAGAAGCTCTCTTTGTGAACCATTGGTTTCATCAAATCGCACGTCCACAGTTTCAATGATTTTGTAGTGACAGAGGTTGAAGACTCTGTAAGAGTGCGAGTCCTTTCCATAACCGAGCATGAAGCCTTCGTGAGCTTTAGGTGCAAATTTTGACTTGTGATGGGGATCCTTGATCCAGCACCTAGCACCAAAGACTCTGAAGTAACTAACATTTGGCTTCTTGCCAGTAAGGAGCTCATAGGGTGTTTTGCTTAGAAGCTTGTGGAGGTAAACACGGTTGATGATGTGACATGTTGTATCAATAGCTTCAGGCCAGAACTTTCTTGGTGTCTTTTACTCATCGAGCATTGTTCGAGCCATCTCAATGAGGGTTCTGTTCTTGCGCTCAACAATGCCATTTTGCTGAGGTGTGTATGGAGCAGAAAACTCATGAGTGATCCCCATTGTATCCAGATAGAGATCAAGCCCGGTGTTCTTGAATTCAGTGCCGTTATCACTTCTGATATGCTTGATCTTGACGCCATAATTGTTCATGGCTCGATTTGCAAAGCGTCTAAAGACATCTTATACTTCAGTCTTGTAGAGAATTATGTGCACCCATGTATATCTTGAGTAGTCATCAACAATGACGAAGCCATAGAGACAAGCTGTTGTTGTGAGGGTAGAGTAGTGAGTAGGGCCAAATAAGTCCATGTGTAACAGCTCGAAGGGTTGAGATGTCGTCATGATTGTCTTCGAGGGGTGCTTCGCCCTAGTCATCTTTCCAGCTTCGCAGGCACTGCACAAATGATCTTTCTTGAACTTGACACCCTCGATGCCTATGACATGCTTCTTCTTGACGAGTGTGTGTAAGTTCCTCATGCCAGCATGCCCCAGCCTCCGATGCCAAAGCCAGCATTCTGAAGCTTTCGCAAGAAGACATACGGCAAGCTGTGGACCTGCTGAGAAATCTACCATGTATAGATCATCTTTCCGATACCCTTCAAAGACTAGAGACTTGTCAGATTCCATTAATACAAGGCAACGATATTTTCCTAATAGCACAATCATGTTCAAGTCACAAATCATTGAGACAGACATTAAGTTGAACCCTAGGGATTCAACAAGCATCACTTTATCCATGTGTTGATCCTTTGAGATTGCAACTCTACCTAGACCCAATACCTTGCTTTTACCAGTGTCAGCAAATGTGATGTGACTCTTGTCGGATGGACGTAAGGTTGAGTCCATGAGAAGACTTCGATCACCAGTCATATGATTAGTGCATCCGCTGTCCATATTCCATTCTGAAGCACGAGGTGTCATTCCCTACAGTGCAGTTAGGAGGATAGGCTTCACAAGGTATGTTGTGAAGCATAAGCATTTGACGCACACAAGGATTATCACAGCTTAGATCAAGGTTAGAACACACAGTATGACAGGTAAACGATTCACATAGTAAGTCATTTTATCATGCGTCCCTTAATATGTTTTAGGTCCCCAGCAATAGTATCGGACACCTTTGATTGCTAGCTGGAGACCATATTCTGCAAAAGAGAGTTAATTCTTCTTCACCACCCACATCTTCAGGGGTGGCTTAGAAGCAATGAGTCTAAGTGCAGCATCTAAGAATTTTGGCTTTGAAGCCCTAGCAAATAACCTTGCAGGAGATGAATGATACTCATATGAATAAGCAGAAAAGTTCTTAGTCCTATGAACATAGTGGTTTGAAGACACACATTCATATTCATAAGTTTGAGTATGATTTCCCTGCAAAACATTGGCGTTAGGGTGACTCAAGTGAGTCCTGTATCTATATGAAGCCGTTGGACCATATGATGCCTTTGGTCTGGGGTTTGTCTTCTTCCCTGGTGGTGTCATGATGACATTCACTGGAAGATTCTCAAGATAGCTTTTGGGAACCCAGATCTTCTTCATAGGTGGTCCATTCCTACAGTTAGTACCAATATACCTGGCAAACACTTCACCATTCTGATTTTTGAACAGTTTATAGTTTGCATCAAAGGATTCATCAATGATAATAGGATTATCACAGGTAAAGCCAGATAAAGTGGATGGATCCATTGAAGGTTCCTTTGCAGCAACCCATGTGGTTTTGGGATACTGCTCAGGCTTCCAGTAGGAACCATCAGCATTCATTTTCCTCTCGAACCCAACACCCTCTTTCCTAGGGTTTCGGTTCAGAATCTGCTTTTTTAGGACATCGCAAAGTGTCTAATGTCCTATCAGACTTTTATACATCTCTGTTTCAAGCAATGTATTCAACCTAGCATTTTCATCAGCAATAGTAGTGGTATCTTCAATAGAGGGGTTAGCTACCACATCAGTAGTTGAAGACAAAGCAACAGTAGCAGCAGTGGAACATTCAGCAACAGAGGTAGCGTTATCACGCTCAATGCATTTCAGACATGGTGGTTCAAATCCATCCTGAGCGGAACTGATCTGTTGAGCGTGAAATGACTCATTCTCTTTTTGAAGATCTTCATGAGCCGCTTTCAATTTCTCAAGCTCTTGCTTCCTTTGAAGATAATCATAGGAGAGCTTTTCATAAGTGGTTGAGAGCGTCTCATGAAGACTTTCAAGTTCTTGGTACTTAGCATGAAGATTTTTTATGTCTTCAACTAAGGACTATGAACGTGTCATTTCCGCGTCCAACAGGTCATCGCTTTTGTCTAACAGTTTTTGAGTATGTTCCATAGTCCTTTGTTGTTCAGTAGCAATTTTAGCAAGTGTTTTGTAGCTGGGTTTGGATTCACAATCAGAGTCATCTTCACTTGATGTTTGAAAGTAAGCATCACGTGATTTTACCTTGGCACCACGTGCCATGAAGCAGTAGGTGGGAGCAGGATCATCCATGTCATCAGCTTCAGCGTTGGTGTGGAAGTCATTGTCTTCAGTGTTGAAGATGGACTTGGCAACATAGGCTGTGGCTAGAGCCAGACTTGCAACGCCAGGGTCGGACTCTTCTTCAGACTCCACCTCCGCCTCCTCAGAAGCAGACTCCTCCTCTAAATCCATTTCCTTGCCAACAAAAGCACGAGCCTTGCCAGATGAGCTCTTCTTATGTGATGAAGATCTTGATGAGGACTTAGAAGAAGACTTTGAAGATTTCTTCTTCTTCTTGTCATCAGAATCATATTCCTTGCTCTTCTTCTTCTTCTTCTTCTTCTCATTGTCCCACTGTGGACACTCAGAGATATAGTGTCCAGGTTTCTTGCACTTGTGACATGTTCTCTTCTTGTTGTCATGAGTGGAAGCTTCATCATTTCTTGAGCTAGATCGTGAAGACTTTCTGAAGCCCTTCTTCTTGGTGAACTTCTGGAACTTCTTCACAAGCATGGCAAGTTCCTTTCCAATGTCTTCGGGATCATCAGAACCGCAGTCAGATTCTTCTTCATATGAGGAAACAACTTTTGCCTTCAAAGCGCGAGTTCGGCCATAATTGAGACCATAGATATCTCTTTTCTCAGAAAGCTGGAACTCATGTGTGTTGAGCCTCTCAAGTATATCAGACGGATCGAGTGTCTTGAAGTCAGGACGTTCTTGTATCATGAGGGCAAGGGTGTCAAACGAGCTGTCAAGTGATCTCAGTAGTGTCTTGACGATTTCATGCTTGGTAATCTCAGTGGCGCCAAGAGCCTGAAGCTCATTTTTGATGTCGGTGAGGCGATCAAATGTGAGCTGGACATTTTCATTGTCGTTTCTCTTGAAGTGGTTGAAGAGGTTGCGAAGAACACTGATCCTTTGATCTCTCTGTGTAGAGACGCCTTCGTTGACCTTGGATAGCCAGTCCTAGACTAGCTTTGACGTTTCCAGAGCACTCACACGGCCATACTGTCCTTTGGTCAGATGACCACAGATGATGTTCTTTGCAGTGGAGTCCAGTTGAATGAACTTCTTGACATCAGTAGGGGTGACACCTTCACCAGTTTTGGGAACGCCGTTCTTGACGACATACCAGAGGTCGACATCAATGGCTTCAAGATGCATGTGCGTCTTATTCTTCCAGTAGGGATATTCAGTTCCATCGAACACGGGACAAGCAGCGGAGACTTTGATTATCCCTGCAGTCGACATAGCTAAACTCCAGGTGGTTAAACCGAATCACACCGAATAAGGGAGTACCTTGCTCTGATACCAATTGAAAGTGCTAGTTATCGACTAGAGGGGGGTGAATAGGCGATTTTTATCAATGTCTTCAAAACGTGGAAGTTTCGAAGACAAACAATAGAAATGACCTAATTGATATGCAGCGAAAGATAAACTACTACAAGCAAGCCATAGTCAAGTATGTAATAATGTGAAAGTACAAAGACTAATAGCAGCTTGGTAGTAAGGATCAGGATGGAAGATAGTATGAAGCCAATCAACAATAACAATCAAGCAATGAAGTCAAACAGATATGACAAACAGGCAATGACTTCACGAAGACAAACTTAAGGTAAAGGGAGTTAGAGGATAGAACCAGTCACTTGTTGAAGACACATGATCTGTTGGACTAGTTCTAGTTGCTGTGACAACTGTACATCTGGTTAGGGAGGCTGAGATTCAACTCAGAAGACCGCGTCTTCATCTTATTCCCCTTGAGCTAAGGACACACAGTCCTTGCCCAATCACTCTGGTAAGTCTTCAAGGTAGACTTCCGAACCTTCACAGACTTTGTTCACCGGTGATCTACAATGACTCTTGGATGCTCAGAACGCAACGCCTAACCGGCTAGAGGATACACAGTCCTCAAGTGTAATAAGTCTTCAGGTCACACAAACAGAAAGACTTCAGTGATGCCTAACACTCTTTGGCTCTGGGTGTTTGGGCTTTGTCCTCGCAAGGATTTCCCTCTCTCAAAGGCTTCGAGGTGGGTTGCTCTCAAACGACAAAAGCCGTAAACTAACTCTGAGCAGCCACCCATTTATGGTGTAGGGGGTGGGCTATTTATAGCCACAAGGCAACCCGACCTGATATGTACGAAATGACCCTGGGTCACTAAGGAACTGGCACGTGTTCCAACGGTCAGATCTCAAACACACATGGCAACTTTACTTGGGCTACAAGCAAAGCTGACTCACCCAAATCTAGATAAGATTTGCTCTCATTGTCTTCGCTCAAAGACATATGATTTGGGTTGAGCATCACTTCAGTGAATCTGACTTTGTTCACTTGGACCCCACTTAACAGTACGGTGGTTCCTATGACTCAACAAAGAAGAAAAGGAAACAACGAAACAACACAGTCTTCGCGCTCCATAGTCTTTACTCATTGTCTTCTCATGTCATAGTCTTCAATGTGAATATCTTCACACACCACCATTGTCGTCAATGTCTTCATACATTTTTAGGGGTCATCTCCGGTAGGTAAACCGAATCAACGAGGGACACTACCTGCGTTATCCTGCAATTCTCACAAACGCATTAGTCGCTCAACCAACTTTGTCGTCAATACTCCAAAACCAACTAGGGTTGCCACTAGATGCACTTACACAACCGTGACTTTGGTATGACTCCCTAATTGAAAGCGAGTCCCAAACGGTTATGGGGAGGGCTCTTGGTATTCAACTCCTATATAAAGAGACCAAGGCTCGACTCCTTTCTTTTTAATCCAATCGAATCTGCCCCTCGCTTCGAGTTCCAACACCCAAAGCTCTAGTTTTAGGTGCTTCAGACCTTTGACGATGTCCGGCTCCGACCTTCAAGGCCGGTGGATGCCTTACTCCGTTACGGAAGAAGATGTGCGAAAGCTGATACATGCTAGGTATGTAACCGGCGAAATCTCGCATAGGCTGCCTACTCAAGGGCAGGCCATTCCCACTCCCCAGCCCGGTGAGAGCGTGGTGTTCACATCTCACTTCCTTCGGGGGCTAGGCTTCCCGATTGATCCCTTCGTGAGGGGGCTTATGTTTTATTACGGGCTGGAGTTCCACGACTTAGCTCCGGAGTCCATCCTCCAAATCTCATCATTCATTGTCGTGTGTGAGGCCTCCCTCCATATTACTCCTCACTTCGGATTGTGGCTTAGAACCTTCAAGGTGGAACTGAAGATGATTGAGGGGCAGCACGCTGAGTGCGGAGGAGCTATAATGAGCAAGATGGCCGACGCTCCATGGCCCGAGGGCTCTTTTCAAAAGGAGTTTGGCTTATGGCAACGGGACTGGATTTACATCACAGCCCCCAGGGGCACCACATGGGTGGCACCACCTGCTTTCCGCTCGGGTCCCCCACCACGGCGAGCATCGTGGGTCAATGAAGGGCTTATTTGGGGGCCGTCCAAAGACGTGCCCCTACTGCAGGACCGCATTCGGGACCTCCTAGAAAGAGAAATTAACTTGACCGTAGTGGCACAAGTTATGCTGATTTGCCGCATGCTGCCCTACAAACGTCGCCCTCTCCGCCTGTGGGAATTTAATCCGGAGGGACCGCGAGTCCTCCAACATTTTATGGGCGCGACACCCGTGGAGATGTACAAATTGTTCTTTGGATCACAAGCAAGGTGTCCGGATTTGTCCGAGGATGCAGGTCTGAGCTACAATCGCCCGGATGCTAAGGTAAGTAGCCCCGTATTTGGACACACCATCCGTATTTTCATCATAAAGTTGCCCTTTAACAGAGCTATCCTTTGAACAGGAGCGGATAGCGAAGGCAAAGCTTATCAGGTGTCCAGCCCCCCTGCCCGAGACCGCGCCGAATCCCATGCTAACTAGGATGCTGGAGGTCGTGCTTTTGGCAGAAGGCGAAGGGGGAACCATGGAGCTACCACCTCCGCGAAGGAGGCTGTTAGGAAGGGAAGAATAAAAAATTCCCCCGACCAGGGAAAGAAAAGGACTTCCTCTGAAGACTCGGAGGTGATGGCCTCAAAACGGGGGAAGAAATCTTCGCCAGAGGGTTCGGCACCGGAGAACGCCCCGGCCGAATTGCGCCCTCAAGGGGACCCGCTCTCCCCCGATCCTTAAGTGAAGGGAGGGGTTCCATAATGAATGACATTCCTGTTTTTTTTGTGAGGAAGATAACTGAAATATTACCTTGCAGTTCGGATCAACCCTTCTCAGCAGAGCTCATCTTCAGGGGATCTTTGTTCGGAGATGATAGAGAGCGAAATGCCTCCCCTTGTTGCACCGCATCACAAGGCAGGCGACCACGAGGTGTCGTCTCAGAGGGTTTTTCCAAGTCCGGACCCTGGAAAGGGTCGTCAGGCGAGTCCGGCACCCTCTGGTGCGCGGTCCGAGGGGCTGAAGGATCTGCTTGGGAGGGCGTCCATCTCAGAAGAACACCGTATGTTGATGAATACGGTGATTGGAAGGATTTCATCCGCGGAAAGCGGATTGTACGAGGCTGCCAGGAGTTTACGAACAGGCTCTGAGGTACGTAAAAAGGTGTACCTTTTGGTAGAACCGCATATTAAATGCGCCCTGTATAAATAGTATCCCCTAAGACTCTGTGTGTCGTCAAGAGTGACGGCGCGCAGAGGATCATAACCCCAGGTATAATATGTCACCTATTTTATGAAGGTGGCGAGGCGTTCAGTGGCTAGCCGGACTGATGAATCTGCCGAGCTAAAGCGGCAACTTGACGTGGCGGATGCCTACATCGCGCTTGTGAATAAGCTGCTAGATGAGGCACAAGGTATGTTCCAAAGACATCTGATAAGAGGAGTTTGGTGCGCGTGACTTATAAGATATGTGCTTGATGCAGATAGTGCTGGTGCCGTGGAGAAACTTCGGGCGGAACTTGCCCGAGCCAAGGAGCAAGCAAGGAAAAGTGATGCGGCTGCCGTGAAGGCGGCTGAAGAGCTAAAAGCCGAACTGGCTGCTCACTGCCAGAGCAAGAGAGTAATGGCCGAGATGGCCATAAAATTGAAGGATGCTGCTGACCGCTGTAAATTTCTTAAACAAGGAGATAAGGCGGCTCAGAAGGATCTTGAAAAGATCACTGCCGAGGCCAAGGATACTATCTCTGCAATGAGAGCTATGAAGGAGGAGCTGCGTCAGGCCGGAGATATCACGGCTGGAAAGCCCTATATGCTGCGGATGAAGTTCGGAGACCCCAAGTATGCTCCATTAGACTGACAGTGGAGTGCGGAAAACACTTATTTGGATTTGGCAGCTAGTGCAGCAGACACGACCGAACACTTCCGCGGCCGAGGTGACCATGGATTGGAAGAGCTTTTTTGGTCGCAGTTCCACAATCCAGAACGCCCACTTTCAGTATCCGACCGTTTGGCCGCCTGGGCGGAGCTGAACAGGTTATCCGGAATCGCCATGAGGTATGTTGCGAGTCATCTGTGGCCGGAGAAGCCGGAGCCGAAAAGTTATTTTGGCTTGGTGCAGCAGTTCCTTGGTTCGGTGCCGCATGCTGATGCAATGAAGAGGTCGGCGTGCATAGAGGGCGCATGGATGGCTCTTGCCCGTGTCAAAACATACTGGGCGGATATGAAGGCCAGTGTTGTTGCATCCCGGGATTCGGACGAAAGCCAAGTACCTGCGAAGCACTACTTTGAGGAAGTTCTTCATGGCGCTCGTTTAATAGAGTCGCAGTGCTCGAAGGATGTTGTGTTCGAATAGCGTGTACTATTATAAAATGAATATTTTGATAGAATATAAACGCTTTTTATACTTGTGCTTGCAAGAATTATGATGCCTCCTGTGCGGCCGTTTAATGTATATGTGTATATAACCTGAAAGATGGCAGTCGTTGGCTTCAGCCCCCACGCATAGAATGCGGGGGTGTTCACAAAAAAGCGCCTTTTCACACTTAATCCAACGTCTTGGTCCTATAAAGGAGGCGGTGGCGCGGAGAACTAGGCAACCGGACTATAATGCTTTATCACTTTCACTTAGCCATAGGAGTTTGACAGTGGGGCTACTGAATAGCCCCTAGGGGCACCACGCTCACCCGAATTCGGGGCACGAGTGTGCCTGACCGGGAAGCGGCCCTTCGTTAATGCGGAGGAATCCTAAAGATTCCAAGAGTCATCGAGTGGTTGACCAGTCTCTCGCTATATCATGACAGTCAGTTTTCGGCTTTCTCTACTGAGGTGCTCGCCTGGCCGAACCGAAGCACAATCGCAGTAGTTCTCCTGGTGCCACGTTAGCCGATATAACGGAACGTAAGGCAGCAAAACATAGGAGCCGGGCAAACCCAACATTTGACCAAAGACATGATTTGGAGCTGATGCATATAAGGCCAAACTCGCGACGCCAAACACTCCCTAAGGTATTCGGTCTTTATGAAGACGGGCCAAAATAGAGCCCTTGGTAAAAAAAGCCCCTGGTGTCCAGGTACGCGCAAAATTCTGGCGTGGCCACATGCCAAGACGCCAGCCTCCTCCTTGGTTATAGCGAAAACCGGGGGATGTTGTCAACAAGAGACAGTAAAAAAGGTTTATGCAGGGTCTTAATCTGAAAAGAATCCTTGAAACGGGTCCCTACTACACGTCTGCGCCTGTGTCTCCGTTGTGCCGTATCCTGGACGGGCGTAGCACGATGTTCGTCTGCGAAAGAGAGGAACTTAGTAAAAAATAAGCATGCGAGAAATCTATATTAAAATAAACAAAATATAGTTGGAGCAAGAATTGAGCCGTATTGTCTCCTGGCGTGAACACGCGGAGCCCCTTGTACAGGGTTATGCGGCTATTAAGCCTATGTACGTTTACGCCGAACTCGTCGAGCCATGTCCGGGATAGTAGGGCTGGATTAGTGTGCGGCTGTCCAGGCGGCCGCACCTTTACCCGTACTTTGGGGGTCAATTGATATTCCCCTATAATGAGATGATGCCTCGTGGGCCAGGCATTTTAAGTGTAAGGGATGCATAATGCGGTATTGTGTTAAAGCGGGCGAAAGCTTCACGTCCCAGTAGCGCTTGATAGCGACTTACGAATGGGGCGATGTGGAATGTTAGCTTTTCGCTTCGGAAGTTGTCGGGTGAGCCGAATGTGACTCCTAACGAAAGGGAACCCATACTCTGGGTATCTGGACCCGACGTGACTCCTTGAAAGGAATTGTTGCCATGGCGGATTATAGATGGGTTTACCCCTAGTTTGCGGATTGTGTCCTGATATGACAGGTTTAAGTCACTGCCGCCGTCCATAAGGACTTTTGTAAATTGGAGTCTGTCAATAATCGGATTCAAGGCCAAGGCAGTCCAGCCTGCGTTTCGAGCTCCTCTGGAGTAATCCTAATGATCAAAGGTGATTGGTTGTAACAACCAGTGGTGGTGCTCCTCTGGGGTTGGCCGTATGGCGCGTGTCTTCGTAAGCGCCATTCTGTTTTTCCCTTTTGTCATCTGAAGTGAATTTAGTGTTTTGACTTCTTGTGGGAACTTCTTTTGTTCTCCGGTGTTCTGCTTGTGGGGTGCGTCGTCATCCTCGCTTGGTGTGTCGAGCCCCTTGTGTTCGGCGTTGAGTTTGCCGGACTGCTTGAAGACCCAACAATCTCTGTGGGTATGGTTTGCAGGTCTCCCGGGAGTACTGTGGATTTGACATATTTTGTCCAGGATTTTGTTGAGGTTAGACAACTCGTCCCTGTCATCTTTGGGTGGCGGCTTTTTCTGATTTCGCCGAGAGCTTTTGAATTCGGCGTTGACTGCCGTGCTCATCGGGCTGTTATCCTTGATTTGGCGCTGTTCTTTGTTATGGCACGGTTTCCCGTTTCCATCTCTGAGCTTGGATGTGCTCGGGTCGCTGGTACTGCTTCTTGCCAACCAGCTATCCTCTCCTGCGCAAAAGCGGGTCATGAGGCTTGTTAATGCGGCCATTGTTTTTGGCTTTTCTTGGCCGAGGTGTCTGGCGAGCCATTCGTCTCGGATGCTATGTTTGAAAGCTGGTAGAGCCTCGGCGTCTGGATAGTTGACTATCTGATTCTTTTTAGTAAGGAATCTGTTCCAGAGTTTCCGGGCTGGCTCTCCGGGCTGCTGAGTTATGTGACTCAGATCATCTACATCCGGAGGTCGGACATAGGACTGTCACGACCGGTTTTTCCAATAAAAATATTTATTGAGAAAACCAATCTTTAAATCCCAGTATAGGAAAAGTCATCCTTTCTGGTAGACAAAAGCTTGATAAGCAGAGAACGAGTAGCATCAAATATATTACAGGGTTGAGCTGAGGCTGCTCAACAATTTATTACAGACTCGCCAATATATTACATATGGGCAGATACGACACAGGGGTGGGGTGGCATGCTACTAGCTCGAGGGAAAAGTGGTGGTGGATAACTTGACTTCTACTGGCAGTACATCGAGCGTCGCGGTGAGGCTCGATGAATTTATTCGGGGTTGCGGAAGCGGATAATACAATGACCAAGACAGGATCGCACGGGACTGACTGGGACTCCTCTAGGCGTCAGACTCGCTATCAAACTCTTCATCCATGAGATCGCCTTCATCAGCATCTGGCCAAATCAACAAGCCAGGTGAGTACTTGAATGTACTCACAAGACAGTTTGGACAAAAGATATAATCAATGAATGCATGGATGCGTCATGAACAAAGGATGATGCTCATATAACAATGGTAAGATTTGCAGAACTTGATAAATAAATAGAAAAAATAAATAGCTGAAACAAAAACTGATCGGGTGTCTAGAGCGACACCTTGAAAGGTAAATAAATAAAATGCATGCCGTAGTCGGGCGTCTAAGCGACACCACATAAAGGGCTTAAAATAAATGCCACGGTCGGACGTCTGGGCGACGTCACATAAAGGGCTTTAAAAGAAAATGCCACAGTCGGACGTCTAGGCGACATCACATAAAGGGCTTTAAAAGAAATACCGCGGTCGGACGTCAGGGCGACATCACAGACAGGGCTTAAAAAGAAATACCACAGTCGGACGTCTGGGCGACATCACAGACAGGGCTTAAAAAGAAATACCACAGTCAGACGTCTGGGCGACATCACAGACAAGGCTTTAAACAAAAGTAAATAACAGGTCCGCCACCGTCGGACGTCTGAGCGACATCGCAGACAGGGCTTACAATAAAAGTAAACAACAGGTTTGCCGCCGTCGGACGTCTGAGCAACATCGCAGACAGGGCTTATAATAAAAATAAATAATAGGTTTGCCACCGTCGGACGTCTGAGCGACATCGCAGATAGGGGCAGTCCAACGATAAAGTCCATTCCAATCTCGTCCCATTTCCACTCGGGTATCTTATTTGGCTGTAACAGTCCGGCTGGTTTCTGGTGCTCGGCCTTGATACGCTGACAAGAGTCACAACAAGCAATGAACGTGGCTATATCTCTCTTCATACCATGCCACCAATTTTTTTCCTTAAGGTCTTTGTACATCTTTGTCCCTCCAGGATGGATTGAATAAGGAGCTGTGTGACTTTCAGTTCATATCTGCTGTTTGAGGTCCTTAACATTTGGTACGCATAGCCTTTCTCCGTACCACAATATTCCTTGCTCATCTATGTTGAATTCTGAGGCTCTTCCCAGAGTCACTTTCCTTTTTATGCCCTCAATGCTGGGGTGTCCGTGCTGGGATTCCTTGATACATTCCATCAGGGTAGGCTGTATTTCGATATTCGATATACTGCCTCCGGTGATCATTATGAGATTGAGTCGGGCAAATTCCTGTTGAAATTCTGGCCTCAATTTTGGCATATTGTCGTCTTCCGTGCTGGGATTTCGACTAAGTGCATCTGCCACAACATTTGCTTTTCTGGGATGATAGTGGATTCCAACATCATAATCCTTCACCAATTCTAACCAGCGTCGTTGCCGTAAATTTAACTCTGGCTGTGTGAAAATATACTTAAGACTCTTATGGTCTGTGTATATCTCGCAACGATTCCCAAGTAGGAAGTGTCTCCATTCCTTGAGTGTGTGGATGACTGCTGCCAATTCCAAGTCATGGGTGGGATAATTTTCCTCATGCTTGCGTAGTTGTCTGGAGACATACGCAACTACCTTGCCTTCTTGCATCAATACGCACCCGAGGCCTTTTCGGGATGTGTCACAATATACCTCAAAGTTCTTGTGTATATCTGGCACAATTAGCACTGGTGCCGTTGTTAATTTTCTTTTTAGCTCTTGGAAGCTTTTCTCACATGCTTCTGTCCATTCAAATTTCTTGCCTTTCTTGAGCAATTGTGTCATGGGCTTTGCTATAGTGGAGAATCCTTCAATAAATCTCCGATAATAGCGTGCCATTCCCAAGAAACTCCGTATGTCCATTACGTTAGCTGGCGGTTTCCAGCCAAGTACGGCCTTGACTTTTTCCGGATCTACTGCAATACCTTCTTGGGTTAGCACGTGGCCCAGAAAACCCACTTGCCTTAGCCAAAACTCACATTTGCTGAATTTGGCGTACAGTTGATGTTTCCTGAGTTCTCCGAGTACAAACCTGAGATGTTCAGCGTGCTCTTCTGGTGTTTTGGAATATATCAGAATATCATCGATGAACACCACAACAAACTTGTCCATATACTTCATAAATACTTTGTTCATGAGGTGAACAAAATATGCGGGGGCGTTGGTTAGCTCAAAAGGCATTACGGTGAACTCATACAGCCCATATCTGGAGGTAAATGCGGTCTTGGGAATATCTTCTGTTCGTACTTTTAACTGGTGATATCCCGATCCCAAATCAATTTTTGAGAAGACTTTGGCCTGTGCGAGCTGATCGAATAAATCATTTATTCGGGGAATTGGTATTTGTTCTTGATTGTGACCATGTTGAGAGCTCGATAATCAATACACAACCTCATTGTTCCATCCTTCTTCTTGGGAAATAAAATTAGAGAACCCCAAGGTGAGGAGCTGGCTCGTATGTATCCTTTCTCCAATAATTCTTTTATTTGCTTCTTCAACTCTACCAACTCGGATGGTGCCATTCTGTAAGGTTTTTTGTAAATAGGAGTGGTTCCGGGTGCTAGCTCAATGCTGAATTCTATCTCTCGGTCTGGTGGCATGCCTGGTAGTTCTTCTGGAAATACATCTGGAAATTCACATACCACTGGAACCTTGTTCAGCTCAGAAACGTCCACCTTGTTTAATCTAGGTTGTCGAGGTATTTGTCTCTCTTTGGCTGAAACTTTTATTTTCTTCCCTTGATGGTGGGTGAGAATCACGGTACGGTTGAAGCAGTCAATAAAACCTTTGTTGGTGGTCAACCAATCCATTCCTAGGATGACATCCAGTCCTTTGCTTTCCAGTACAATAAGGTTGGCGTAAAATTTCAATCCTTCAAATTCAATAACCACACCTTGACAGTAATTCTGGGTCACTTGCTTAATCCCAGGGGACTTGACGATCATTGATTTTTCCAAGGGAAGCATCGAAAAATTATTTTGCAAAGCAAAACTTTTCGAAACGAACGAGTGAGAAGCTCCAGAATCAAACAAAACCATGGCAGGTATTGTGTTGACGGGGTACGTACCGAGTACGATATCTGGGGTGTTCTGCGCTTCCTCTCGGGTCACGTGATTCAAGTGACCTTTCCGGTGGTTGTTGTTGGGGTTAAAATTGCTTCACTTTGGTGCTGAATTATTTCCACCATTATTGAGCTTCGGGTTTGAGTTCCTTGGCTTGGGACATTGTTTGGCATAGTGCCCTTCTTCTCCACAAGCATAACAGGTAACGCCTGGGCGATAGGTGAATTCTTTGTCTCTTGCATGGAAATTCTTGGTTGGATGTGAATTATTCACCGGGGTTTTGTGTGAATCCCCCTTCTTAAATTCCGTCTTGCTTCTGTGATTGCGAGAAAAAATAGTCTGGTCCCTTTTCCGTTTGCGGATATCTTCCAGGCTACGTCGCTCATTTTCCAGGGTAATGGCCTTATCCACCAGTATTTTAAAATCTGGAAAGGTGTGCACAACTAGCTGGCACTTAAGGGCGGGTGCCAGGCCTTCCAAGAATTTTTCCATCTTCTTGCTCTCGGTCATGCGTTCTTCATTGGCGTAGCGAGACAGCAGTGTGAATTGGCTGTTGTATTCTGACACTGTCATGGCTCTTTGCTTGAGTTCATCAAATTCCTTCTTCTTGATTTTCACGACGCTTTTAGGAATATGTACCCCACGAAAACCTTCCTTGAAATTTTCCCAGGTGATTTCATTTTCGTTGGGGTGCATGTGCAGAAAGTTCTCCCACCACGATGCAGCTGCACCTGTGAGATAATGTGGTGCATACAGTACTTTTTCACGGTCTGAACACTATGCGATAATTAATTTTCTCTCCATGTCTCGAAGCCAATCCTCGGCCTCAAGAGGCTTGTCAGTATGAGAAAATGTTGGAGGACACGTCTTTTGTAACTCAGATAATTTGGATTGCGGTTGATACTTGCCACGGTTATTTCCCATATTGATGAATTGGTTCATCATTTCCTGGTGTTGCTGTTGACTCTGTTCATACAAACGACAAACTTGTGTAAAAGCTATTTCACTGTACTGTTGACTTGTCTGACCCTGTGTGAAATTCTGGTTCTGCGGTGTGCCATAATTTTCTTCTGGCTGAGTTGGCATGGAGCGCGTCCAAGGACGAGAAATCTTTCACTCTGGGGATATATTTTGTGAACTCGTAAGACAAGAAGGAGAGTCGCAAAAGTCAATAAAATCACACACAAA
The DNA here is from genome assembly GCF_018294505.1 of Triticum aestivum. NCBI lineage: Eukaryota > Viridiplantae > Streptophyta > Magnoliopsida > Poales > Poaceae > Triticum > Triticum aestivum. The sequence goes on from NC_057803.1 coordinate 709,450,924, forward strand.
GCACATTTTTAAACTCCAGGGTAGTTTTTGGAAACACACGATTGCGCGCGGAGAAGGACTAGTGCATATCTTACACGCGAGCATAATTATACATTACATCACTCAGGATATGCGTACATAATCCTGACATGTTATTTAAACTAGTGCACTCCTCCAGATCCTACATGATGCGCAAACAGGCTACTTCTCACAACCTATGTACATAAAAACATATCACACAAGTTGATACATCGCATGACATCTATGCGCACTTAGTCGGAGACGGTGAGGATCTCCCTTGGCCTGCCGAGGGTGAGAAGTAGAGACGCTGGGGAATCAACCTCCTCCTCGCTAATAGGTTCCAAACGAGAAATGTTGTGCTGAGCTGATGGAGCAGGTGCCTTAGGCGAAATAACACAAATACGAGTGGGTGGAATGGGTGGGGTAGCACGTATGGGAGTGGGTGCAACAAGTGGTGCAGAGCGGACGGGAGTGGGTGCAATAGCCTGGCTAAATTCCTCTGTGGTAGGCAGACGATGAGCAGTGGCGAGTATGGTAGGCGAGTGAGAGGCTGTGGATGACACAAAAGTCAGTGGTGGAGCGGTGTGCAGGAGTTCCCTCCTATTAGCAGCACAACCATGAACTGAGTCCATGTGTGCAGCTACGAGGTCATCCACCATGCAGTCGAATGCTGCCTCCAGGGCTCGGAGGTACTCGACAAGCATCTCAAAGGCTTCGTCTCGCTCTCCTCTGGGGCAAGAGAAGGAGTAGTGACAGGTGTAAGGTACATGGCATGGAAGGTAGCGGTAACGACGGGTCTTCATTACCGGAAAAACATCCCGAAGACGGGCTATCGTCTCGCGGGCAGCCATCTGCATAGCATGCCTTTCAGTAGGCATGGCTCTCCCCACGAATCGGAGGCGGCGTACTTCAGCATGGCCTCCCCTGAATTGCACCGCGGCCTGGTGCATAGTCAGACTGTCGTTGATCTTGTGTGGATAAAGCGTGAAGACTGGGCGCACAGATGGCCCCATCGCGACCTGAACGATGAAGGAGAGGAGTTTGACGAACCCCTCAGGCACGTTGGCGAACATCTGAGACTCGCAGTCGTTGCCGACCATCTACGAAAGTAGGCAAAAATTCTGAGTGGTCAGATCACAAATTTTATGCTGACTGTCAGAAAATGACTACATTTGTAAAAACATGAATAACTCTATCCTGCTAATAACCAATTAGCGATCGCACCTAGTGGCTTCCTACAGTCAGCCTGGCTCTGGTTACCAAGTCTGTCACGACCGGTTTTTCCAATAAAAATATTATTGAGAAAACCAATCTTTAAATCCCAGTATAGGAAAAGTCATCCTTTCTGGTAGACAAAAGCTTGATAAGCAGAGAACCAGTAGCATCAAATATATTACAGGGTTGAGCTGAGGCTGCTCAACAATTTATTACAGACTCGCCAATATATTACATATGGGCGGATATGACACAGGGGTGGGGTGGCATGCTACTAGCTCGAGGGAAAAGTGGTGGTGGATAACTTGACTTCTACTGGCAGTACATCGAGCGTCGCGGTGAGGCTCGATGAATTTATTCGGGGTTGCGGAAGTGGATAATACAATGAGATCGCCTTCATCAGCATCTGGCCAAATCAACAAGCCAGGTGAGTACTTGAAAGTACTCACAAGACAGTTCGGACAAAAGATATAATCAATGAATGCATGGATGCGTCATGAACAAAGGATGATGCTCATATAACAATGTTAAGATTTGCAGAACTTGATAAATAAATAGAAAAAATAAATAGCTGAAACAAAAACCGATCGGGTGTCTAGAGCGATGCCTCGAAAGGTAAATAAATAAAATGCATGCCGCAGTCGGGCGTCTAAGCGACACCACATAAAGGGCTTAAAATAAATGCCACGGTCGGACGTCTGGGCGACGTCACATAAAGGGCTTTAAAAGAAAATGCCACAGTCGGACGTCTGGGCGACATCACATAAAGGGCTTTAAAAGAAATACCGCGGTCGGACGTCAGGGCGACATCACAGACATGGCTTAAAAAGAAATACCACAGTCGGACATCTGGGCGACATCACAGACAGGGCTTAAAAAGAAATACCACAGTCGGACGTCTGGGCGACATCACAGACAAGGCTTTAAACAAAAGTAAATAACAGGTCCGCCACCGTCGGACGTCTGAGCGACATCGCAGACAGGGCTTACAATAAAAGTAAATAACAGGTTTGCCACCGTCGAACGTCTGAGCAACATCGCAGACAGGGCTTATAATAAAAATAAATAATAGGTTTGCCACCGTCGGACATCTGAGCGACATCGCAGACAGGGCTTATAATAAATGTAAACAACAATTAGTCCATCCACAAGGATAATCTTTTAACCGGATTTATTACACATAAATCCCACCGGAGTTTTGTAACTGAGGCTGATACCTGACAAGATAAGATAGTTATAGTACTCGAACAAAGTACAACATAATTGAAAGGTTGAGACTCTGCAGAGTTGGGAAGAACTGAACACAGCCAACGGATTTCTGTAGTCACGAAGGACTAGTTCCGTTTATGGTTTTTCGGTAGAAACACATTTAACTAGTACACACCCATTTCACCTTATGTTGCCAGGAATCACCCTGGCCAACGTCCAAGAAAAACTTTGAGACGGGGAGGCCACAACCTCGAATAGCATGGGATCAAATTTCTATACGCGCGCTCTAAGGGGTGCCCCCCTCTCGGTCCCAATCGGAAACACCCATGCCCCCTGACCGGATGACGGGCTTTAATCCAGGGCCATGGAACCCTCATCCCGGCCTCTCCACTTGGTGTGTACCAGGAAAACGATTTGCAACTTACTCTGCCATATTCCTTTCGGAAAACATGTGACAGTATAGGATGGAATGAATGGGAATGTGAATGGTGTCATGACGACACGGAAGTCAAATAATCTGGCATAATACTGGCATGTCACGACACTGCCATCTTACCCATCCTCATACCAACACATGGCTTTGCAAATATGTATCCAACAACATAATGCTTTCCGAAACATACTTTCCGATTGTGTGCATGAGATATATCATGCAAAGTGACGTTCAAAAACATGCCATGACTATGCTAAAATGCAAACATGCAACAACACTCATCATATCAAGAGTTCAAACATGCTTGCCTGGTTTGGAGTAGTCGGAGTCTAACTGTGCGAAGTTTGCAGCTCCGTCACCTCCTCCGGTATCTACGGTATAAGAAAAATACGTACGCAACGTAAATACCGTGAGTGTACAGAAAAGTGTTCCAAATATTTTTCAAATAAATATGATAAAAAACTAGACAAAAATCTACAGAGAACAGAGAAAGAATCACTCAAAAATTCCCTTCTGTTAAAAAGTTATAAGTGTTTTAACCCAAGGACTCATCTGTAATGAAACAGAAAACTTCCAGGGGGTTCTGCGGAAAAGTACAGATAACGTTTTGTTTAAAAGAAACGGCTGTGAGGCTGACAGGCGGGCCCCACCTGTCGGGTTCGAAAGTTCAAACAGAGGAACAGGGCGCGACGGCGCCCGAGAGGTGCGGTGGTCGCCGGCGGCGATCCACGGCGAGGCAAGGTTATCGGGGTTTACCTCCGTGATCAGTGCACCGTTCCGCGTCTGTGGGTGGTGGTGGTGGTCGCCGGCGAGTACTGTGTCGACGGCGGCCCTTGCTCCGGCGGACGGCGGTTCGGGCAGTCGTGGGTCTCGTCGGAGAGTGCTGCGGAGATGAAATTGAGGAGGGGGTTAGACTTGCGGTAGCATGAGGGGGTAGTTGACGAGATTAGGGTGCCAGAGATGGCCTCACCGGAGTGAATCGTGGTGGAGGCCGAGGCGGAACGGGGCGGCCGGAGCTGGGGAAGAGGACCTCCTCGAGGTCCCCCTGGTGGCCTGGCAGGGTGCTGGTGAGGTGCAAAGGGGGTGTGTGCTCGAGGGCGAGCTCGGGGGCCCTTTATATAGGCGGTCCGAGGCGGTGGCCAAGAACGGGATTCTCCGGCGAAGTTTACGGCGGCGCAGGGCATTGGTCGGGGTGGTTTAGAGGTTGAGCGCTGTCGTGCGGGTCCACTGACTCCATTTTGTGCTAAGCGCGTCGGGATACGGAGGTTTAGGGGGAGCTCGACGGAATGAGGCTGCGCGGGCCCGTCGGCGGCAGGGAGCGCGCTCTGCGCATGCCACGCCATGACGACGGCACTGCATGCGTGCGCTGGCAAGGAGGTGGCCACGCGGAGCCACCAGGTCGCTTGGGTGGCGCCGAACAGCGTTGAGCCGCCGTTCTGCTTTCTGTCGGCCGCTACGGCGCTACGGCCGCCGCAGGACACGCCGGCGCAGGCGGGCCAGGGCGCCACCGACGCCAGGAAGGCGCCAAGTGCGCGTGTGGGGTGCTGTCCAGGGGGAAGGGGCCATGCGCAACGTGCCAGAGCGCACTGTCGACACGTGACTGAATTCTGACGAAGGAAAAAGACACTGAATGTCTGAATATTTCTGAATATGGCTAGAACAGTGCATGCAAGGTGTTCGACAGAATGTTCCAGGTATGTAGGGATTTTTCCTTGAGCTGGTTTTTGGTGGAGGGGCCTCTCATTGCACCTAGAGGCTGCCTGAATATTTGTGGAATTTTTGGAGAGGTATAGATATGAATTTCACCAAATTTGGCAAATCTGGTCCAAACTTGTAGTGAGTGTAATTTGAAATATTTGAACAGGAGAAGAGTGGATCAAGATGGTTCTGGGTTGAGGGTTCAAACGACTATCCAGGGGTGTTGAGTTGAGGTCAAAAATCAAGAGTATTAGGGTACTTGCTTTGTAATCCACCTAGGTTCAAAAGAGAAGATAGAATTATTTTGGGAGGAGAAATAGTTGGAATAAAATCCAAAAATGGATTTTATTAGTTTGGACAGAATGTTAGGGTTGAACTATAGTGGGAGGAAAGGTTTTGGGAAAATTTCACCATAGGAAGCATGGTGATTTTTTTTGAAGGGATCAAAACCAAATAAAAGTCCAAAACAAGAAGGGTTTTCATATTAAAAGAAACCAAATCCAAGAAAAGGATTTTTGAGAGGGCAAACTTAGAAGATGGTTTTTAGGAAGGGTTTAAATGACCTTCTTTCAAACCAAGCAAGGGTTCTTTCTGAAAAAAAATTCACAAAAATTTTGGAGTGTCACAAGGACCCTTGAAAATTTGCCCGGAAAGCATCCTCGAGCGCTTCCCAACTTCCCATGGTGTTTTCGGTAAGGCTTTTAAGCCAATGTCGGGCTGGCCCTTTGAGCTTAAGGGGTAAGTATTTTATGGCGTGGAGGTCATCTCCTCTGGCCATGTGTATGTGGAGGATATAATCCTCGATCCAGACTCCAGGGTCTGTTGTTCCGTCGTATGCTTCTACGTTCACGGGCTTGAATCCCGCTGGAAATTCATGATCCAGCACCTCATCGGTAAAACATAGGGGATGTGCGGCGCCCCTGTATGTAGGTGTGCCGCAATGTTGGGATATTTTTTGCATTGCATTGCTCACTAGAGCTTGCTTTCTTGACCCATAAATGGATCTGGTTGGGCCCGTTTTTTGATGCAAATTCTTGGACGGATCGCGCGCCGTATTGAGTGCGGCGCCCTTTGTCGCTTGAGATTGATTGTGGGGTCGTCTATCCGACCTTGTGGCTTCCTTATTTTTTGACTATGGGGGCTCTATGGCCTCTTCATCAAATTCCAGTAGTAGTTTCCGCTTCAGATAGCTCTTTGTGTGACGACTGTTGCCGTACTTGTGTGCGGTAATGAGTACTTTGCCCCATCTGATCCTGAGTGCATCTTCCGCTAGTTTGAGCCTCCGCTTATGCTTTTTCAGGCTACGTGCAGTGGCAACGAGCCTTTGGTGGAGGTTCTGATGTTCCAGCAATTTGTCCGGCGTGAGGTCGTCCGGACTATTATCTTTCCTGGGGATGGGTTGTTCGGATTGGCCGCCCTGTTTGGACGGTTGCTTGATGGCATGTTCGTCTTCCGTTGATTTGCCCTGCTCTATGGCTGGGTCTTTGTCGAGGTGGGGCTTGGCGTGGCGCTTACGCCGCCGCTTTGATTGTTTTTCGAGGGAGCGATCCCTGGTTGCGCCCTTTTGATCCTCGTTGTCATTTCTTTTAGGTGTGTCCACCATGTATACATCGTATGATGAGGTGGCTTTCCAGTTCCCTATAGGTGCTGGTTCTTGGTCGTCTCCTTCATCGGCGTCCATACCGTCGATGTCTTCGGAGTCGAAGTCGAGCATGTCGGTTAGATCGTCGACAGTGGCTACAAAGTGGGTGGTGGGTGGGTTTCGAATTTCTTTGTTGTCCGCATCCCTGCCCTACTGACCATAGTCCGGCCAGGGCTCTCCTGACAAAGAGAGAGACTTTAGTAAATCTAGGATATCGCCAAAGGGCAAGTGCTGAAAGACGTCCGCGACGGTGAACTCCATGATCGGAGCCCAATCGGGTTCGATCGGAAGGGGTGCGGAATATATGGAGTCCGGAGCGGAGTCCGGCACCTCGAGTCATGGGCCTTGCAAAGGACTAGGCTGGTATTCGGCTCTATCGCCATAGAGATTGCGGCTCCCGGGGTGGCGTCCAACCGTCCATCCCCGACTAGCGCAGTCGCTCCAAGCTAATGATCAGAGCGGACACCTGAGCGACACTCTGGGCGCTGTCCAGCGGCAGAGTTAGATCATGCCCATCGGGACAGTGCGGCACGCTCGGCCGTGGCTCGAATCCATCGAAGATCAAGTCCCCGCGGATGTCGGCCGTGTAATTTAAGATTCCAAACCTGACCTGATGGCCAGGGGCGCGGCTTTCGATCTGCTCCAGATGGCCAAGCGAGTTGGCCCGCAGTGCGAAGCCGCCAAATACGAAGATCTGTCCGGGGAGAAAAGTCTCACCCTGGACCGCGTCGTGGTTGAGGATCGAAGAAGCCATCGGGCCTAAAGGTGACGACACAGAGGAACTCTCAATGAAAGCACCAATGTCGGTGTCAAAACCGACGGATCTCGGGTAGGGGGTCCCGAACTGTGCGTCTAGGCGGATGGTAACATGAGACAAGGGACACGATGTTTTTACCCAGGTTCGGGCGCTCTCGATGGAGGTAAAACCCTACTCCTGCTTGATTAATATTGATGATATGGGTAGTACAAGAGTGGATCTACCACGAGATCAGAGAGGCTAAACCCTAGAAGCTAGCCTATGGTATGATTGTTGTTCGTCCTACGGACTAAAACTCTTCGGTTTATATAGACACCGGAGAGGGCTAGGGTTACACAGAGTCGGTTACAATGGGAGGAGATCTTCATATCGTATCGCCAAGCTTGCCTTCCACGCCAAGGAAAGTCCTATCTGGACACGGGACGAAGTCTTCAATCTTGTATCTTCATAGTCCGGGAGTCCGGCCAAAGGTCATAGTCCGGCCATCCGGACACCCCCTAATCCAGGACTCCCTCAGGGGTCATGCCCCCCACAAACATTTTGTAAAATGTTTCTCACTACTGTATGCATATGCTAACATCCATTATACTAATTCTAGTACAACCTAATTACTTCAAAAACCTTAACACTTTGTATTGTTGCCCCCACATTAGTCGAATTATAGATCTGCCAATGGCTGCATCTCATTACATGAACTGTTTGTCCTAATTGGTGTGTACCAAGTTCTCTATCTTAATAAGTGTTTTATTAAATTTATAGGGTTTAAACAAAGCTCTTGAGGAGGGTTGGCCAGATGCAGAACATAGACTTTGTGTTAGACATCTATATCAAGACTTCCATCAAAAGTTTAGAGGTGAGATAGTGAAGAATCTTTTGTAGGCCATCGCTAGGTCAACAAATTTGGATAAGTGGAACTTGAACAGTGACATGCTCAGGGATCAAACTTAGAAGCTTACAACTGGTTGGATGGCAAGGCCCCAAACTTGTGGACGGAAGCATTTTTCTCAAATTTCCCCAAGTGTGACATACTTTTCAATGCTTCCTCTTAGCTAGGAAGGCGTTGAGCCCCCCAAGTACAAGGGTTTCACTACAAAAAAAGACACATCCGTGACATTTTGGGCCGAACTAAATTTTTTTCTGTCATACATATAACACTTCTATGATGATAATTATGACAAAACCCGGTATCATCATAGATGTGGTGGGATCCTACTTCTATGACAAAAAATCATGACAGAAAATGGGCTTTTCGTCCTGGGCGGGCCGGAGACGCAGCTGCATGACATTCTTTGGGCCGTCCATGACGGAAAAAACCGTGGTAGAAGCGAGGGGGAGGAAAATTTCAGGGAGTTGCCGGTTACGGTGGGAGGTTGGGGGCCGAGCGATGCGTGTTTCTCTCGTTCATGTACGCGCGTGTGTGCGAGGCGTTGGCTCTAACTGAACCCGAGCGAGGCGTTGGGCTCTAACTGAACCCGAGCAATTGCACTGCAGGCTACGCATTACTGAACCCGAGCGATCCATCGATGGCTGTTAACTGAACCCGATGGAGCGATTCCTTCGCTACTGCTGCTAACTGAAGTCGATCGATTGGATGAACAGTGAGTGTTGCGGGGGGGGGGGGGGTTGGATGAACAGTGAGCGGTGGCGTTGCCTCTGGATGAATAGGACCCCGTGGTGTGGAGGGCTGGATGAACAGTAGATGGTGGAGGGGTGGCCGTGGAGGGGTGGTTGAATAGGACCCCGTGGTGTGGAGGGCTGGATGAACAGTAGACGGTGGAGGGCTGGATGAATAGTAGATGGTGGAGGGGTGGTTGAACAGAAGCCGGTGGATTAGCGCGCGGTGGAGGCTCGATGAACAGGAGCCCGTGGAGGCTGGAGGAGGTCGACGGTAGCCCATGGAGGCTGAAGGAGGTCGACGGTGGAGATGAACAGTATCCCGTGGAGTCCCGTTTTACGGTACGCCACACCCCTCCCGATGAACAGGACCCCCGTTTCGACCGTAGGAGGTCTGTTTCGTCCGTTTTGCGGTACGCCACACCCCTCCCGATCAACAGGACCCCCGTTTCGACTGTAGGAGGTTCGTTTCCTTTGTTTTGCGGTACGCCACACCCCTCCCGATCAACAGGACCCCCGTTTCAACCGTAGGAGGTCCATTTCCTCCGTTTTGCGGTACGCCACACCCCTCCCGATCAACAGGACCCCCGTTTCGACCGTAGGAGGTCCGTTTCCTCCGTTTTGTCATACGCCACACCTCCCCGATCAACAGGACCCCCGTTTCGACCGTAGGAGGTCCGTTTCCTCCATTTTGCTGTATGCCAGCCCCCTCCCGATCAACAGGATCCCGTTTCGAATGTGGCCGGTCGAACACAAGGCCGTTCCTCCGTTGTGCGGTACGCCAAGCCTCGTTTCCATCGCCTGTTCAGTCCAAGCCCTCCCGATGAACACGACCACGCATTCCGTTCCGACCCAGCCGGTTGGCTCCCCATGAACACGACGACGATGCTGTTTCTCCATTCTGACCCAGCCATGTACGTATGCACGAGTAGGCGTTCGAGACCCTGCCCGTATGTACGTACGTGGCCATATTTTCTTTCTTGCACCCTCGCTGATGTACGTACGTGTACACGCTACGTGCGCGCCTCTACTATGACACGTGCATGCCTCTACTACGACACGTGCGTGCCTCTACATCGACCAGTATGTATGTACACTTTCGCGACCAGAATGACAATGCTACGTACGCTTCGACCAGGTGGGTCCCGACTGTCAGGCACTTCCTTGCTTGCGAAGATGTAGCTGGTGGGTCCCAGCAGTCAGGGGGGCGAATCGTTTTGTTTTTTTGCCCGGAGGCACTTCCTTGCGTGCAAAGGTGTAGCTGGTTGGTCCCAGCAGGTAGGAGGGAAACGTTTTTTTGCGAAATACGGTGGCCCGTCCGGTGGGTCCCTGCTGTCAGGTGGAGGAATCATTATTTTCCGCGTAATAAGGAGGCACTTCCTTGCTGCGGCCGTGGACCCAGCTGTCAGCCTCTCGACGTACAGTCCACGTCCGATGGAAGTTGTTCCTTGACCACGTTGACCATGCCGCGCCGAGAGCACCAGGGCGGTGGACGACGGCGAGGCCTAGGAAGGGGACGACGCGAAGCCGGTGAAGACGCGGCAGTGGATGCCCACGCGGAGAGGAGTATGAGTATTCACTCATTCGGCTGCGGTGTGAGGCTGCCGTCGCCGCAGGGCCTGGCCTAAGGTGGGAATAGTAGGGGGCGGTGAGGCCTCGCGGCAGCACAACCGGCCACGGGAGGCAGGAGCAGGCGGCACGACCGGCGCTACTTTGGGCGGCTGGAGCAAGAAGACCAGAGGTTGAAGAAGCACTACGGCCGTTGGATGGACATCGTACGGTCACTGGAGCTAGAATCGTTCATATGGACTAAGTTGACAAAGCCCTCCATCCCCGTCAACATAGTAGGCCCACAAGTCAGCTTCCCAACAAGGTGAGTCCCAGCTAGCAGGGGGAGTATTCATTTTTTTGTGCGTAATAAAGAGGCACTTCCGGTGGGTCCGAGCTGACAGCAGGGGGAACGTTTTTTTCGCGAAATACGGTGGCCCGTCCGGTGGGTCCCAGCAGTCAGGGGGAAATGTTTTTTTCGTGAAATAAGATGGCCCGTCCGGTGGGTCCCTGCTGTTAGGTGGAGGAATAATTATTTTGCGCGTAATAAGGAGGCACTTCCTTGCGGCCGCCGTGGACCCAGCTGTCAGCCTCTCCACGTACAGTACTCTTCCGATGGAAGTCGGTCATTGACCATGTTGACCACACCGCGCCAAGAGCACCAGGGCGATGGACGACGGCGACACCTAGGAAGGGGACGACGCGAAGCCGGGGAAGACGCAGCAGTGGAAGCCCGTGCGGAGAGGAGTACGAGGGTTCACTGGTCCGGCTGCGGTGTGAGGCTGCCGTCGCCGCAGAATAACAGGGGGTGCGGTGAGTGGAGGGATGGACTGGCCAGTGGTGGGAGTAGTATGGGGGCGGTGAGGCCTCTGCGGCAGCACAGCCGGCCACGGAAGGCTGGAGCAGGCGGCACGACCGGCGCTGCTTTGGGCGGCTGGACCAAGAAGACCAGAGGTTGAAGAAGCACTGCGGCCGTTGGATGGACATCGTACGGTCACTGAAGCTAGAATTGTTTATATTGACTAAGTTGACAAAGCCCTTGGTACGCTTCAACTTAGTAGGCCCACAGGCCAGCCTCCGAAACAGTGCGCCCCAGATGTCAGGGGGAGGAATCATTTTTTGGGCGGCCGAAGCTAAGAATATTCGAGATTGAAGAAGAAACACGGCATCCGTTGGATAGATATCCAACGGCCACTGCTGCTAGAACCGTGTGTTGACTATAATAAGTTGACAAAGCCTTGCATACGCGTCAACTTATTTTTTTTAGGGGACCCGTCACTTAGTAGGCCCACAAGTTTGTGGCAGAGAACTTATAGCCCATTTGCGTTTTGTAAGAATGTACCAGCCATTTTTGAATTCTAATGGAATTTACAACATCCCATTTACAGTTTGTTAAAAATATAGCCCATTTTCTAGCTAGGACAATGATTAATAATTTCAACCAACCGTTGAAGACAGAATTCAATAAAATTTCCCACATTTTGATGGGATCCGAAATATTTTTATCCCGAAATTTCTAGTCAGATTAAATATAAATTTGTATTACGTAAAAATCCAACGAAACATTGCGCGCGCAACAATGAAAATTTAAGATTTTCAAAATCCATAAATAATATTTTATAAACTAATTTCGTGTTTGGTGCATTTTTTTATAGTTACTGCCCAGTTTTTATAATTACATCCCATTTATTATTTTTAAAGCCCATTTTCCTGTTAAGCCTAATGCATCCCTCCTAGGAAAGATTTGCAGCCCAGCGGGGCGGAGAATAACAAGTTGACCTTGCCTGGGTATTCCTCAAAAAGACGTATAGCTGGGCTAGCCATTTTCATCTTGAAAAAAGTAGTATCTGGGCTGGATATCTGGCCTGGGCTAGACGGGCCACAGCCCGCCCAGTTAATACCCTGCTCTCCTCTGAACAACAACGAAATCATCGCCAAGAAAAACTCTGCAGTGCTCACGCCTCAAAAACACAAATACTGCTCGAGCTGCTTGGTCCCAGTTGTTGACCGCACCTTGTGCAATTCTCTTATTTATATTGACTACATAGGTTGACAATGGTGTGGGACCATGATGTCAGGAAACCAGCAGAAAGCAAAAAAAATATAGTTATACATAATAAGGAGGCACTTGCGTACATACGGCTATGTCCCTAGTGGGTCCCTAGTGTCATCTAGTCAAAATAAAGTCATCTCCTGAATCCTCATGTTCGTTGACCATGTTAACAATGCTTGGCGCCATGGCGAGCGCAACAACTCGAAGGACAACGGAGAGGGCCTCGCGGGCCCTACGGAGGTCTGATACAGCACCCGCTGCTCATTCAGGAAGCCAGGATCATCGGACACCTATGAGCACCTTCGAGAAACTAAGACGGCATGAAACGGTAAGGCCGTGCTTGGGAGCTCTGGTTTGTTTCAAACCTATATTAACATACAAGTGTAATTTACTCGTCATCGGAAGGCACGAGGTCTGTAAGTAAAACCGGGGGGTTACACGTGTAATTTGAGAGACCAGTGTATATTTTACGAGCACTGCTATATGGACGACATTACCAGATGATACATGCACAACATGCATATCATGCCATCCATGGGCAAGGCTGAAACAGCAGCTAATGGCTGGATTAGCAATCGTCCGAGTGTCGTTCAACATTTTTATTGTGTGTGAAGTACTTCCGATATTTTACTAGTCGAAATCGACCAACCAAGCGCCTTCGCCCGAGACCATCTGCTTTAATTTACAAGCATTAGTTTTACAAGCGGTTTTGGTTGGAAAACGACGATCCAATCACGGCCTAATATCATGAGTTGGTCGGAAGATCATATGATTTCACGTCTAACCTACCCGACATGTCGTATAGGCTATGAATGAAACATCAGACGATGAACTTCTTACACACGGAAACAACAGAAGAGGATGATCTTCTTAACAAGCAAATCACTGGCATTAGATCGACATGCAAAACAATACGAAGCATTATTCTCAGGAGGCACGGTGAATAGCTCATGATGCCGCATGCCACAATATTCCAAGCTCAACTTTGCAATCAAACACAAGGCCTAGCATTACATAGACAATATTCAGAACAAACTCTTAACACAGGAATATCTCAGCAGAGTAACTATTTACTTCTAAACTGAACACAGGAATAGGAAAAAACACTCGACGCTGCTCACAGCAAGGGCGTCCCACTCAAAAATATCAAATGCATGTCTTCTGGCTAACATCAATGAGCAAATTTTGACAAGGTTTTCCAATTCCAATATATTAAACTAACGTCTTCTTGCTAACATCAATGATTAAACTTTGACAAGCTTTTCCCATTCAAAATATGTAATGCCTATGATCGTGTCCTGTCGTAGCTTCTTGTACTTGTTTGGGCACTTTTTGCCCAGGGCACTCCACGTGTTGTTAAATTGCCAATGGTCTCTGCAGACTAGTCATGTCACCGGTGTCTAATAATACTCTGTAAAGCTTCTCGGTCATTCCTTCTGTAATGTACCGCAACCAGTGACTGCTTCTTTCTGCAAAGTGGAACGACCAACTGGACCCAGTAACGCAGCAGTTTGCCTTGGACACATTGGCTCCTTTTGTGCAGTTCAACTAAAATCAAAGTCGGAATAAAACCGAGCTTTAATTTTGATATCCCTGTAAGCAACAATAGGTATAAGGGAAACAATTACTGAGAAATAACGGTTGATGACTTGTCTTAATGGGAAACAAAGCAGGAGAGTAGCAATTCTCCATCAGTGTGATTCATTCATATTGACTGAGACATTATCTTAACAATGCCTTGTTTCAACATGTATAAAGAACGACAAAGCAGAAAAGTACCATTCCTAAAACAATGCAACTGATTCATTTTTAAAGAGACATTATCTTAACAATACCTTGGTTAAACATGTAGAAAGAACTACAAAGCAGGATAGTACCATTCCTAACAAGTGTTGCAGTTTTGAACTAAGATTCAGTAGTTAATTAATTCTGAGAGTGGCATTGCTTAATTTTACCAGCGGCATTAGATTAACGAAAAGCATAAACAGTTCCAGGGGAGAGTGGGCGCAACAACAATATGTGCTTCCATCTACTTATAAAGGGGGTGATGCAGAGTTTGTTGTAACAAAGCAACAAGCATCATGTCTGGGTTGGTCCCATTTTTGTTCACTACTTAATGGGAAAAGACAGCAATACAATAGCTTCAATTCAACATTTATTTAAAACAGTACCAATACAGGTAGCACAACATCTCAAAGCACACTGCACAATCATGTGGATGAAGGCCTGTACTGACCTTTCATGAGAACACCAGGATAAAATACGAATCAGCTAACACGAATAGGAAATCCAATCTCCTTTTGTGCAGTTGCACTGAAATCAAGCAAAGTGTTTCGCGTAGCGAAGCAAAATGTCGCAATAGCAACAAGTTGAATAGATATCATGTGGTTGAGACCAAGATTTGAAACAACTCGACAGGAACACTGGAAACAAATCTCGGATCTCCTTTTGTGCAGTTCCACCAAAATTAAGCAAAGTCACCGGTGTGACATTCAAGTTGAACTGCACAAAACACTCTTAAAACATAAGTGTTTCGAGTAGCGAAGCAAAATGTCGCAATAGCAACAAGTTGAATCGATACCCCTGTTTTAACAGAGGCAAAAAAGGAAACAATTACTTGCCGATAAAGGAGGATGAAACAAACGGTGACAGAAAGAAGCATCTAACTTATCTTGGATGGAAAACAAAGTAGGATAGTAGCATTTCTAAAACGGTTGCATTGATTCATATTAACAGAGACACTCTCTTGAAACAACATTCGTTAAAAAATGTAATTTACTTTTAATAGTGGCATTACTTCAATTTTCCGGCGGCATTCTTAGATTAACAACAACAAAATAGCTGTATGGGACATGCTAGCACCATGTGCGTCCACACGTATAAATGGGTGATGCAGAGTATGTAGCCAAGCAGCATATCTGTGTTGGTCCCATATTTGTTCTCTTTGAACTTTTTTCCTATGTGAGGGCAGCAAATCTAGTCCTGCACAAACTACCCGACCCCCCCCCCCAAGTTTCTTTCCCTTTTCAACAAAGAGATCGGTTCCTTACAGATGTGTGTACTGGGTTACCCCCTTTTTCCCTTTTCGACCAACAAAGCGGCTGGATAGCAAGTCTATACTACTTTTTCTCCCTCCTTTCCTCATTGAACCACGTCCTAGATTCATGCTCCACCCCACCGCACCTTTCTTTCCTCTTTGAACCAATACCTAGATTCAACTACAGATCGAAAAAGATCCACATGCAGCTAGAGCAACGACGGTTTTAGAGAAACTTATACCTTAGGGTCCTCGGGATGTGGCAAGGCGTGCGGCGGGAGGCCGGATCTGCCACACTATGTACAACAGCGAGGAAGAACGGGTCAGTGGCCCTCCCGCACAGGCGCTGGGTGAAAGAGAACAGCGCAGCCGGCAGTGGATTGCCTCCCTCGCCGAAGGCGATAGAGTTAACGCTGCACCTCCTCCCCTTGCCGGTGCGACGGGATACGGATGCCTCCTTCACCAGCTGTGAGGGGGGAGAGAGAGACAAGAGGCCAACACAGTCTTGTTTAGATCTGGTAAAGAGAGGGTGAGAGACTGCGAATATAGCAAACCCTAGCAAATGAACGCTGAGCCTCCAGCGTGTAACATATATGTATTGCGGCGAGCGTGTGGAGAGTGCAAACCCTAGCGAACAAGCGCTGAGGCTCCCGCTTATATATATACTAATGTAGTACGGACTGAGCTCCGGTGCCTTCACTTCATCTGGTTTTGGCTGTATGACAGGTGAGCCAGCCACATTTTGGGCCCACCTGCCATAAACCCAAAGGCAGGTGCACTAAGTCAATGAAGCTGCGTCCATATAGTACTCTCGTGTGTATACGACTAATATATAGTGGAGTGGTTTTCTTATTCTCTCCATAACAATCGTTTTAAATTGTGTAAGTATGAAACGAAACTCTTTATTTAATGTACAGTGAAGAAAACTAGTACTACTTCCGATGAACTAACGATCCACGCCCACGCGTCCTGGTCGCACTTCCTGTCCTTCACGTGTGGTACACTACCCTCCCTTAAGTGAACAACCACACATGCGCCAAATTATCGGAAACGTGTGAGAGTGTGTACAAATAAAGAATTTTAATTTCAATTATCGGAAAGGTTTGAGAGTATTACAAAGTTTGACTTCAGTCAAATCTAATATGCGGAGTAAATAAAAATGGAGGGCTACTATGTCCATCCGGGTTTTTAGTCCACACCATTTTTTATATCAAAGTTAATAGCTGGACAAATAAAATTACAGGGAAGCTGGAGACAAAGTTGTGAGAAGGCTTAGAAATCAATACAAAACTTATGCTCTTAGTACCAACGTCGATCCTTCTTCGAGGAAACATTTGGTTCATAGCCAATTGTGTGATAAAATTGCACCAACGTGAAAGATGACTGCGTCTCCAACGCAACCAAGGTGAGCTGACAAAGGATATCATCTTTGTGCATAACAAGCAAAGAGCACTGATGGAAGACAGCTTGTTGTTCATTGAAAATCGATCAGCTTCACCAGCCGACGCAACCATGAGCATCGATAGGTCATCGTCGTGATGCATCATCCATTTGGCATCAAGTTTGGGTGAGGCACCTATGAAGTTCGACAAATCCTCACTATGGTCTGTTTCTTCTCAGTAATCAAGCTCGAGGAAGAAAGAACCACGTGGCAGAGGACAGTGAGGCGGAACAACAATGGCCATCCAATTTTGTGCAGTTCCACTAAAATTGAGGAAGACATGCCCGGGTATGGAGACACGCATCGCTGTTTCCAAAAATATAAAAAAGGGTTAATGAAAAGTACACCAACAAACAGAAGCATCATAATTATATCTTGATGGGAACTAAACCAGGATACCCGAGAAAAAAAGCATTTCTTCATTTAACCTGTGATAGTACTACCACCATATGGACAATGACCGCACAACCACCATGTACTTTTTGTCGAAACAACATGTATACCTCCACCAAGGCATAATTCAGGACAACTTTTCGAGTGGCATTTCCTCTATAATAGTACTAGTAGGTGATGTTGGACCAGCCGGCGAACCCTAGCTACTATGCATGGGGAGCTGGGGAGTAGTCGCATAGAACAAAACCCGCACGCAGCGACCTGGGGAGCTGGACCAGTACAAGAAGTTATACCTCAGGTGGGCGAGATGTCGTTTAGGTGGGCGGGCGGGATCTGCCCACACGACGGCAGCGAACAAGGGCGTGGAGGATCTTCGTCCGCGCCAGCGCCGGCTCCGAGAGGACGGTGCGCATCGGCTCCCTTCGTCTCCAACGGCGACAACGTCAACGCTGCACCTCCTCACCTCCCGCAGCGGACGGGATTCAGCCGGATTTGTGACCACCGGTGAGGAGAGAGATAGAGTGGACACTGTCATCTTGTTTTGATATGGAGAGGGTGAGAGAGCGAGACGCGAGAAACTCTATCAAACAAGAGGCTATAATGGAGTAAAAAAATCTCTCCATAGCAGTGGTTTTAAATAGAATACGCGCGTTCCCGGAAAAAAGAAACGAAAACTGGCGGACAATTTTTTAAGGGTCTCTCTAGGACACATCCAGATGTCTAAGTTGATGTCCACTCTGTTTGTGGTCTACTTTTTATCCTAGTTTTTTTTATTTCTTGTTGCTACATTATATACTTGTGGGAGCTTAGATGTGATATCCTTAAATAACATCTAGATGTGAATTAGACAAACTGATTTTCTAACGTACCAAGAAAGAAAACTCGATAAAAAACAAGCCCCCACTTCCAGGTCACGAGAGTCGTCGCGCACACACACATAGACATAGACATGCATATCCGTGTTTACGTAAAATTCCATCTCCATCTCCATCTCTAATCATATTTGTCCAACTGGCACATTATTTACGTTGTTAATTATATACGCAACAATATTAACGTACAACATCTCTTGTTTGCGCATGTCCGGACCGCTGCCACGGCCGGTCCTGACCAACCCGAACCCTCTTCATCACCCGCGCGTGCTTCCCACCTGAAACGGTCAGTGCTGCATTCATGCCCGGTCAGAGCGGACGCGACCTCTCACTGGCTCCGGCATTGAAGCGGCGCGCCGGTCGAGAGAGTGTCACCCGCGCCGCTTCCGGGTGCACGCGGCTGCTCCGCGTTCAAAGGTCGCAATAGCCGGCTACAACATGCATGTAAAAAGTTCTTGGGAGTCCATGCTACAGCTAGCTGTCTTCCCCCAACTCGTCAATCTCTTCCAGTAGTGCTAGTAGTACTCCATGGCGCGATCCATCGACAAGCAGGCGAGAAAGTTATCGTATACTCGGTTTGCGGTGAGTGGCATGCCGAGCGACCGTGTGGGGTCGAGCCGTGGAGGAGGGTGAGACACGAACACGACAGACGTGATTTAAATGTTGGTTTCTCTCCGTTTCCATTTTTTCTCCGGAAAAACGGAAACTTTCCACTCCATTTTCATTCCTATTCCAAGGTTGCCCCGTTACAACATTCCATCAAATACAAAGGAAAACTAACACGCATGCTGATGCATCTCAATGATTCACAGATCATAGCCAATATTTACTTCACAACTAAAGAAAAAAAAGTTGTGAGAGCGTGTACGAAAGAAAAACTACTGATGGGGTCACTATTACTTAAACCCTAAACCCTAAACATGATTTAATTCCCTGGCCAGGTAGAACCTGTTGAAGGAAAGACGGCTGGCACCCTCGGATCATATGATCCTTTTGTGCAGTTCCACTAAAATCGACCTGAGCATCCCTGATGGCAAAGACATTGAAGAAGTGTGATTAGAATAATAGTACTGGCACTAGTTCATGAGACATAAACTCATCACAAGTAGAAGCCGGTAGAAGTAGAGAAAGATCGACATGGAGATGGAGCTACGGCAGTGGAGCAAGCCGGCTCCAAAAGGAAGATGGACTATCTGGGACGTCGGGCTGTACCTAGAAGGGCGGTTGGGACGCGACATCGGCCCATACCGCGGTGACCCCCGATTGGGACGCACCGACTGTGGGTTTTCTCCCTCGCCGATGTCGACCGCGTCTACGCGCAGAACATTGTTCCCTTCCTGCGGGATCAGGCCCGTCGTTCTATGCTTGTGAAGAGAGCAACCTTAGCAAGCAGGCTTGTAGCTTAGGCTCCTGCTAGTGTATATATAGTGGTTTTCTTTTTCTCTCCATATCAACCATTTTATATTGCGTACGTGTCATTCAAGAGTGAAATGATGGTTGCTTCTTCCGACTAACTTACTGTGTGATTTGACTGCTCCTTAGTGACCCCTACACGTACTCCCCCTACGTGTATGCAACAGTCACACGTACACATGGATGCAAAAACGCGCGTGACGCCCTAATGCATGCATGTCCGAGCACACGACGGAACACACACGGTCAGGCTAAGTGCTCAACCTACACGTGCATGCACACACATACTCAGTCAGGGTGAGCTAGTGACCGTATAAACACCGGAATATATATATATATATATATATATATATATATATATATATATATATATATATATATATTGAGCGCAATGAGCGTATTATGAAGTCCACAGACCATATTTTTACAAATATACAATGACAGACAGTGTATTTATCTCGTTTGGAATTAATCCATATTAACCGGAGAGGAGGCAGTATGGACTAGCATTACTTGTGCGCGGTGGCTCGCAGGACAAGGAGAAACTTTTGACTAATGCAAGCTCTCCCTCGCTCAGGCGGTGGACGTGCAACAGTTAATTCGGTGTCAGATTGCCAGAAGCGTACACTATACTACGTAGCAGCAGCGCGGGTTTTAGGCCTATCAGTAGCGCGGGCAGGAGCGCTACTGATAAGGCGCTACAGCTAAAGCTTAGCAATAGCGTGCCTAGACCCACGCTACTGCTAAATTGACTTAGTAGTAGCGCTTCTCCAGAAGAGCGCTATTGGTAATTAGTAGTAGCGCTTCTCCTTGCCCGCGCTACTACTATTATTTAGTATTTTATTTCTTTTTTATTTCATGTTGTATTCATATACCTTTACACAAGTTTTCATACAACAGGAATTTAGAGATTGTTTTTACATCATAATGAGTTATTACATCACGGGGTGAAAGAACCGTGGACTAGTTTCAAGTGGATGTCTATCCACTTGAAACTAATCCGCGGTTCTTTCACCCAATGATATAATTGTTGGAAATATGCCCTAGAGGCAATAATAAATTAGTTATTACTAGTCGTCAACCCGTGCATTCGCACGGGCTAGCATAGAATACATGAGAATTGGAAAATTACTACCATGAATATTTTGGTATTTATAAACATTGTAGTGGCGGCTCTATTTTAGTTTTGTTAACCAACAAAACTCTTTTGTTTCTATTAATAGAACACTTGTACAGAAAATTGTATTCTAGTTAATTACCTCGCATTTTAGTTTTATACTGAAAATCTGAAACTGATCGTGTTCACATTTCTTCTTCATGAGGGTTATAATTAAGATAGCTGAAATTCCATACCTTGAACACATGTGTCTGTGCATGTTAAGTTGTGTCTTGTTTATCTACAGTTATAATTACTCTTAGTAGGAATATTACTTCTTACCAATTTCCATTAAAATTAAATTTCCATGGTTTATAATCGGTATGTCTGGAGGCGCGGGATGGTTCTCAAGCATTCTGTCTAGTAAAAGGATTCAAATATAGTAATACACAAAGTATATTTCTAATAAATTAATGAGACATAGCAATATTCGACTCAGCAAAAAGAGGACTCCACAATATATTTCTATAAAAAAAACTCCACAATAATGTTAGCATATATATATAACATTGGTTGCTCGAACTTAGGTCGGCATTATTACCTGTGTGTATTTGTATCTTGACTATTGCAGATTTGATAAAAAAAAGTTCTATATTTATTCAAAACCACAGAAAAATCTAAGTTATTTATTTGTAAAAGAAAGTGACACATTGGAATAAACATTCTCTCTCTTCATAGCTTGATCAGAAAGAAATGCTATGATAATCCTAAATAAGTAATATAGTATTTGTAAGTAAGCTTAGGGCCCATTATATTTGCATGATCTACAGAGTCAATAATAATTAAAAGGCAGGCAAGAACAGGAAAGACGTACTATTCAGCCATACATGGTTGGATACGATGGTCGAGACATGGTACCAAACAATGGTTGAAAATGCCACTCGAAATACCGAAAAAGCTTTATTGAAATATAACCTCATTTATAAATAAATTAAAATTGTAAATCATTCGGTGAGTCGAACAGGGCCCTGGATGTTATTTCAACTCTAGTGAAATATGTTTCATGTTAATAATGTTCTCTCGATATTCCAGAATGGATATATGTAAGATGTATTGTTTTAGACATAAGAATCTTTTAGTACCTCATAGGTGGTGCAGAATTAAGGTCATAAGCGATTTTCATCTGGTGGTTAACCTTACCTACCTTGACTCCTTAAAGGTAGCGCAGAATAACCCGCGCTCAAAAGCGGTGCAGAATTAAGGTCAGACTCTTCTTAGC
This sequence comes from Triticum aestivum, assembly GCF_018294505.1. Taxonomy (NCBI): domain Eukaryota; kingdom Viridiplantae; phylum Streptophyta; class Magnoliopsida; order Poales; family Poaceae; genus Triticum; species Triticum aestivum. The sequence goes on from NC_057803.1 coordinate 709,472,624, forward strand.
AATCCTTCACGAAATGTCCGAGACATAAGATATGAAATTTGAAGCTTTGGGGCTGAGGAAAATTACTATGAAGAATTGATAAATAATGCAGACCACGCTTTTATTCTGGGTCTGACATGATACACTGTCCTTTATTATCTGTAAGCGTCTGCATTTGCTCGATCAGTTGTACTTGCCTGGCAGAATTATCTCTTTTCCCCATATCTACCAGATAAAATTGATTCAAATCTGAATTGAGCATCTCATATGAACTCTCTTCTCAGTCTCGCGTTAACTGCTAGTTGCGTATGTGCCTGTATATTGTACAAATAATGTCCCAACAACCGCTTCATGGACTGTGCCATAGCTCCTGCGCTTTGCTGAAAGTAAATATGCTTTCACCATTAACTACTGGAAATCGAGGACGTTTTACTTCCCTGCATTTCTCCCTTTCATGGACATCATATTCTTTATATCTTGCATCAAGATGCTTCTTTCTGCGCTTCCATTAGAATAGTCATCGACCATACAGGGGATGCTTATGTACAAAATTTTAAAACCATCATAGATGGAAACACGTCAAGGGTTAGCATCAAGCTATCAATTAACTAACACCTTAGCAAACATAGATAAATTTGGACAAAAGGGAGATAATCACTATGAAGTGGGAGGAACCGAAGCTAACCAAAAGGAGATCCTGATCGTGGCTTCAAAGGATGTGGGCATCTGTGTCTAATTTCTCATATGAACATGCAATGAACGTACACGCATCAAACCTTGTGAGTGACGATCCCAATGTTATTATCAACCTAAAACAACAAATAAAAGAGTCAAAGGACAGTTATGGAGATATGATGGTCCGCACTCTGCAGCACGGCGAACAACCGCATTTGCTGCAGTAGGTTTGCTTCGTAGCTAACCGGTGGAGGTGTGCTTATTATTTGATACAAATCAACTGCCATTGGTACTCATCATCTATCGGACCGAAAATTTATTCTAGATTGCATAATTCAACGCTCGTAGGAAAAAAAATGAGATATGTGTAAGCTGCACATCCTTGATTGGATCGTACCTTTTCATAGTCTCAATTCCACCGTGGTTTAAAGATTGAAATTGAGAACGGCTTGAGCACGCGGCAAGGCAGATGGCTTCCTGTATGGTTCACCCGATGGTACGCTGATGGCATGCCACAGTGCAGCAGTTTTGGGAGAGTTTTATTTTTGTAGATTTCTTTTCTTGCCGATGTAGAGGAAGGAGAAGAGTCGTTAGAGATAAGAAGTCCATACCTTTTTTTCTATATATGCGAGTCCATAACTACTATTACGTACTACATCTAATGTAGTCTAAAATATATAGAACTCCATCCAAGATTTTTTTTTTGGGTTGGGAGAGCAATATGCTCCATCCAAGATAGTAATATTTACTCCACTGCATAACATTAAACACCAAACCGCCTGACTACTAATTAAATATCGAATTACTACTTGCAAAATATAAAGATAAAACAGACGTAATATGAATTCAAAGTAGTTTTCACTTCTCTATGCATTATTTTTTACACATTATAACACTGGTTAATTACTGATGGTTTAGACACAGATAAGCTAACTATTTTTTTTACATGTAACCCAAGGCGTTGTAACTTTTGTATGTACAGATAGTTCTACAACTTTAATAGAGAAAAAAGGTCCCAGAGTCTAAAAAAGGCCCTAAAGCTTATTAGAAATCAGGTCCCGCTTTGCAACTAATTTTGGTTCACACCTTAGTGCTATCAGACTAACTTGATACATACTCATGTGCCCAGGGATCGTTCCCAAATAATAAATTAATACACTGAGCATACAAAACATATGGATTGGTAGTTTAACATATATACTTTTAAATGGGTTGGAAATTTCATGTGCAAAATAGCAGTACACCACACATACCATGCTTGCATAGGAAACATAATTAAGAGCAACACTCTGGGTGGGTCTGAACATTTGCAAGCGTACAGAAAATAGAACTGGTGTTGGGGCACTGAGAGTAGAACATATATGTTATGCATTATATAAACTTGTCAATGGATCGCAGTTGATTGAGAATTATGTGGAATTGTATTGATTAAGCACAACGGTGAACAAAGCAACAATCATCAGTTAATAAAGTGCTAAATATATCTTTGCTCGGGGCATCTGCGGAAAATTGCTTCACCTGGTACTACGCTCGATTGCAGGAGCCCATCCGATACATCTCAACATTCATGATCCCGGTGACGCGGTTGCTTGTCTGGCTGTATCTTTTGGCGTTGAAATTTTCTCCTTCTCTCCATTGTCTGCAAGATCGGGAACCACATTATATAGATCGACTCAGGAGAATGATCAAAGACTATGATCGTGGCTCCGCGAGGGAGCTCTGTGGACCGGTCTATCACAAATTTGTACATAATACGTCTCGGCGACGATCTAAAAAATCAATCTGCATGGTCCCTCCTTTAGACAAGAAAAAGCAGGTATTAGATGAAAATATACAGATTGTAAATAGGAGAAATTAGTGTAGTATAAGAAAAAGCAGGTATTAGATGCGTACTACTCAGTATAGCAGGTCATGTTATATATAGACATGGTCTATTCACTTTGAATGTGAACAATGCTTGGGCATAGAGGCCTGTGAAGAACACAGAGAGATTGGAAACAACTTTTGATGTCCAGAAATTGTTGTTTCTTCTTGCGCTCTCAATTAGCCCGTGAAAAGGAATGGCATACTATGGCCAGCATTACTCCACGCTGTTTAATTATCACTTGGCGGTAAGGGCTTGTATCTTCTGGTCTTGGTGGAGATCGTTTTTTGTGCTTATATTTTGTGCTCTCGCTGCAATGAATTCTAGGGTTCCGGCGTTGCATGGGTAAGAGATGAGACAGCCGTCAAAGTGAATCAGACAAAATCCGCACTCTACAAAACTCATTGTACCACTCATGAATGCATCATAAAAAAGTAGTAAAGCAAGATACTGAAGGAGATGCATGCAGAATAATAGTCAAACCTCCCATCTTTAGCATTAACATGTCCATAAAGTTGTATAGATCGAACCTGCATGGTGTCATTACTTCACATATGGAGGATGCAGCAGGAGCCTGACGGCCTAAAGCAGGAGCTCCTCGAGCTAGCTTGCCCTCATCCTCACAGCTTCACTGTAGTTGGGCATTCCGATCACGGATAAACTCATCTGTATCCAGTGGAACGATCACAGTTTTTTTTCTTGAGCTAGGCATATATCAATCACATAAAGGCATCAAACAATGGAACCTGTAGAAACCAATATACCAGCAGGAAAATCAACTTGTAGAAAGGAACTAAAGCAAAAAAAAACACTTCAGACCAAGATGTGTTTTGTGGACATCATATGGAATTGCATATCTAGAGCATGCAAATTAGTCGGAAAGCTAATGGATGCGCAGAAGTTCTGGATTGGATATTACCTTACTACCTGCATACTCCAGCGATGGACGAATCAATTTGTAGAGAGGACACGAAGATTGAGAGCACAGAGACACATAACTCAACTATGGATCTTGTAGCTTAGGAGGAGACAGATCAAATTTGCTCAACTCAACTCTACACGGGGATCGGTTCAGGAATCTCTTCTAGGAAAGAGTGGTTCGGTGCCAAGGAAGATCGAGGAGACGTGGGGTTAGCGAGACTAAGCTTAACTGGCACCAGCGGCGCGTGGAGGAGATGGCACATGGAGTAGAGGCGCTGAGTAGATCGGGGGTGTCACGCTGGGAAAAGGAGATCGGCGGCGGCAGGAAGAGGATCGATGAGGGAGTCCTTTTTTTTTTCAACATAACGACGCTAGGAAGGAGGAGCGCTCAGATCTAGCTTCTTACATAGGACTAACGTGGAGAGGTGGAGTTTTTTTTTTCTTGAGAGAGACGTGCAGCCTTGAAAAGTTTTTTTTAGACGCTTGAAAAGTTCTTTTTTTTTTTTGAGGTAAGCTTGAAAAGTTCTTTGGTACGTGGAGGTTGGGTCAGGTTAGCTCTTTTTTCCATCGCAAGAGTAATTTAAACCATAGGATAAATCAAACAGTTAAGAATTTTTTTAATAATGAGTATGAACGTGGGATCTCAAAAAAGTCTGAGTTATATGGGTTGATCTAATGCTAAAAGAAAATATGGGTTGATCTACACCGTCATAACTTGGTCCCACTAGATTAACGGTCCGTAAATTCTGATTAACGTGGGAAATTCTTGGAAGTGCCTAATTAGTATAGGTAGGTATAGGTATAGGTATAGAGGTATAGATAGATAGATAGATAGATAGATACATAAATAGATAGATAGATAGATATATACATAGATAGATAGATAGATTATTATATTTCCTTGTTCATGATAATCGTTTATTATCCATGCTATAATTGTATTGATAGGAAACTCAGATACATGTGTGGGTACATAGACAACACCATGTCCCTAGTAAGCCTCTAGTTGACTAGCTCGTTGATCAATAGATGGTTACGGTTTCCTGACCATGGACATTGGATGTCGTTGATAACGGGATCACATCATTAGGAGAATGATGTGATGGACAAGACCCAATCCTAAGCCTAGCACAAAGATCGTGTAGTTCGTATGCTAAAGCTTTTCTAATGTCAAGTATCATTTCCTTAGACCATGAGATTGTGCAACTCCCGGATACCGTAGGAATGCTTTGGGTGTACCAAACGTCACAACGTAACTGGGTGGCTATAAAGGTGCACTACGGGTATCACCGAAAGTGTCTGTTGGGTTGACACGAATCGAGACTGGGATTTGTCACTCCGTGTGACGGAGAGGTATCTCTGGGCCCACTCGGTAGGACATCATCATAATGTGCACAATGTGACCAAGGGGTTGATCACGGGATGATGTGTTACGGAATCAGTAAAGAGACTTGCCGGTAACGAGATTGAACAAGGTATCAGGATACCGACGGTCGAATCTCGGGCAAGTACAATACCGCTAGACAAAGGGAATTGTATACAGGATTGATTGAGTCCTTGACATCGTGGTTCATCCGATGAGATCATCGTGGAACATGTGGGAGCCAACATGGGTATCCAGATCCCGCTATTGGTTATTGACCGGAGAACGTCTCGGTCATGTCTGCATGGTTCCCGAACCCGTAGGGTCTACACACTTAAGGTTCGATGATGCTAGGGTTAAAGGGAATAGATATACGCGGTTACCAAATGTTGTTCGGAGTCCCGGATGAGATCCCGAACGTCACGAGGAGTTCCAGAATGGTCCGTAGGTAAAGATTTATATATGGGAAGTCCCGTTTTGGTCATCGAAAAAGTTTCGGGTGCTGTCGATAACGTACCGGGACCACCGGGAGGGTCCCGGGGGTCCACCAAGTGGGGCCACCGGCCCCAGAGGGCTGCATGGGCCAAGTGTGGGAGGGGACCAGCCCCAGGTGGGCTGGTGCGCCCCCCACCAGAGCCCAAGGCTCCTAGGGTTTGGGGAGGGGGCGCCTCCACCTTACTTGGGGGGCAAGTTCCCCCCCCCCCTTGGCCGCACCCTAGATGGGATCTAGGGGCTGCCGCACCCCTTGGGGTGGGAACCCTAGAGGGGGCGCAGCCCCCTCCCTCTCCCCTATATATAGTTGAGGTATTTGGGGCTACATACACATGAGTTTTGACTTCTCCCTGGCGCAGCCCTACCTCTCTCCCTCCTCGTCTCTCGTAGTTCTTGGCGAAGCCCTGCTGGAGTGCCACGCTCCTCCACCACCACCACCCCGTCGTGCTGCTACTGGACGGAGTCTTCCCCAACCTCTTCCTCTCTCCTTGCTGGATCAAGGCGTGGGAGACGTCACCGGGCTATACATGTGTTGAACGTGGAGGTGCCGTCCATTCGGCACTAGGATATCCGGTGATTTGGATCACGACGAGTACGACTCCCTCAACTCCGTTGTCTTGAATGCTTCCGCTTAGAGATCTACAAGGGTATGTAGATGCACTCCTCTCTCTCTCGTTGCTAGTCTCTCCATAGATAGATCTTGGTGACTCGTAGGAAAATTTTGAATTTCTGCTACGTTCCCCAACAGTGGCATCATGAGCTAGGTCTATTGCGTAGATTCTATGCACGAGTAGAACACAAGTTGTTGTGGGCGTTGATTTTGTTCAATATGCTTATCGTTACTAGTCCAGTCTTGTTTCGACGGTATTGTGGGATGAAGCGGCCCAGACCGACCTTACACGTACACTTACGTGAGACAGGTTCCACCGACTGACATGCACTTGTTGCGTAAGGTGGCTAGCGGGTGCCAGTCTCTCCCACTTTAGTCGGAACGGATTCGATGAAAAGTGTCCTTGTGAAGGGTAAATAGCAATTGGCATATCATGTTGTGGCTTTTGCGTAGGTAAGAAACATTCTTGCTAGAAACCCATAACAACCACGTAAAACATGCAAACAAATTAGAGGACGTCTAACTTGTTTTTGTAGGGTATGCTATGCAACGTGATATGGCCAAAAAGAATGTGATGAATGATATGTGATGTATGAGATTGATCATGTTCTTGTAATAGGAATCACGACTTGCATGTCGATGAGTATGACAACCGGCAGGAGCCATAGGAGTTGTCTTAATTTATTGTATGACCTGCGTGTCATTGAACAACGCCATGTAATTACTTTACTTTATTGCTAAACTGTTAGCCATAGTAGTAGAAGTAATAGTTGGCGAGACAACTTCATGGAGACACGATGATGGAGATCATGATGATGGAGATCATGGTGTCATGCCGGTGACGATGATGATCGTGGAGCCTCGAAGATGGAGATCAAAAGGAGCAAAATGATATTGGCCATATCATGTCATTTTTGATTGCATGTGATGTTTATCATGTTTATGCATCTTATTTGCTTAGAACGACGGTAGTAAATAAGATGATCCCTCATTAAAATTTCAAGAAAGTGTTCCCCCTAACTATGCACCATTGCGAAAGTTCGTTGTTTCGAAGCACCACGTGATGATCGGGTGTGATAGATTCTAACGTTCACATACAACGGGTGTAAGCCAGATTTACACATGCCAAACACTTAGGTTGACTTGACGAGCCTAGCATGTACATACATGGCCTCGGAACACAAGAGACCGAAAGGTCGAGCATGAGTTGTATGGTAGATACGATCAACATTAAGATGTTCACCGATGATGACTAGTCCGTCTCACGTGATGATCAGACACGCCCTAGTTGACTCGGATCATGTAATCACTTAGATGATTAGAGGGATGTCTATCTGAGTGGGAGTTCATAAGATGAACTTAATTATCCTGAACATAGTCAAAAGATTCTTGCAAATTATGTCGTAGCTCGCGTTTTAGTTCTACTGTTTTAGATACGTTCCTAGAGAAAATTTAGCTGAAAGTTGATAGTAGCAATTATGCGGACTGGGTCCGTAAACTGAGGATTGCCCTCATTGCTGCGTAGAAAGCTTATGTCCTTAATGCACCGCTCAGTGTGCTGAACCTCGAACGTCGTCTGTGGATGTTGCGAACATCCCCTGTTCAAGAATTCATCCGACTAACCAGTTAACTTGCCGATTAATCCCTACTCGTAGGGTCACCGAGTAGCCTATAAATCGATAAATCATCCGATTAATTGATTAAATGGCCGATTAGCCGATTAATCCCCTACTCACCTGGCAACCGAGCAGCTACCAGTTAACGATTTCCTTAACAATGCAAACATCTGACATACACGTTTTGATAACTACGTGATAGTTCAGTTAAACGGTTTAGAGTTGAGGCACCAAAGACGATTTCGAAACATCGCAGAACATGTGAGATGTTTTGAGGGCTGAAATTGGGATTTCAGGCTCGTGCCCACATCAAGAGGTATAAGACCCCCGACGATTTTCTTAGCCTGCAAACTAAGGGAGAAAAGCTCAATCGTTGAGCTTGTGCTCAGATTGTCTGAGTGCAACAATCACTTGAATCGATGAGATAGTGATGTTTCTCCAAAGTCATTGCCACCAAGCTGCTAGAGCTTCATGATGAACTATAACATATCAGGGATAGATACGATGATCCTTGAGATATTCGCGATGTTTGACACCGCGAAAGTAGAAATCAAGAAGGAGCATCAATTGTTGATGGTTCGTGAAACCACTAGTTTCAAGAAGGGCAAGGGCAAGAAGGGATGCTTCATGAAACGGAAAATCAGTTGCTGCTCTAGTGAAGAAACCCAAGGTTGAACCCAAACCCGAGACTAAGTGCTTCTGTAAGAAGGGGAACAGCCACTGGAGCAGAATTACCCTAGATACTTGGTAGATGAGAAGGCTGGCAAGGTCCATAGAAGTATATTGGATATACATTATGTTAATGTGTACTTTACTAGTACTCCTAGTAGCACCAGGGTATTAGATACCGGTTCGGTTGCTAAGAGTTGGTAACTCAAAATAAAATCTACGGAATAAACGGAGACTAGCTAAAGGTGAGCTAACGATATGTGTTGGAAGTGTTTCCAAGGTTGATGTGATCAAGCATCGCACGCTCCCTCTACCATCGAGATTGGTGTCAAACCTAAATAATTGTTATTTGGTGTTCGCGTTGAGCATAGACATGATTGGATTATGTGTATCGCAATACGGTTATTCATATAAGGAGAATAATGGTTACTCTGTTTATGAATAATACCTTCAATGGTCTTGCACCTAAAAAAATGGTTTATTGAATCTCGATCGTAGTGATACACATGTTCATGCCAAAAGGTATAAGATAGTAATGATAGTACCACCTGCTTGTGGCACTGCCATTTGAGTCATATTGGTACAAAACGCATGAAGAAGCTCCATGTTGATGGATCTCTGGACTCACTCGTTTTTGAAAAGTTTGAGACATGCGAACCATGTCTATTGGTATGTGCGCAGGAAGAAACTCCATGCAGATGGATCATTTGGACTCACTTGATTCTAAATCACTTGAGACATGCAAATCATACCACATGGGCAAGATGACTGAAAAGCCTCGTTTTTCAGTAAGATGGAACAAGAAAGCAACTTGTTGGAAGTAACACATTTTGATGTGTGCAGTCCAATGAGTGTTGAGGCACGCAGTGGATATCGTTATGTTCTTACTTCACGGATGATTTCAGTAGATACTGAGTATATTTACTTGATGAAACACAAGTCTGAATTATTGAATGGTTCAAGTAATTTCAGAGTGAAGTTGAAGATCATCGTGACAAGAGGATAAAATGTCTATGATATGATCATAGAGATGAGTATCTGAGTTACGAGCTTTGGCACGCTATTAAGACATTGTGGAAATTGTTTCACAATTAATACCGCCTGGAACACCATAGTGTGATGGTGTGTCCAAACATCATAGTTGCACCCTATTGGATATGGTGCGTACCACGATGTCTCTTATCGAATTACCACTATCGTTCATGGGTTAGGGATTAGAGACAACCGCACTCACTTTAATAGGGCACCACGTAATTCCATTGAGACGACACCGTTTGAACTATGGTTTGGAGAAACCTAAGTTGTCGTTTCTTAAAAGTTTGGGGCTGCGACGCTTATGTGAAAAAGTTTCAGGTGGATAAGCTCGAACCCAAAGCGGATAAAATGCATCTTCATAGGACACCCAAAACAGTTGGGTACACCTCCAGTCTCATTTCCGGAAGCAAAAGGGATTGTTTCTAGAATCAGGTCCTTTCTCGAGGAAAAGTTTCTCTCGAAAGAATTGAGTGGGAGGAAGATAGAACTTGATGAGGTTGTCGAACCCTCACTTCAACCGGAGAGTAGTGCAACACAGAAAGATGCTTCTGTGGAATCTATGACTATTGAAGAGGAAACTAATGATAGTGATCATGAAGCTTCGGATCATGTTGCTATCGAACCTGTAGGTCGACAAGGATATGTACTACTCCTGAGTGGTACGGTGATCCTGTCTTAGAGGTCATGTTGTTGGACAACAATGAACCTACGAGCTATGGAGAAGCGATGGTGGGCCCATATTCAGACAAATGGTTAGAAGGCATGAAATCCGAGATAGGATCCATGTATCAGAACAAAGCATGGACTTTGGTGGTCTTGCCCGATGATCGGCAAGCCATTGAGATAAATAGATCTTTAAGAAGAAAACAGAGTTTTTCACAAGTTCAAGGAGTTGACTACGATGAGATTTTCTCATCCGTAGAGATGCTTAAGTCCGTTGGAATCATATTAGCATAAGCTGCATTTATGAAATCTGGCAGATGGATGTCAAAACAAGTTTCCTTACCAGTTTTTCGTAAGGAAAGGTTGTATATGATAAAATCAGAAAGGTTTTGTCGATCCTAAGGATGCTAAAAGGTATGCTAGCTCCAGCGATCCTTCCATGGACTAGAGCAAGCATCTCGGAGTTAGAATATACGCTTTGATGGAGTGATCAAAGTTTTTGGGTTTATACAAAGTTTATTAGAAACTTGTATTTACGATAAAGTGAGTGGGAGCACTGCAACATTTCTGATAAGTATATGTGAATGACATACTGTTGATCCGAAATGATGTAGAATTTCTGGAAAACATAAAGGGTTATTTGAAAAGTGTTTTTCAATAGAAAACTTGGATTAAGCTGCTTGAACATTGAGCATCAAAATCTATGTGGATAGATCAAAAACGCTAAATGGTATTCAAATGAGCACACACCTTTGACATGATTTTGAAGGAGTTCAAAATAGATCAGTCAAAGAAGGAGTTCTTAGCTGAGTTATAAGGTGTGAAGTTGAGTAAGACTCAAATCTTGACCACGGCAGAAGAAAGAGGAAGGATGAAGGTCGTCCCCTATGCTTTTGTCATAGGCTCTATACGGTATGCCATGCTGAGTACCGCACCTGATGTGTGCCTTGCCACATGTCTGGCAAGATGGTACAAAGGTGATCCAGGAGTGGATCACTAGATAGCGGTCAAAATTATCCTTAGAGGAATAAGGAAATGTTTCTCGATTATGAAGGTGATAAAGAGTTCGGCGTAAAGGGTTACGTCGATGCAAGCTTTAACACCTATCCGAATGACTCTGAGTAGCAAACCGGATACGTATAGTGGAGAAACCATTTGGAATATCTCCAAGTGGAGCGTGGAAGCAGCATTTACAATATGACCTAGAGATTTGCAAAGTACATACGGATCTGAATGTTGCAGACTCGTTGACTAAAACCTCTCTCACAAGCAAAACATGATCAAACCCCAGAACTCATGGAGTCTTAATCACATGATGATGTGAACTAGTTTAGTGACACTAGTAAACTCTTTGGATGTTGGTCACATGGCGATGTGACCTGTGAGTGTTAATCACATGGCGATGTGAACTAGATTATTGACTCTAGTGCAAGTGGGAGACTGTTGGAAATATGCCCTAGAGGTAATAATAAATTAATTATTATTATTATATTTCCTTGTTCATGATAATCGTTTATTATCCATGCTATAATTATATTGATAGGAAACTCAGATACATGTGTGGGTACATAGACAACACCATGTCCCTAGTAGGCCTCTAGTTGACTAGCTCGTTGATTAATAGATGGTTACGGTTTCCTGACCATGGACATTGGATGTCGTTGATAACGGGATCACATCATTAGGAGAATGATGTGATGGACAAGACCCAATCCTAAGCCTAGCACAAAGATCGTGTAGTTCGTATGCTAAAGATTTTCTAATGTCAAGTATCATTTCCTTAGACCATGAGATTCTGCAACTCCCGGATACCGTAGGAATGCTTTGGGTGTACCAAATGTCACAACGTAACTGGGTGGCTATAAAGGTGCCCTACGGGTATCTCCGAAAGTGTCTGTTGGGTTGGCACGAATCGAGACTGGGATTTGTCACTCCGTGTGACGGAGAGGTATCTCTGGGCCCACTCGGTAGGACATCATCATAATGTGCACAATGTGACCAAGGGGTTGATCACGGGATGATGTGTTACGGAACCAGTAAAGAGACTTGTCGGTAACGAGATTGAACAAGGTATCGGGATACCGACGATCGAATCTCGGGCAAGTACAATACCGCTAGACAAAGGGAATTGTATACGGGATTGATTGAGTCATTGACGTCGTGGTTCATCCGATGAGATCATCATGGAATATGTGGGAGCCAACATGGGTATCCAGATCCCGCTGTTGGTTATTGACCGGAGAACGTCTCGGTCATGTCTGCATGGTTCCCGAACCCATAGGGTCTACACACTTAAGGTTCGATGACGCTAGGGTTATAGGGAATAGATATACGTGGTTGCCGAATGTTTTTCGGAGTCCCGGATGAGATCCCGGACGTCACGAGGAGTTCCGGAATGGTCCAGAGGTAAAGATTTATATATGGGAAGTCCTGTTTTGGTCATCGGAAAAGTTTCGGGTGCTGTCGATAACGTACCTGGACCACCGGGAGGGTCCCGGGGTCCACCAAGTGGGGCCACCGGCCCCAGAGGGCTGCATGGGCCAAGTGTGGGAGGGGACCAGCCCCAGGTGGGCTGGTGCGCCCCCCACCAGAGCCCAAGGCTCCTAGGGTTTGGGGAGGGGGCGCCTCCACCTTACTTGGGGGGCAAGTTTCCCCCTCCCCCCCTTGGCCGCACCCTAGATGGGATCTAGGGGCTGCCGCACCCCTTGGGGTGGGAACCCTAGAGGGGGCGCAGCCCCCTCCCTCTCCCCTATATATAGTTGAGGTATTTGGGGCTACATACACATGAGTTTTGACTTCTCCCTGGCGCAGCCCTACCTCTCTCCCTCCTCGTCTCTCGTAGTGCTTGGCGAAGCCCTGCTAGAGTGCCACGCTCCTCCACCACCACCACGCCGTCATGCTACTGCTGGACGGAGTCTTCCCCAACCTCTTTGTCGGTGTCAAAACCGACGGATCTCGGGTAGGGGGTCCCGAACTGTGCGTCTAGGTGGATGGTAACAGGAGACAAGGGACACGATGTTTTTACCCGGGTTCGGGCCCTCTCGATGGAGGTAAAACCCTACTCCTGCTTGATTAATATTAACTAGTCGTCAACCCGTGCACTTGCACGGGTGAGCATTGTTGAATAATTTTATCCTGGTTATTACACACTATATTAGACTATTACATCTAAGTAGAGGAATAGAGAATATAACCAAATTAGTTAGATCCTCCAAAATGTTTTTATCTAAGTAGAGGAATGGCCAATAAAAGAAATTGGGTATGAAAACATATAGTGCATTGCGTTAGAAACTTACTAATAGTCTCTAAAGGGGTCCAAACAAATACAATAGATCAAACAATGTACTTATGATTTGGTTTAAAGTCACATATGCTCACATAAAGGAATTGTGAAGAGCTATTGTGAGAGATAATGTCTGCACCATGGCCACAAACACGCTTGGTCACAATTATTGGAGCCAATCTGTCAGAGGAGCTCGTATGTAGATAAAGGACAGCAGATGGATACCTATAGAGTCTTACGATGGAAACCTGGGGGCTGGGGCTGGTAATATGGAAATGGATGGTTCAGCCACAGTGATATCTGTACATGTCACTTGCATATAATTAATATAGTGGTTACTTGTATGAAGTAGTATGACAACAGTTAATCATGCTGTAGGATAGAAATCTTCAGAGTATTATTATCATAGTGCTACATTATTTCAGGTTGGTATGAAACTGAAAGATCATGCTGTAGGGTAGAAATCTGCAAAAAGTTTAGGTCGCTTAGCCATCTTCGGAGAAATAACGCAATATAGGTTCCATATTTAGTCATCAGTTTAGGTTCTGGATTAACCCACTACGCAAGTGGACATATAAATAATGTACTGGACAATTTCAAATTAGTATACTCGAGTTTTATAAGCAAAGCAAGAAATCCATGTAGAATCAGTCGAAAAGTAAACATAAGAACTTGTGCATCGTACAGATCAGAAACAATAGATCTATACATTGATTTTCGCAAAAAATATATGATGTAATTATGTGGAAATAGGAAGATGAATTGAGAGAGATACAAACCTATAGAGAGGCGAATCGATTTCGTACCTACGTAAACCAAAATTGTGATCCATGAAGAGACCATGAAATTGGATGTGGTTAAAATCACTTGAAAATTCAGGTGAGGATTATACATCATATTTGCAATCTACTTAATTACAAATAATTTGGTAGTGCTTAAGTTTGCTCACATGATAGTTTTTACTATTCCTAGTCTGGAGTACTGTTTCCAGAAGTAGATATTTAGTGCCATGCATATACTCTAAACATTCAGCTGCATACACTGGTTAATCTGCTAATTTTGTAAAAACATATTCAGCTGACAATATTGGATGATTATCAATACATAGCACCCCACTTCAAATACCGAAATCATTAAAAGGGCATGCTGATATCGTAGCTTAAAATATATTAGCAAAGGTAGCATCTCTAAATTCTGAACACTGAAATTGCAGAGAAAAGGTCATGCATATTATTAGAAACAAATCCTAGGAAATATGAATGTAATGATTATAATTGCAGGAAATTTTGAGATGATCAATGTTTAATACTACAAAAACATAGATCTGTATCCCATTTTGAGTACAATGAATGCACGTCTTGTAAGCATGAGCTTGTATAACTAAGTACGTCATACGTTTAGTTTAATTTTTGCATGGGCAACAGTTTTAAAATCTTACTACTGATCTGCAAAGGAAAGATTACGCACTGCATTAGAAATAATTTTGAGAAACTTGATATGGTTGTAAAACATAAATTTAAGCATGCCGATTTTAAGATTGGAAGACAGAATTGTTTAATATATATATATATATATATATATATATATATATACCATGGTACCATGCAGATAATCTAACAATTAGCATCTACTCAGATGAAACAACATACAAAATCAAAAATCTCTCCATAGAAACCATTAGACATATGTGTAAAGCTTCCTATAAATAATCTATATTAACTGACTCATGGTTGGTCGATGTAGATGCAGTTTAACAAAAACTTACTCCATGGGTGCCACTTTAGGTGATGCCGAGCACCTAGATGGTTCTCCTCCACTCCCCAAAATATATAATATGATAAAGAGAAGAGAAGTGCTAAAAGATAGACATGGAAAAAGCTAGTTTTTTCTTGATGATATGTTATGGATCAAGACCACTTATTAGGTCTCGGCCAAGAGATGAACTTGAATAGGGTTTGGAGTGAGTGTTGCGGCACCACCAGTCCAAGGCAATTCCTCAACTCCAGAGCCTCGGATTTCAATGGCGGCTTCCTTTCTTCAAACAATCATGGATACACCTCCTCATGTGATGCATCTACCATACTGAATTCAAAAACATAGAATAAGAGGAGAATTAAAGATTGTGGAGGAAGGAGTTGAGAAGAGATGGGATATCAGGACAGATGGGAATATCAGGTCTAAGGTTGCATTAGAATAGATCATAGGTCATGGAGAGGCGGGGGAGGAGGGAGATGAAAGAGGCAGAGGAGGAACACGGGCCAATGGGCTGTAGTGCTTTGAGGAGAGCTGGAGAGAGGAGATGACCTCTTCCTTTGCATCTAATCTGTGGGTTTTCTTATCGTCAAAGTAAAATATGTACGCATGCCTTTTTTTTATGATCGCTACCTAGGAGCCGTGCATGACACAGACTCTGTTGACCGGATGCAAAACTGATGTCTTTTCTCCCGGCAAGATTAATGTAAATCATAGATTGATAGATCGACACCATAAAAACTCGGTTCCAACAGAGATGAACGGCTCCTAATTTTTAATTAACGCGGTAAATTTCGTAAATCATAGATCGATAGATCTAGACCGTAATAAGTCGGTCCCACCAGAGATTAACGGCTCCTAATTTATAATTAGCATGGTAATTTCTTGGGAGTCCGTAAATCATAGATCGATAGATTTACACCGTAATAACTCGGTCCCACCAGAGATTAACGGCTCCTAATTTCTAATTAACATGGTAATTTCTTGGGAGTCTGTAATTAGTATAGGTATAGATAGATAGATATAGAGATATAGATAGATAGATAGATAGGTGATATGGGTAGTACAAGAGTAGATCTACCACGAGATCGGAGTGGCTAAACCCTAGAAGCTAGCCTATGGTATGATTGTTGTTCGTCCTATGGACTAAAACTCTCCGATTTATATAGACACCGGAGAGGGCTAGGGTTACACAGAGTCGGTTACAATGGGAGAAGATCTTCATATCGTATCGCCAAGCTTGCCTTCCACGCCAAGGAAAGTCCCATCCGGACACGGGACATAGTCTTCAATCTTGTATCTTCATAGTCTGGGAGTCCGACCAAAGGTCTTAGTCCGGCCATCCGGACACCCCCTAATCCGGGACTCCCTCAGTAGCCCCTGAACCAGGCTTCAATGACGACGAGTCCGGCGCGCAAGTTGTCTTCGGCATTGCAAGGCGGGTTCCTCCTCCAAATATTCCATAGAAGATGTTGAACACCAGGGTAGTGTCTGGCTCTGCAAAATAAGTTCCACATTCCACCGTAGAGAGAATAATATCTGCATCAATCGGATCTGCTGACGTATTCCATAGCATGATGTCACGGCCAGGCCTTCATTCGAATCGTTTTACTGTCCCACCTCAGCGCATTTAGCGAGGCGGTTTCCTTGGCACGTCTTGTCAAAGCAGAGATCGTGTCCCCTTATTCCAGGATTCTCATCAATACGGGCGTGGGTAATCCAACCGTGACTTAGGTATGTCTCCCTAATTGAAAGCGAGTCTCAAACGGTTACGGGAAGGGCTCTTGGTATCCATCTCCTTTATAAAGGAACCAAGGCCCTGCTCCCTTCTTCTCAAACCAATCAAATCCGCCCCTCGCTTCGAGTTCCAACACCCAAAGCTCTAGTTTTAGGCGCTTCGGACATTTGACGATGTCCGGCTCCGACCTTCAAGGCCGGTGGATGCCTTCCTCCATTACGAAAGAAGATGTGCGAAAGCTGAGAGATGCCAGGTATCTAACTGGCGAAATCTCGCATAGACTGCCTGCTCAAGGGCAAGCTATTCCCGCTCCCCAGCCCGGTGAAAGCATGGTGTTCGCATCTCACTTCCTTCGGGGGCTAGGCTTCCCGATCGATCCCTTCGTGAGGGGGCTTATGTTTTACTACGGGCTGGAGTTCCACGACCTAGCTCCGAGTCCATCCTCCAGATCTCATTCATTGTCGTGTGCGAGGCCTTCCTCCATATCACTCCTCACTTCGGATTGTGGCTAAAAACTTCCAAAGTGGAACCGAAAATGATCGAGGGGAAGCACGCTGAGTGCGGAGGAGCTATAATAAGCAAGATGGACGACGCTCCATGGCCTGAAGGCTCTTCTCAAGAGGAGCTCGGCTTATGGCAACGGGACTGGTTTTACATCACAGCCCCCAGGGGCACCACATGGGTGGCACCACCTACTTTTCGCTCTGGTCCCCCACCACGGCTGGCATCATGGGTTAATGAAGGACTTATCTGGGGGCCGCCCAAAGACGTGCCCTTGCTGCAGGGCCGTATTCGAGATCTTCTAGAAAGAGATATCAATTTGACCGTAGTGGCACAAGTCATGGTGAATCACCGCACACTGCCCTGCAAACGTCGACCTCTCCGCCTGTGGGAGTTCAATCCGGAGGGACCACGAGTCCTACAACATTTCATGGGAATGACACCCGTGGATATGTACAAATTGTTCTTCGGATCACAAGCAAGGTGTCCGGATTTGTCTGAGGACGCAGGTCTGAGCTGCAATCGCCCGGATGCCAAAGTGAGTAGCCCCGTATTTGGACACACCATCCATATTTTTATCAAAAATACCCTTTAGCAGAGTTGTCCTTTGAACATGAGTGGATGGCGAAGGCAAAGCTTATCAGGTGTCCAGCCCCCCTGCCTGAGACCGTGCCGAATCCCATGCTGACCAGGATGCTGGAGGTCGCGCCTTTGGCGGAAGGCGAAGGGGGGAACCAAGGAGCTACCGCCTCCGTGAAGGAGGCTGTTAGGAAGGGAAGAATCGAAAATTCCCCCGACCAGGGAAAGAAAAGGACTGCCTCTGAAGACCCGGAGGTGATAACCTCAAAACGGGGCAAGAAATCTTCGTCAGAGGGTTCGGCACCGGAGAACGTCCCGGCCGAATCGCCCCCTAAAGGGGACCCGCTCTCCCCCGAGACGTAAGTGAAGGGAGGGGTTCCATAATGAATCACACTCCTATTTTATTCCTGAGGAAAATAACCAAAACATTATCTTGCAGTTCGGATCTCAACCCTTCTCAGCAGAGCTCATCTTCAGGGGATCTTCGTCCAGATATGATAGAGAGCGAAACGCCTCCCCTTGTTGCACCGTCTCACGAGTCTAGCGACCCTGAGGTATCGTCCCAGAGTGTTTTTCCAAGTCCGGACCCTGGAAAAGATCGTCAGGCTAGTCCGGCACCCTCTGGCGCGCCGTCGGAGGGGCTGAAGGATCTGCTTGGTAGGGCGTCCATCTCAGAAGAACACCGTGTGTTGATGAATACGGTGATTGGAAGGATTTCATCCGTGGAAAGCGGATTGTACGAGGCTGCCAGGAGTTTACTAACATGCTTTGAGGTACGTAAAAAGGTGTACCTTTTGGTAGAGCCGCATATTAAATGTGCCCTGTATGAATAGTAGCCCCTGAGACTCTGTGTGTCGTCACAAGTGAAGGCGCACAAAGGATCATAACCCCAGGTATAATATGTCACCTATTCCATGAAGGTGGCGAGGCGTTCGGTGGCTAGCCGGACTGATGAATCTGCCGAACTAAAGCGGCAACTTGACGTAGCAGATGCCGACATCGCGCTTGTAAATAAGCGGCTAGACGAGGCTCAAGGTATGTTCAAAAGACACCCGGTAATAGGAGCTCGATGCTCGGGCCTTATATATATATGTGTTTTATGTAGATGGTGCTGCTGCCGTGGAGAACCTTTGGGCGGAACTTGCCCGAGCCAAGGAGCAAGCAGGGAAAAGTGATGCGGCTGCTGTTAAAGCGGCTGAAGAGCTAAAAGCCGAATAGGCTGCTCACTGCGAGAGCAAGAAGGTAATAGCCGAGATGGCCATAAAATTGAAGGATGCTACCGACCGCTGTAAATTTCTTGAACAAGAAGATAGGATGGCTCAGAAGGACCTTGAAAAGATCACTGCCGAAGCCAAGGATACTCGCTCTGCAATGAGAGCGATGAAGGAGGAGATGTGTCAGGCCGGAGATATCACAGCTGGAAAGCCTTATATGCTGCGGATGAAGTTCGGAGACCCCAAGTATGCTCCATTAGACCGGCAGTGGAGTGCGGACAACGCTTATCTGGATTTGGCAGCAAGTGCGGCGGACGCGACCGAACACTTCCGCGGCCGAGGTGACCATGGATTGGAAGAGCTTTTTTGGTCGCAGTACCACAATCCAGAATGCCCACTGTCAGTATCCGACCGTTTGGCCGCCTGGGCGGAGCTGAACAGGTTATCCGAACTCACTATGAGGTATGTTGCGAGTCGTCTGTGGCCGGAGAAGCCGGAGCCGAAGAGTTATTTTGGCTTGGTGCAGCAGTTCCTTGGTTCGGTGCCGCATGCTGATGCAATGAAGAGGTCGGCGTGCATAGAAGGCGCACAAATGGCTCTTTCCCGTGTCAAAACATACTGGGCAGATATGAAGGCCAGTATTGTTGCGTCCCGGGATTCGGACGAAAGCCGAGTACCCGCCAAGCACTATTTTGAGGAAGTTCTTCCTGGTGCTCATATAATAGAGTCGCAGTGCTCGAAGGATGTTATGTTCGAATAGATTATACTATTTGTAAAACGAATTTATGAAAAAAAGCTTTTTTATACTTGTGCTTGCAAGAATCATGATGCCTCCTATGCGGCCGTTTAATGTATATATTTGTATATAACCTGAAAGATGGCAGTCGTTGGCTTCAGCCCCCATGCATAGAATGCGGGGGTGTTCACAAAAAGGCGCCTTTTCACACTTAATCCAATGTCTTGGTCCTACAAAGGAGGTGGTGGCACGGCGTACTAGGCAACCAGACTATAATGCTTTATCACTTTCACTTAGCCATAGGAGTTTGACAGTGGGGCTACTGAATAGCCCCTAGGGGCACCGCGCTCACCTAAATTCGGGGCGCGAGTGTGCCTGACCGGGAAGCGGCCCTTCATTAATGCGGGGGAATCCTAAAGATTCCAAAAGTCATCGAGTGGTTGACCAGTCTCTCACTATATCATGACAGTCAGTTTTCGGCTTTCTCTACTGAGGTGCTCACCTGGCCGAACTGGGGCACAATCGTAGTAGTTCTCCTGGTGCCGCGTTAGCCGATATAACGGAACGTAAGGCAGCAAAACATAGGAGCTGGGCAAACCCAACATTTGACAAAAGACATGATTCGGAGCTAATGCATATAGGGCCAAACTCGCGACGCCGAACACTCCCTAAGGTATTCGGTATTTATGAGGACGGGCCAAAATAGAGCCCTTGGTAAAAAAGCCCCTAGTGTCCAGGTACGCGCAAAAATTCTGGCGTGGCCACATGCCAAGACGCCAGCCTCCTCCTCGGTTATAGAGAAAACCGGGGGATGTTATCAACAAGAGACAGTAAAAAAGGTTTACGCAGGGTCTTAATCTGAAAAGAATCCTTGAAACGGGTCCCTGCTGCACGTCTGCGCATGTGTCTCCGTTGTGCCGTATCCTGGACGGGCGTAGCACGATGTTCGTCTGCGAAAGAGAGGAACTTAGTAAAAAATAAGCATGCGAGAAATCTATATTGAAAATAAAAAATATAGTTGGAGCAAGAGTTGAGCCGTATTGTCTCCGGGCGTGAGCACATGGAGCCCCTTGTACAGGGATATGCGGCTATTAAGCATGTTTACACCGGACTTGTCGAGCCGTGTCCGGGATAGTAGGGCTGGATTTGTGGGCGGCTGTCCAGGCAGCCGCACCTTTGCCCGTACTTTGGGGGTCAATTAATGTTCCCCTGTAATGAAATGATGCCCTTTGGGCCAGGCATTTTGAGTGTAAGGGATGCATAATGCGGTATTGCGTTAAAGCGGGCGAAAGCTTCACGTCCCAGTAGCGCTTGATAGCGACTTACGAATGGGGCGATGTGGAATGTTAGCTTTTCGCTTCGGAAGTTGTCGGGTGATCCGAACGTGACTTCTAACATAAGCGAACCCATACTTGGGGTATCCGGGCTTGGCGTGACTCCTTGAAAGGAAGTGTTGCCAAGGTGGATTATAACTGGGTTTACCCCGAGTTTGCGGACTGTGTCCTAATATAACAGGTTCAAGTCGCTGTCGCCGTCCATAAGGGCGTTTGTAAATTGGAGTCCGTTAATAATTGGGTTTACGACCAAGGCAGTCCAGCCTGCGTTCCGGTCTCCTTTGGAGTAGTCCTGATGATCGAAGGTGATTGGTTGTAACAACCAGTGGCGTTGCTCCTCTGGGGCTGGCCGTACGGCGCGTGTCTTCGTAGGTGCCGTTCCGCTCTTCCCTTTGGTCACATGAAGTAGATTTACTGTCTTGACTTCTTGTGGGAACTTCTTTTGTTCTCTGGTGTTCTACTTGTGGGGTGTATCATCATCTTTGCTTGGTGTGTCGAGCCCCTTGTGTTCGGCATTGAGTTTGCTGGACTGCTTAAAGATCCAACAATCTCTGTGGGTATGGTTTGTAGGTCTCCCAGGAGTGCTGTGGATTTGACATATTTTGTCCAAGATTTTGTTGAGGTTGGATAGCTCGTCCCTATCGTCTTTGGGGGGCAGCTTTTTCTGATTTTGCCGAGAGCTTTTGAATCCGGCATTCACTGCCGTGCTCATCGGGCTGTTGTCCTTGATCCGGCGCAGTTCTTTGTTATGGCGCGGCTTCCCGTTCCCATCTCTGGGTTCGGACGTATTCGGGTCGCTGGTGCTGCTTCTTGCCAACCAGCTATCCTCTCCTGCACAAAAGCGGGTCATGATGCTTGTTAACGCGGCCATTGTTTGCGGTTTTTCTTGGCCGAGGTGTCTGGCGAGCCATTCATCTCGGACGCTATGTTCGGAAGATGCTAGGGCCTCTGCATCCGGACAGTCGACTATCTGATTCTTTTTTATAAGGATTCTGTTCCAGAGCTTCTGGGTTGACTCTCCGGGCTGCTGAGTTATATGACTCAGATCATCCGCATCCGGGGGTCGGACATAGGTCCCTTGAAAATTTGCCCGGAAAGCATCCTCAAGCACTTCACAACTTCCCATGGTGTTTTCGGGAAGGCTTTTAAGCCAATGCCGGGCTGGCCCTTTGAGCTTAAGGGGTAATATTTTATGGCGTGGAGGTCATCTCCTCTAGCCATGTGTATGTGGAGGATGTAGTCCTCGATCCAGACTCCAGGGTCTATTGTTCCGTCGTATGCTTCTATGTTCACGGGCTTGAATCCGGCTGGAAATTCATGGTCCAGCACCTCATCGGTAAAACATAGGGGGTGTGCGGCGCCCCTGTATTTAGGCATGCCGCGATGTTCGGGTATTTTTTGCATTGCATCGCTCACTGGAGCTTGCTTTCTTGGCCTATAGATGGATCTGGTTGGGCCAGTTTTTTGATGCGAATTCTTGGACGGATCACGCGCCGTATTGAGTGAGGCGTCCTTTGATGCGTGAGATTGATCGTAGGGTCGTCTATCCGACCTTGTGGCTTCCTTATTTTTTGTCTGTGGGGGCTTGATGGCCTCTTCATCAAATTCCGGTAGTAGTTTCCGCTTCGGATAGCTCTTTGTGTGACGACTGTTGCCGTACTTGTGTGCGGTATTGAGTACTTTGCCCCACCTGATCCTGAGTGCGTCTTCCGCTGTTTTGAGCCTCCACTTCTGCTTTTTCAGGCTACGTGCAGTGGCAACGAGCCTTTGGTGGAGGTTCTGATGTTCCAACAGTTTTTCCGGCTTGAGGTCGTCCGAGCTATTATCTTTCCCGGGGATTGGTTGTTTGGATTGTCCGCCCTGTTTGGACGGATGCTCGACGGCATGTTCGTCTTCCGTTGATTCACCCTACTCTATGGCTGGGTCTTTGTCGAGGTGGGCTTGGCCTTGCGCTTACGCCGCCGCGTTGATTGTTTTTCGAGGGAGCGATCCCTGGCCGCATCCTTTTGATCCTCGTTGTCATTTCTGTTAGGTGTGTCCACCATGTATACATCGTATGATGAGGTGGCTTTTGGGCGCCCTATAGGTGCTGGTTCTTGATCGTCTCCTTTATCGGCGTCCATACCGTTGATATCTTCGGAGTCGAAATCAAGCATGTCGGTTAGATCGTCGACAGTGGCTACCAAGTGGGTGGTGGGTGGGTTTCGAATTTCTTCGTCTTCCGTATCCCAACCACCCCGACCGTAGTCCGGCCGGGGTTCTCTCGACATAGAGAGAGACTTTAGTGAATTTAGAATATTGCCAAAGGGCAAGTGCTGAAGGACGTCTGAGGCGGTGAACTCCGTGACCGGAGCCCAATCGGGCTTGATCGGAAGAGGTGCGGGATATACGGAGTCCGGAGCGGAGTCCGGCACCTTGGAGTCACGGGCCCTATGAAGGACTAGGCTGGTATCCGGCTCTATCACCGTAGAGGTTGCGGCTTCCGGGGAGGCGTCCAACCGTCCATCCCCGACTAGCGCAGTGGGCTCCGAGCTAATGGTCGGAGCGGACACCTGAGCGACGCTCTGGGCGCTGTCCGGCAGCAGAGCTAAGTCATGCCCATCGTGACAGTGCGGCGCGCCCGGTTGTGGCTCGAATCCGTCGAAGATCAAGTCCCCGCGGATGTCGGCCGTGTAGTTCAAGCTTCCAAACCTGACCTGATGGCCAGGGGCGTAGCTTTCAATCTGCTCCAGATGGCCAAACGAGTTGGTCCGCAGTGTGAAGCCGCCGAATACGAAGATCTATCCGGGGAGAAAAGTCTCATCCCGGACCGCATCGCGATTGACGAGCGAAGAAGCCATCGGGCCTAAAGGCGACGACACAGAGGAACTCTCAATGGAAGCACCATTGTCGGTGTCAAAACCGGCAGATCTCGGGTAGGGGGTCCCGAACTGTGCGTCTAGGCGGATGGTAACAGGAGACAAGGGACACGATGTTTTCACCCAGGTTTGGGCCCTCTCGATGGAGGTAAAACCCTACTCCTGCTTGATTAATATTGATGATATGGGTAGTACAAGAGTAGATCTACCACGAGATTGGAGTGGCTAAACCCTAGAAGCTAGCCTATGGTATGATTTTTGTTCGTCCTATGGACTAAAACTCTCCGGTTTGTATAGACACCGGAGAGGGCTAGGGTTACACAGAGTTGGTTACAATGGGAGAAAATCTTCATATCGTATCGCCAAGCTTGCCTTCCACGCCAAGGAAAGTCCCATCCGCACATGGGACGGAGTCTTCAATCTTGTATCTTCATAGTCTGGGAGTCCGGCCAAAGGTCTTAGTCCGGCCATCCGGACACCCCCTAATCCGGGACTCCCTCACTCTTCCTCTCTCCTTGCTGGATCAAGGCGTGGGAGACGTCACCGGGTTGTACGTGTGTTGAACGCGGAGGTGCTGTCCGTTCGACACTAGGATCTCCGGTGATTTGGATCACGATGAGTACGACTCCCTCAACCCCGTTCTCTTGAACGCTTCCGCTTAGCAATCTACAATTAAATTTCTTCTACGTTCCCCAACAATAATAATATCATCATTATCATCATATCATTAACAACTTATCATCTTAATACATCATTGTCATATAACACCTCCTCAAGATCAACTTAGCAAATTGGTCACTAGTCGTAATCACAAGTACTCCTCATTATCAACTCTAACACATTACCACATAATAAACATATTGTACCTAATAGGACCTACTACATTCGATTAAGACCTACTACATTTTCTAAGGTAAAATAGCAAAAAACAAGATAGCCCCTGACTCTCCATTATGGAGAATGGAGATTAGCCTGTCTCCAATTCTTGCCTTTCGCTGAATGTTACTTCCAAGAACCTCCTTGCGAATGTCCATACATTTATTCCATTCTTTGATGAACATGTGTTCACCGGTTTTAGAAATCCGATATGCACAGGTGAGATCCCTAGATTTACTTGGCAGTATGTTCAGAACTGTAAGGCGACCATTTAGATACATCAGATGAGGCACACAATCCATCAGGAGTTTCTGTTGAAAAACATAGTAATAACTTCGTAGTTAGCAATGATGTACTAGTTTTAGAAGTATGCAAAAGATGCACGGATGTCGTAATAGTAAAAAAATCTTACCAGGGTAACTCTAGAGAAGTTACTGTGGTTCAACACGTGCACTAGTGGCACGTATTCACCATAATTTGGAGGAGTTCGATAATAGTTATTGTAATCCTCAAGAAGAGTACAAAATGCGATTAGATGATTTTTCTCCTTATAAGTTAATTCGTAGCCATCGGTGTAGTGGGTTTTGTCTACCATCTTCCGCACAGTCTTTGAAGAATCAAAATAAGCTGTTAATGGAAATAAGTTGTCAACTATTTTGAAATAAACAATATAAATTAGTTAATAACTATGTTTGAGAAACTCACATAGCGGTACAATCGGAAGCGTATCAACAAGGACCCAAATGTCCATATTATCTTGCTCGATGTCAGGATCACCAAGATCCATGGTGACAATCATACCCTCATAAAAACCATACATTTTGCAAAGTGCTTCCCAATTTCCTACGTTCATAATTCAAAGATTAAACTTGTACATATTCTAGCACAAGTCATGCCAGAATTCACGGAAAAATCCGGCATGACCTTTGCTAAAAAAGGACATATCGAGCGCCTAAAATTTGCCGGAACGGAAATTAATCAACACTCCGGCAAAACATAGGCCACTTGGAGGTGTAACCAAAACATGAAATAATTGCTTAAACTAAAAAATAACAACAAATATGACATGTTCAACTAGTTCTATTAATTCAACTAGTTCTTACTAAATATAAACTTACTATAAATAGAAAAAAACTAGTTCTTTCTAAAAATAAAGTAGTTCAACTAGTTATTAATTTACTTACTAAACTAGTTCAACTAAAACTAAACTAGTTCAACTAAAACTAAACTAGTTCTATTAATTCAACTCGTTCTTACTAAATATAAACTTACTATAAATAGAAAGAAACTAGTACATCTACTACTAATTAACATCTACTACTACATCTACTACTAATTAACATCTACTACTACATCTACTACTAATTAACATCTACTACTGCTAATTATACAACTAGTTTACCATCACTACTACTAATTAATATCCACTACTACTAAAAATCATTATCTATGAACCCTAAATTAACATATACTACTACTAAAATCATCTACTAACTAAGCAAAGAGAGAGGGGGTGGGGGAGGGGTGGGGGGCTTACAAAGGGAGAGACGATGGCGGGGAGGTGCTCGGCGACGGAGGTAGGGGCGGCGAGGGCGGGCTCGGGATCGGGAGGCGGCGGTCCGGGGCGGGCTCGGGCGGCGGCGGTGAGGTCGAGGGCGGCGGCGGTGAGGTCGAGGGCGGCGACAGTGTGGTCGAGAGCGGCGGCGGGCGGCGGCGGTGAGGTTGAGGGCGGGCTTGGGCGGCGGTGAGGGCAGGCTCGGGCTCGGGCGGCGGCGACAGGAGTAGGGGAACAGGCCGGGGGGCAGGGGTGAAAGGAGGACTTAGCGAAATTTTGAGCCGGGGGTGGTTAAGTCGAACTAGCAGTAGCGGTCATAAGGAAAACACGCTATAGCTAACTTATCTATAACGCGTTTTAGTGAAAAACGCTACTGCTAATGGAAGCAGTTATTTCTTTTGTTTATCCCAATATCAGTAACACTTTGTCCTGAAAAAACTCTCTAAGTCTAAGCAGTGTAAAAACAACAAAAATATACATTGGTCATCATTGATCTTTTTGTGTAGAATCTAAATAGTCAACATGAATCCTCACTGTACCTGTATAGGTACAGGCGAGGATTCATATTGCAGCCACAAATCATACACATATAGTTCAATGAAGACCAAGTGCTCGAGATAGTTTGAGAAGTAACATATTTAAGGTGGTAAACACCTTGTTCGCTTAGCATTATGGGACTAAACTTAATTAGTTGCGGTGATACTTAGCAGTAGCGAGTTTTGAGGAAAAACGGTGCTACTAAGTACTTTAGCAGTAGCGCGTCCCTTGGAAGGGCGCTACTACTATATCTAGCCTGGAGGCAACACCGTGGCAATTATAGTAGTAGTGCTCGTTTCACCTAGAGCGCTACTGCTACTTAGATATTACTAGCGCTCTTTTCTGAAGCTCGCTACTGCTAATTAGCAGTAGCATCTCTTTTTAAACCACGTTGCTGCTAAGATTCTGTGTATAAGGTTTTTCCTAGTAGTTACTAGTGCTATTATTGTTCGACTTCCCGAATAGGCGAACAACCAAGCGCATAGTTTACTAGTACTAGTAATACTAATATAGTCTATAAAGGTAAGTACTATACTAGTACTAGGAACCGGATGGAGGAGCGTCTGCACTCTTATTATAATTTTAAAATGTGATAAAGCAACCTTCAACACATTTGGTTCTCTTCGAGGGTTCTCGCATGTGATAATGGAAGTTGATTGCATGGAACACTCGCCACAATTCTCGCTTAATTCTGGCTCATATCCTGTTACAAATAGTAGCGCTCGGTAATATTTCCTCTTTTTTTGTTATTCAGCATGTAAATAGGTCAGCAAACCTTGCGGCGCATCTTCGTGCGAACCGTGCTTGCTGCACTTTGAATGTGGCCGAGAGCTGGCTTGATGAAACACCTCACTTCCTACTTTTTTTGCGGGGTACCTCGCTTCCTAGTGACCAGTGTCTTGGCTGATCGTCCTAAGAATGCTTATATATGAATAAAGCTCTCTCATTTACCTGCAAAAAAGATTACGCCATATTTACCGGAAAGGAGGGAGTATGGACTAGCACTACTTTTTGGTGTGTCCCGTCAACTCGGAGAACAAGGAGAAGCTTGCAGGACAAGGTGAAGCTCGCTTATGCCTTTTGACTAATGCAACCTACCCTCGGTGGACATGCATCAGTCCATTCGGTGTCAGATTGTCAGAGACATACACTGTAGTACCCAACATGCGGAGTACCATCATTGTTCGACTTCACGAAGAGGCGAAGAGCCAAGCGCAGTAGTACGAGTCTAAATTAACAAGGCATGTTGGGAAAAAAAGTAGCTGTCTGGAGCATGCAACATTCCGATCATTTTGTGCAGTTCCACTAAAATAGAGCTGAGTGTCCCTGTTCCAAAGATATTAAGTGTGATTACGATAATAGAGGACTGTTGATGAAACAATAAACACATAAATAGAAGCCGGTCACCTTTGCAGTCTCTCTTAAGACTAACTAGATGGAGAATATTAGGCTCAAAGTTGGATGAGGAGGGCAGAGAAAAACCAATCTCCCTTTGTGCAGTCGCATTGAAATGTAGAGACGTTGCCCATGTGACATTTTAGTACAACTGCACAAAACACACTTAAGAAAAAAATGATTTGCACAGTTCACCAAAAGGTCGCAATAGCAACGAGGTGAAATGGATAGCCCTGTTTGCAAAAAGAGGTAGAAAGGAAACAATTACCAGCCAATAACAGTTGATGACACATGCGACGACAAAAAATAAGCATATTCCTTGCCCTAAGGGAAGATAACAACACGGTTGTGTTTGTCTAAAACGGTGTGAGGACGAGAATGCAATATGAAAAGTACGCTGGACGAGCTACATTTTGGGCAAAGAACTATGGAAGATCCACATGCAGCGACGTGGGAAAACGGGCAGTGGAGCAAGGCCGGAGGGGATACCTGGAGGTCGTCAGGATGTAACTAGGTGAGCGGCGGCGGGCGGAATCTGCGAGCAGGTGGCGTAGGCCCTGCCACGCCAGAGCTTGGTCAAAGAGAACGACGTGTACCACAGATCGGGACGTGCTGCCTCGGCGCCGTCGAACGGAGAAACGATGCACTTCCTCCCTTTCCCCCGGTGGACGGGATGCAGCCGGATTAGTGACCAACGGTGAGAGAGAGAGGCCACCGCACTCCCTTTCCCCCGGCGAACGGGATGCGGCCGGATCGGGGACCAACGGTGAGAGAGAGAGAGAGGCCACCACAGCCTTGTGTGAGATACTCTGAAGAGCGACAAACCAGGCATGCAAGGCTCCATTGTATATAGTTAGCGGACTACCTTTTTCTCCATAAAAATCATTTTATATTCTGTGTACGTGCCATTGAGCGCTATAACTTTATTTAAAAATAACGCGGCAACGCGTCAAGTCAAACTTTGTTTCGTGCAGGCATGGTACACGACCTCCCTAGGTAAACAACCGCTACAGGCATTCAAATTAGCACGTGGGCTGCCATTTCGTAAAGAAATGAGCTCCACCGTGCACCCGTGCGGGTGTGGCTGGGCACGAAGCGTGAGTACGTGCACGGTGCACCTATTCTCTTCTTGTATACGTACACCACCTACGTGGGGTTGTTTGAGAGAGATACAAACCTAGAGAGATATAGTGTGTGGGTTCTTGAGAGTTTTTTTTGGGGGGGGGGGGGTCAATCAAAAAATGTAACATATGCAATGTGTGTGAAATGGAGTCCTGGATATAACATATATATAGAGGGGGCGAACCACGAGAAGAGAGTGGAGGTATCACCGGCTTGAGGTGTCCATAGAATCGAAAAGAGGCATGATGTGTGTGTGTGTGCGCGCGCGATCGATAAAGAGTGCCATCAAATTTGTGTGTGCCCACGTCAAAGATATAGAGTGGCTGGCCTACTGGAACGTGAGAGGGGACATGTGCAGTTTGTATCTGTGGCATGGATACCTACCTGCAGCGCTCGACTATCGGTGTGTGGTGGGGGAAGAGGGAGGCCCAATTAACTATGGAGGTACAATGGCTGGTATATGTGTGGAGGAGGACAGAGGCCTACCTCATGTATTAAGGAGATCGATCTGCCTCATGTATTAAGGGAGATCGATCGGCATCCATGCATATGTGCAGGAGAGGAATTAGGTAGGGAGAGAGACAGAGCTAGAGTGTTGAAGGGGGTGGTAGTGGAGTTGCTTCTAACAAATGGTGGGATAGGCTTGCTAGACAAACGTAGGGCACGCCCGCAATATCAATAACAGAGGAGATGGCTGCTTGTTGTATGTGCACGTGCGTGTGAGAGATGGGTCAGGAGGCATGCACGAATGATGAGGGGGGACGATGTGGCTGTGGTAAGCAGACATAACTACATAGGAAGATCAATCGCCCTTTGTTAGAGAAAGGAGAGACATAACTTGTGAGGTACGTCGATCGATGGGGGGGGGGTAGTTAAAGTCGATCCAGGTATATGTTGGGAGATCGATCGGTATACATGAATGTGTGTGTTAGAAGCAAACGAGGCACGAGGAGAAGGATAGAGATAGAGGGATGCATGTAGGAGGTGGTACGAGAGGCATACTATATCGAGCGGGGAGGAGTGTGCGAGTACGAGAATGATGAAAAGAGTGGTGGGAGTGAGGCATGGACGGTGACAAGAGAAGAGGGGAAGCTTGTGTTTGTGCTAGGCACACCTGGCTAGAGAGGCATATCGATCGATGTGTGCCGTAAAGAAGGAGCTAGGGGGCCTACACACACCGTGGGTGAACGACCTAAAGTGAAAAGACGAATTTGCGCGATGGAGCTAGAGAATGCTGAGGGAGGG
Source organism: Triticum aestivum (assembly GCF_018294505.1). Classification (NCBI taxonomy): domain Eukaryota; kingdom Viridiplantae; phylum Streptophyta; class Magnoliopsida; order Poales; family Poaceae; genus Triticum; species Triticum aestivum. The sequence goes on from NC_057803.1 coordinate 709,503,236, forward strand.
TGAGAGGGATGCGGGCGCGTGCATGCACAAGAGAAAGTTAGCGCTAGCTACAAAGATAAGAGGGCTGTGTGGGTGTAAAAGACGAATAGAGATCATATATACTTCATTGTAAAAAGCAAATTAGGATATTTGAAGAATTTATCATAGTGTTTTAAACCAACGCATGTGTGAATATATATAACGGTGATAAACATGGTGTGTTTATGAACATGTTATACTACATTTAATATATTTTATCTCTACTCTTATAAAAAAACGAAGTTGTTGATGATGGTGTGCCTGCCATCCTGCATTATAGGCCGTCCGATTTATATCTGGCGGATAGCAAGGAAACTATGATGGTTGAAGTTGGCAACAATCATGATTGTAGATTCTTATTGAAATAGAGAAACAAATTCAAATTTAGTTCGAATTGCAGTGGTAGTATAGACATTTGGAATGCACTAAAATGTTGGTATGAGTAGGTTACATGCGTTATACAGCAAGCGAAAAAATTCAATCGGACATAACATGGATTCACACTCCCTCCTTCCATCTATATAGGGCGTAATGAGATTTCTAAGACCGCCTTTGACTATTTACAAGATTAATAGTACATGACATGCACAATGTGAAAATTATATCATTGAAAGAACCTTTCGCAAACGAAGTTAACGGTGTGCTTTGTGTAAGTTGCATATAATATATCATCACTCTAATATTTGGTCAAAGTTAGCATCAAAAAATGCATTAGGCCCTATATAGATGGAAGGAGGGAGTAGCTTTGAATAGCATTTGTATAGTAAAACGGGGCAAGACTCTCTCTTTGTGTGGTGTGAATAGTTTTATTTTTTTCGTTTTCTTTTTGGTTGAGGGAAGTGCGAATTGATTTGGTACGTACAAGTACAATATTACTACATGATAGGCTTGTCCCTAAAATTCAACCCGCGTCTTGTTATATCCCGAAAATTCAGATATCATGCTCCCAAAACTGGCGCCTTCACAACCCGTGCCTTGCTATCCCGAAATTACAACGCGCGCGAAAACTCCCTTCAGCTGCCAAATCCCGACATGCGAAATCCCCCTTCTAACCCTGAGCCGAAAGGGCCGCTAGTTCAAATCGGTGGGGGGTACTTTTGTAACACACCCTACATTTTGGACAAGCGCGTCCCTAAGTCATGCTTCACCCCCTCCCATCACCCCCTTTTCACCATTCGAAATCCCAGGCCGCCATAACCTCTCCGCTCCAGCCGCGAAACCCCACCTTCCTCCGTCCGGCACGTCACCGCTGCCCAGCCGGAGCCTCTTCCCCGATTATGTCGTCCATCGCAACAGCTCGACGTTCCTCGTCCACCTCCCCGGATGAGGATTCGTCGTCCATCTCGCCGTCCAGCCGGTTCAGCCACCCCGTCCTCCACCTCCAAGGAGCTGCTCCGACGATCGCCTCGTCTATCGCGGCTGCTCCATCCCCACAGCGCTGCCTTAACCTGCTCCACCGGAACTGCAGCATCCTCACCGACTCCTCAGACGAAGCCAAGGCCTACTCGACGCCACCAAAGAGGTTGTACACTCATCGCATCGCACCTTCTCCTTAACTCGACCTCCCGGCGCCGACAGTGCTCCATCCCGCACCCCCATGGAGCGGCTACCTTGAAGCCGGCGCCGCGGGAGACATCTCCACGGTGGCTCCCCCCCAGTGTGAGGCCCCTTTGGCGGCGGTGTCCATACCAGCCGGATCTGCTGCTATTGCTCCGGCTCTCGCTCGCTCACTCATGCTGCTGCTGCTGCTCCGGCTCTCGCTTGATCGCTCGCTCGCCCAGCTGCTGTTGCTGCTCTCCCCCCTCGCTCGTGCTGCTGCTCTGCTCCGATTAAGCCACACTTCAGTCGGCTGAATCGACTTTTAGGTCAGTCGATTTTTAGGGGTTGGGGGGGGGGGGCTCGCCGGAGTTAAGGAAGAACCACTCGCAGCGGGGACGGGTGCTCGCCGGGGAGGTACCCCACTATCTATCTTAGGGTTCAGGGTGGGGGCGGGGGGCCTAGAGGGCTAGCCGGGGCGGCGGTGGCGAGTTGTTTCGGGGCGGCGAGGCGGTGCTGGGGCCGGCGGTTCGGCCGGTGGTGGCTGGCGGCTCAGGGGGGTGCAGGTTGAAGATGAACTGTAGGCCCTCCCTAAACTACATGTCAAGTGCCTCTCTGCTACCATTGCGTCCAGTTTCAACAGTAGCATTCAGATTCCATAGTAAATTTCACTTTCGACAGTTAAGTTCAGAGTCAACGGTTTTTACCTCATCTGTTGTAGTCAGGTGGTTTGTGGTGATGTTAATTTTACATCCATTTTACATCATCTATTGGAGATGCTATTAGAATCCCACTTGAGATTGACGATGTCTGTCTTGTGCTGCTTCAGCCTTGACGTCTTACGGCTCACCGGAGCTGCTCCAATGATAGAACGATCCATCACAATAGAGTAGTGCCTTGGATGCCGTCTACAGATTCCTCAGATCTTCCTCCACACGTCCGACAGCCACCTCTGCCTCAACTGCTTCAGCGACCAACCCAATGATGCTGAGGTCGACACGGCTATGACAAAGAGGTTGTACAATTGTTGCATCACTTATTACTATACATTCGCGTCGATCCATTAGGGCTATTTTGGTTCAACGGAAAAACATAGCAATAGGGAATTTTCCAATGGCACTCTACTATGCAATTATTCATGCATTTTGTTGAAAGGAATGAAGCAAAACATCCACCTGGACCTACTTTTCAAAATCCTATGCATGAAAACAAGACCAAGTGCATTAGTGCCAGAATAACATTCTAACTGTACACGCTTTCATATGGTTTCTCTTTATTTTGGCCATGTTTCTTTGCATTCCTCTACTCTTCCAATTCCTGTAAACCAAACACCCAAGTTGACAGAAATCCTGTGTTTACAAATGCTCTGTTTAGCATGTGAATTTTCCTATCCTATTCCGGTGTTTTTCCTATCCCTGCATTTTAAGAATCATGCAAGCCAAATGAGCCCTTATAGAATTACTTCAGTTACAGGTACATGTTGAAGGGAACTTTGTGTGGTTTGTCCTGCTCCTGCCGCGCCGACCTCCACCTCACCTGAGCTGCTCCATCGACAGAAGCATCCACCAAACCAGACATCACAACTCCTGACCGTCTTTCGCCGCCTCAGATCTCCTTCCCTGCCGCCAGCACCCACCCCAACGACATCACCATCATCGACTCAGCAGATGAACCTGAGGAGTACACGGGTGTAGGACCTTGAAGTATGTCTAGAGGGGGGGGTGATTAGACTACTTGACCAATAAAAACTTAACCTTTTCCTAATTTTAGAGTTTGGCAGATTTTAGCTATTTTAGGACAAGTCAAGCAATCATCACACAATTCAAGCAAGCATGCAAAGAGTGTATAGGCAGCGAAAATTAAAGCATGCAACTTGCAAGAAAGTAAAGGGAAGGGTTTGGAGGATTCAAACGCAATTGGAGACACAGATGTTTTTGGCATGGTTCAGATAGGTGGTGCTATCGTACATCCACGTTGATGGAGACTTCAACCCACGAAGGGTAACGGCTGCGCGAGTCCACGGAGGGCTCCACCCACGAAGGGTCCACGAAGAAGCAACCTTGTCTATCCCACCATGGCCGTCGCCCACGAAGGACTTGCCTCACTAGCGGTAGATCTTCACGAAGTAGGCGATCTCCTTGCCCTTACAAACTCCTTGGTTCAACTCCACAATCTTGTCGGAGGCTCCCAAGTGACACCTAGCCAATCTAGGAGACACCACTCTCCAAGAAGTAACAAATGGTGCGTTGATGATGAACTCCTTGCTCTTGTGCTTCAAATGATAGTCTCCCCAACACTCAACTCTCTCTCATAGGATTTGGATCTGGTGGAAAGAGGGTTTGAGTGGAAAGCAACTTGGGGAAGGCTAGAGATCAAGATTCATATGGTAGGAATGGAATATCTTGGCCTCAACACATGAGTAGGTGGTTCTCTCTCAGAAATGGTAAGTTGGAAGTGTAGGTTCGTTCTGATGGCTCTCTCCACGAATGAAGAGGAGGTGGAGGGGTATATATAGCCTCCACACAAAATCTAACCGTTACACACAATTTACCAAACTCGGTGGGACCGAATCGTTAAACTCGGTCGGACCGATTTAGTAAACCTAGTGACCGTTAGTGATTTTCGGTGGGACTGACATGCATCTCGGTGAGGCCGATTCGGTTAGGGTTAGGGCATAACGTAATCTCGGTGAGACCGATTACACAAACTCGGTGAGACCGATTTGGTAATAAGCTTTCCAGAGAGTTGGTCAGGTAAACTCGGTGGGACCGATTTGCTCTTTTCGGTGAGACCGAAATGTTACAAAAAGGAAACAGAGAGTTTACATTGCAATCTCGGTGGGACCGATCGCTCACTTCGGTTAGACCGAAACGTTACGAAGGGAAACAGAGAGATTGCAACCCCATCTCGGTGAGACCGAGATCCCTATCGGTAAGACCGATTTGCTTAGGGTTTGTGGCAGTGGCTATGACTTTTGGAATCGGTGGCGCCGGATAGAAAGAATCGGTGTGACCGATTTTGGCTTTAGGTTTAGGTCATTTGTGGATGTGGGAAAGTAGTTGAGGGTTTTGGAGCATATCACTAAGCACATGAAGCAAGAGGCTCATTAAGCAACACCTCATCCCTTCTTGATAGTATTGGCTTTTCCTATAGACTCAATGTGATCTTGGATCACTAAAATGTAAAATGAAGAGTCTTGAGCTTTTGAGCTTGAGCCAATCCTTTGTCCTTAGTATTTTGAGGGATCCACTTTCATCATCCATGCCATGCCATTCATTGAGCTTTCCTGAAATAATAGTCTTGGAATAGCATTAGCTCAATGAGCTATATGTTGTTATGAATTACCAAAACCACCTAGGGATAGTTGCACTTTCAATCTCCCCCTTTTTGGTAATTGATGACAACATATAGATCAAAGCTTCGACAAATGATAATAAAATTTAAATAACATCGTCGCTTTGAGAAGTATGTGATAAGCAAGAGCTCCCCCTAAATTTGTGCATAGTTTTAGATTTGCTTTGGACTGCAAATGCACAATGAATTAGGCTCATGGGTTACTCTTCCATGTCACATACATCTTGGTGGAGCGCTCAAAATAATAAACAATGAACACATGCACTCATCACCAAGCATAGTGAGTGATCACATAAGATAGATAGGATAATATCAAGCATGCATAAGTGTAGCTTATGATCAAACACATGATCATCAATGTCTCACAAGCATAGTATCTCAACCAAAAGCAAACAAAGATTGAAAAACCACCAAATAAAGCAAGAGAGAACAAAAGCAACACTCTCTCTCTCTCGAAGCCTATGATCTATACATTTTTCTCCCCCTTTGGCAACAAGTTACCAAAAAGTTCATAGAAAATGCATAGTGCTAGATCGACTCTCAGGCTTGATCTTCTGGTGGTGGTGTAGAGATGGCTCCTTGGATGAAGGCTTCAGTTGAAGTGGATGGAGCTGGAGGAGTTGGTGCTGGAGCTGGTTGCACTGGAACTGTAGGGGCAGTGGCTGGTGCTGAAGTTGTTGCTCTAGTGTCTGTCACTGGCACTGCAACTGACCTCTGGGCTCTGGGCACTCTGGCAAACACATTGGTGGTAGTCTTGCCCTTCCTCTCCTGCATGTCATCCTGCAGCTGCTCCACAACTGACTGAATCTCAGTTACCTTGACATCTAGATCATAGAATTTTTGTTCCATGATTCTTTCCAGGCTCTCCTGGTTTTGAGTTAGGGTGGCCAACCCCTTCTCAATCCTCAGAGATGATGCTATCAAGTAACCAAGCTGCTCCTGTTTGGTTTTCAAGAAATATTCAGATGCCTCCTCTTGAGTTGGCATCTTGGCAGCCTTCTCCCTCTTTGCCTTCTCCTTCTTCTCCTGAGCTTGAACTGATTGTGGATCATCTTCATTCATGACAACCTCATTGTCCTCAAAGTCTGGATAAAGTGGAAAGTGTTCCTTATCCAACTGATATTTTCCTGTGCCCATCTTTGAGTTTATCAATTCTTGAATCTGAGGTGCATATCCACAGCTCCTCTTCTGATCTGCTGCAGTCCTCTTGATTGTTTCAATGATCAGGCTCATGACTTTGAACTTCTGTGGCACATCAAACACATGCAACATGTTGATGGCATGCCCTCTGATCATGTTATGGTCACCAGACTTGGGCAACAAAGTGTGCCTCAGAATCCAATTTATGGTTGGCAACCCTGACAGCAGAAAGTGAACTGATCCAAACTTGTGAGTCTCTAATGCCTTGTCTGGAATTTCCTTGTACATGTGAGCCATTGAATTGTGACCCAACTTCTTCTTTGCATAAATGTCTAGGTCATCCTCATTCTCCTTGGGGGCATTGATCAGACTTGCCCATTCTTCAATAGTGGACTGGTACCTTGTACCTTCAGACATCCAAACTATTCTTCCATCTGGGTAAAAGTGTGCTGTGGAGTAGAACTGCATGATAAGCTCATCATTCCAGTTGGTGAACTTCTGTCCAACAAAATCTGCAACTCCACAAGCAACAAAGCTGTCTTGCACTCCAGGATAGTGTTGTTCATTTTCCTTGATGAATTTCCAGTCAACCCACCTCATGTCACAGACTATGGGCTTCTTGTCCAACAGAATTGTTTCATAGAAGTCCTGCTGTTCCTTTGTGTGGAACCTGTAGTCAACAGCAGTTCTTCTTCTTGAAGCATATGGATCTTCCATTCTCCACAGTCTCAGCCCTGAATCCTTCCTGATTCTCATGTCCTCAGCCACAGGATGGGCATCATTGTGGTCTGGTATCTTGGGCTTGAGCTTTCTTAGAACCTGTCCTTCTTCTTCTGAATCTTCAGCAACATTGGGCACTGGGGCCTTGTTCTTCTCAGCAGCTGGAATACTCCTAGTATTCCTCTTTGGAACTTGCTTGGCCTTGGAGGCAGCTTTGGGTGATTCCTTGGGCTTGGATGTTGCAGCCCCTGATCTGATTGCATCTCCCATAAGCTTAGCTGCCTTTGGAGCTGGTGCAGCAAGCTCTTCCTCTTCCATCATGGAAGGTTGACCAACAATTTTGGCCATGGTCTTCTTGACCCTTTCCTTCCTCTTCTTTCCTTCAGCAGCTGGCTCTTTGGGATCAGGCCTTTTAGGCAGTTGAGTTGATGCTCTGGCCTTGGACATTGGTTGTCTTCCTGCAGGCCTTTTGGTCTTCATGCCTGGCTTTGTATTCTTTGCTGAGCCATATTCCTTCTTGAGCACCACTTTCTTGGAAGTAGCCTCATCTTCCTCAGCTTTGTAATCTTCATCCTCTGAATCTGAAGTTCTTTTCCTCCTTTGCCTAGTTGCAGCCTTAGGCAAATTGCTAGGAGTACTTCTGCTCCCTTCATCTGAAGTTGAGGGACTAGTGCCCTCACTCAAGTCCATCTGCTCTTCTGACCTGTTCTGGCTGTCACTTTGATCAGACATACTGCAAAAGCTGACTGCTGACCCTGTGAAGAGTTATAGATGAGATAGAAAAGATGAGCATCACAAAATGCAGAGGTTTTTGCAAAAGAATGACTCAAAAGTTCAGTCTTAGTTTTCCACAGAAAGCATTTCGGATCCACCGATTTTCAAACTCGGTGATACCGAAGCAGTTTTGGAACCTAAACTGATGATCTCGGTTGGACCGAGTTTCAGTTCGGTGGTACCGAGACTGCTAGGGTTTCACAGAATCCTCAAATCGGTTGCACCGATTAGTAATTCTCGGTCAGACCGAGAGTCACTAGTGCAATGGCATAAGCCAAATCGGTGAGACCGAGTTTTTCAACTCGGTGGGTCCGAGATGGTTTCGGCGGAAACCTAACCCTAAAAATTTGAATCACATCTAATCTATGAACTACTTTGGCTGGATAGAAGAGTTTCAATCGTGGCAAGAATCAATATGAAAACAATGTGCCAGGAATCAGACGTGGATAGCACAAAGATTAAGTCCATACCCTAACTTGGCGGTGGACTTGCTACGGCGGCAACGGCGGGGACGAAATCCGTTGACGGCGGCGGAGACCAGCGACAGGAGGCTGCTGGCGACGAGGAGACGATCCGGAGACCACGATGGCAGAGCGAGCTGTTGCGCGGGCGAAGGGTTTCGGAGAAATTTCCAAAATTTTGCCCGTGGCTATATATATAGCTCGACCCTGTCGGTGTGACCGAGTGGAACAACTCGGTGGCACCGAGATGCATAACTGTGTTCAGTTACAGCAAATCGGTGAGACCGAAAAGTTCAAATCGGTTGCACCGAGATTGAAAACTCAGATCAACTTGATGATCTCGGTAGGACCGAAATGGAAGGATCGGTCAGACCGAGAATCACTAAGAGGTTTTGGAAGTTTAAGTCTATGACGAATCGGGGACTCCGAGTGCTCCTCACACAGAGTGGTTCGAATCTGACTTGATCAAATTTTGTGATGTAGCATGAATAGAGTTTGAGACGAGAAAAGCATAGATAGCTAAAGAAGGTTCTTAGGCATTCTTGTCCATCCACTTGGCACAAAGAAAAGAATCCAAACAAACAAAACAACAAGTGGATGTCCTTGAATGAGTAAAATATGCACCAACATGCTCACACAATAAGATGGCAATTGAAATATGTGGCAAAGCATGCACAACCAATTTTAGCATCTATCAAGCAATTGGCGATGACTAGGTCATCTATATATGAGTATATTGACTTAGGAGTCAAATGAGAACATTTGATCATAGGTCATACTCATCGTTTAAGCTCAAGTGGGGTTACCACTTTTACATAATGCATTAATGTGTTCACACCATTAGAGTTGCTTTGACTCAATTCTTAGAGTTAAGCTCCCCCTAGATGTGAGATCCCCCCTTAGAGGGATGAACTAACCTTGGGTTTTGTCGATGATGACTTCATGTAGGTGTTGAAGATGTAGATGCTCAATGTTGATGTAGATCATTTGGAGCAATCCTTTGGAGTGAGTTGCACTTTCAACTTGCCTACATGGGTTAGTCCCACAAGGAACAAACAAGAATATCCATAGACATAGAGTGATGCACACACAAGATGATGTCCATGAAAACATTAGGTTACCTTGTCCCTTGCCTTACCAACATGAGGGTTTGTGACTCCTTGAACTAGTGCAAGATGTGAAAGTTGATTGCACTTGTTCTTGCCAAAATGATATGAGTGAAGAATGTTGGCGGAGTCACCCTCAAGAACTCTCTAGTTCTTCTTCTTCGGGATCCACATCATCTTGATGGGAATCCTTGGAGTTGTAGTTGTACTTGATGAAGTAGAACTTGACGTAGTCTTGGGGACCCAACTGAACGAGGCTTTAGGTGCTTCTTCAAATGCATCAATCTCTTCTTGAAGCTTGTCCTTGCCTTTGTTCTTGTGGTCTTGTGGTGGAAGATCATCTTGAGCTTGTGTCCCCTTGAAGGAAGTAGGATCATACTTCTCTTGTTGAGGAACAAACTTTGTCTTGGGGTATTGATCTTCTTCCCACTCAACTCCATTGGCGTTGAACTTTCGTTCAAAACCAACACCTTGATTCTTCCGGTGCCTTCCTTGCTTGCGTACAATTTCCTCGAATTGCTTACTCCCGGCAAGGCTCTTGTAAACACCTTTCTCTATAATTCCCTTCAATAAACTATTTTCTTGCTCAAGTGTAACTTGGCTAAGAGAATCATTAGTGGAATCAAGAGAACTACTAGAAGCAACAACATTGGATTTGACATTATTATTGTTACTACTAGAGGAAGTATCTTTCTTGTACTTGTTACTAGACTTGACTTGAGGCATGTAAGTAGATAAGAGTAAACGCTTGGCAATGTAAGAAGAACTTTTCTTGCGGAGATCATCATTGATTGCCTTTAAGAACTCATGCTCTTGCTCAAGATTGAGCTTTTCAAAGCGTAACTTCTCATGAGCCCTTAAAAGTTCTCGATGATCTTCGAAGATAGTTTCATGAGCCAACTTAAGAGTGTTTAGTTCTTTAGTTAGAAGCTCAATTTTCTCCTTATCATTGTCATTCGTTTGATTAGCATGATTAATTGACGTTTCATCATAGTATTCATCACTAGAGTTGTCAACAAGTAAATCATCATCCACAAGCAAGTCATCTTCATCACTATTAAAATCAACATACTCGGGATGTGTTACCTTTGGACCTTTGGCCATGAAGCATCTTCCAACACCTTCATTTGGTGAGTCAAATATGTCGTAGGAGTTGGTTGACACAAGTGCTAGACCGGCAACACCTTCATCTTGAGTATATTCGGAGTCGGAGTGATAGCTTCTCTCGGAGTGATTGTCGGAGTCGGAGCCGGAAACCCATTCACCAACATGAGCTTGATGTCTTCGTTTTGTGTAGCTCCTTGATGACTTGTCCTTTCTTTCCGAATCCTTACTTCTCCGTGAGGGTCTTCGTTCATAACGATCATCTCTACTCCTCCTCTCTCTTGGTGGTGATTCTTCTCTTTTGCTCCTTCTTCTTGGAGAATCTTCTCTTCTTTTGTAGGGTGCCGTACACTCATTGGAGTAGTGTCCGGGTCTCCCACAATTGTAGCAATTGCGCTCTCGACTAGAAGATCTCTTGTCATTGTAAGACCTTGACTTGGAGCTTCTTTCTTTGCTTCTACTTTTGTAGAATTTGTTGAAGTTCTTCACCATTAAGCTCAATTCTTCATTGAAGGTTGGTTTCTCACTTGATGATGTGGGGGCTTCACTTGAGGCTTTGTAAGCACCACTTGACTTGTTGTGAAGTTCCTCCTTATCCTTGAGTGACATCTCATGAGCAACAATCCTTCCAATGACTTCCGTTGGCTTGAGATCTTTGTAGTTTGGCATCATTTGGATCAATGTGCACACGGTATCATACTTTCCATCCAATGCTCTTAGGATTTTCTTGATGATGAATTTGTCGGTCATCTCTTCACTCCCTAAGCCGGCAATCTCATTTGTGATAAGAGCAAGCCTAGAGTACATTTCAGCGACACCTTCACCATCCTTCATTTTGAACTTGTCAAGCTGACTTTGGAGCACATCCAACTTGGATTCCTTGACGGACTCGGTACCTTCATGCATATCAATCAAAGTATCCCAAATTTCCTTTGCATTCTCAAGACGGCTGATTTTGTTGAATTCTTCGGGGCACAATCCGTTGAAGATGATGTCACATGCTTGAGCGTTGTATTGCAGCATCTTCAATTCTTCCGCATTGGCTTCACGGTTCGGTTCTCTCCCATCGAAGAATTCACCTTGCAAGCCAATACAAATAATTGCCCAAACGGCGGGGTTATGTCCAAGAATATGCATTTTCATCTTATGCTTCCAACTAGCAAAATTAGTACCATCAAAGTAAGGACCTCTACGGTGATAATTTCCCTCGCTAGACGCCATACTCTCCTAGGTTGTGAAACCAAGGCCATGACCACCAAAAGCTATGGAAATCAAAGCAAATGGAGACCAATGCTCTGATACCACTTGTAGGACCTTGAAGTATGTCTAGAGGGGGGGGGTGATTAGACTACTTGACCAATAAAAACTTAACCTTTTCCCAATTTTAGAGTTTGGCAGATTTTAGCTATTTTAGGACAAGTCAAGCAATCATCACACAATTCAAGCAAGCATGCAAAGAGTGTATAGGCAGCGGAAATTAAAGCATGCAACTTGCAAGAAAGTAAAGGGAAGGGTTTGGAGGATTCAAACGCAATTGGAGACACGGATGTTTTTGGCGTGGTTCCGATAGGTGGTGCTATCGTACATCCACGTTGATGGAGACTTCAACCCACGAAGGGTAACGGCTGCGCGAGTCCACGGAGGGCTCCACCCACGAAGGGTCCACGAAGAAGCAACCTTGTCTATCCCACCATGGCCGTCGCCCACGAAGGACTTGCCTCACTAGCGGTAGATCTTCACGAAGTAGGCGATCTCCTTGCCCTTACAAACTCCTTGGTTCAACTCCACAATCTTGTCGGAGGCTCCCAAGTGACACCTAGCCAATCTAGGAGACACCACTCTCCAAGAAGTAACAAATGGTGCGTTGATGATGAACTCCTTGCTCTTGTGCTTCAAATGATAGTCTCCCGAACACTCAACTCTCTCTCATAGAATTTGGATCTGGTGGAAAGAGGGTTTGAGTGGAAAGCAACTTGGGGAAGGCTAGAGATCAAGATTCATATGGTAGGAATGGAATATCTTGGCCTCAACACATGAGTAGGTGGTTCTCTCTCAGAAATGGTAAGTTGGAAGTGTAGGTTCGTTCTGATGGCTCTCTCCACGAATGAAGAGGAGGTGGAGGGGTATATATAGCCTCCACACAAAATCTAACCGTTACACACAATTTACCAAACTCGATGGGACCGAATCGTTAAACTCGGTCGGACCAATTTAGTAAACCTAGTGACCATTAGTGATTTTCGGTGGGACTGACATGCATCTCGGTGAGGCCGATTCGGTTATGGTTAGGGCATAACGTAATCTCGGTGAGACCGATTACACAAACTCGGTGAGACCGATTTGGTAATAAGCTTTCCAGAGAGTTGGTCAGGTAAACTCGGTGAGACCGAAATGTTACAAAAAGGAAACAGAGAGTTTACATTGCAATCTTGGTGGGACCGATCGCTCACTTTGGTTAGACCGAAACGTTACGAAGGGAAACAGAGAGATTGCAACCCCATCTCGGTGAGACCGAGATCCCTATAGGTAAGACCGATTTGCTTAGGGTTTGTGGCAGTGGCTATGACTTTTGGAATCGGTGGCGCCGGATAGAAAGAATCGGTGTGACCGATTTTGGCTTTAGGTTTAGGTCATTTGTGGATGTGGGAAAGTAGTTGAGGGTTTTGGGGCATATCACTAAGCACATGAAGCAAGTGGCTCATTAAGCAACACCTCATCCCTTCTTGATAGTATTGGCTTTTCCTATAGACTCAATGTGATCTTGGATCACTAAAATGTAAAATGAAGAGTCTTGAGCTTTTGAGCTTGAGCCAATCCTTTGTCCTTAGTATTTTGAGGGATCCACTTTCATCATCCATGCCATGCCATTCATTGAGCTTTCCTGAAATAATAGTCTTGGAATAGCATTAGCTCAATGAGCTATATGTTGTTATGAATTACCAAAACCACCTAGGGATAGTTGCACTTTCAACGGGTCCACAAGAGAGGTCGCACTCTTTTGTTTCTGCTTATGTTATGCATTGCTTAAACTTACCTGCTACTTTATCGTCCTGTTCAGCTCTTGGACTCCCAACTCAGGTCCAAATTAATGTTCAAACTTGAGTTCTAAATTAGTTGTGGGGCACATAGCGAGGAAGCAATGAATAGTATGTCTGTCTAATATCTGGTTCACCTAGGGTATGCCTATGTTGTTCATCTTGGGTGGGAAACAAATAGTAAAGCAATCATCATCTCTCTTTTTATTAATTTAAAGCAATCATCAGCCTGCTATCATTATTTTTTGGATCCATCCACTGGTTGTTACCATCACTCTAAAATTCTGCATGCTCTCCTTACATAATCTCACCATATTTTTTCGTATGCATGTCCCATGTCAGATATTGTACACGGTCATGCTGAACATGTAGAGAAAAAGAGAAGAGTTTTGTGCGGCAATACAATGTCATGCAGACATCGCTCCATGGTGGGTTCAATGACAAACCCTCCCCACCCCTCTCCGGATTGTAATCCAGAGGAAGATATCTGTTCGGAGGCGGACTCAGATGCCGCTGATCACTCCTATTTACCCCCAAGGTGTTTGCTCTACCTTGGCATGATGATGTTAGTCATATCATACATATGTTGCCTTGCAGTGCCTACTTTTAACATCATATATGTCATCTGCTTAGTTTAGACATGTTTTGTAATGCCACCTGTTTAATTTCTATATCATATATGGGAATTATGCAGTCTCATGTCTTTTAGCCAGCCATAATATATGTGAAATGTGCAATGCCATCCTGTTTAACCAGGCATCATATATTTGAATGATATCTTGCCCATCCTTTTCTTCATTACATTTCCATTTGTCGACAATGTTTGTACATTAAACTACTCTTCCTGTGAATCAGCCATTTGGGTGGGAGATGGAAAAATCTGGAGTGAAAACAAGGACTTCAGAGCAGACAGTGCTACCTGTCGAAGCAGATCTCTTGTTGGGTCCCGATAGCTCCTCAGAGATGGATTCAGAGACAAATGACCAGTCCTATTTGTTGGAAATATGCCCTAGAGGCAATAATAAAAGTATTATTATTATATTTCCTTGTTCATGATAATTGTCTCTTATTCATGCTATAACTGTATTATCCGGAAATCGTAATACACGTGTGAATACATAGACCACAATATGTCCCTAGTGAGCCTCTAGTTGACTAGCTCGTTGTGATCAACAGATAGTCATGGTTTCCTGGCTATGGACATTGGATGTCGTTGATAACGGGATCACATCATTAGGAGAATGATGTGATGGACAAGACCCAATCCTAAGACTAGCACAAAAGATCGTGTAGTTCATTTGCTAGAGCTTTGCCAATGTCAAGTATCTCTTCCTTTGACCATGAGATCGTGTAACTCCTGGATACCGTAGGAGTGCTTTGGGTGTATCAAACGTGACAACGTAACTGGGTGACTATAAAGGTGCACTACAGGTATCTCCGAAAGTATCTATTGTTTTATGCGGATCGAGACTGGGATTTGTCACTCCGTGTAAACGGAGAGGTATCTCTGGGCCCACTCGGTAGGACATCATCATATGCGCAATGTGACCAAGGAGTTGATCACGGGATGATGTGTTACGGAACGAGTAAAGTGACTTGCCGGTAACGAGATTGAACAAGGTATTGGATACCGACGATCGAATCTCGGGCAAGTAACATACCGATAGACAAAGGGAATTGAATACGGGATTGATTAAGTCCTTGACATCGTGGTTCATCCGATGAGATCATCGTGGAACATGTGGGAGCCAACATGGGTATCCAGATCCCGCTGTTGGTTATTGACCAGAGAACGTCTCGGTCATGTCTGCATGTCTCCCGAACCCGTAGGGTCTACACACTTAAGGTTCGATGACGCTAGGGTTATAAAGGAAGCTTGTATGTGGTTACCGAATGTTGTTCGGAGTCCCGGATGAGATCCTGGACGTCACGAGGAGTTCCGGAATGGTCCGGAGGTAAAGATTTATATATAGGAAGTCCTGTTTCGGCCATCGGGACAAGTTTCGGGGTCATCGGTATTGTACCGGGACCACCGGAAGGGTCCCGGGGGCCCACCGGGTGGGGCCACCTGCCCCGGGGGGCCACATGGGCTGAAGGGGGTGCGCCTTGGCCTACATGGGCCAAGGGCACCAGCCCCAAGAGGCCCATGCGCAAGGAAACTTGGAGAGGGAAGAGTCCTAAAGGGGGAAGGCACCTCCGAGGTGCCTTGGGGAGGATGGACTCCTCCCCCCTCCTTAGCCGCACCCCTTCCTTGGAGGAGGGGGCAAGGCTGCGCCTCCCCCCTCTCCCTGCCCCTATATATAGTGGAGGGGAGGGAGGGCATCCAGACCTAAAGGCCTTTGGTTGCCTCCCTCTCCCTCCCGTGACACATCTCCTCTCCCGTAGGTGCTCGGCGAAGCCCTGCAGGATTGCCACGCTCCTCCACCACCACCACGCCGTTGTGCTGCTGCTGGATGGAGTCTTCCTCAACCTCTCCCTCTCCCCTTGCTGGATCAAGGCGTGGGAGACGTCACCGGGCTGTACGTGTGTTGAACGCGGAGGTGCCGTCCGTTCGGCACTTGATCATCGGTGATTTGAATCACGACGAGTACGACTCCATCAACCCCGTTCACTTGAACGCTTCCGCTTAGCGATCTACAAGGGTATGTAGATGCAAACTCCACCCCCCCTTCTACTCGTTGCTGGTCTCTCCATAGATAGATCTTGGTGACGCGTAGGAAAATTTTGAATTTCTGCTACGTTACCCATCAGTGGCATCATGAGCTAGGTCTATTGCGTAGATTCTTTGCACGAGTAGAACACAAAGTAGTTGTGGGCGTTGATGTTGTTCAATATGCTTACCGTTACTAGTCCAATCTTGTTTCGACGGTATTGTGGGATGAAGCGGCCCGGACCGACCTTACACGTACTCTTACGTGAGACAGGTTCCACCGATTGACATGCACTTGGTGCATAAGGTGGCTAGCGGGTGCCAGTCTCTCCCACTTTAGTCGGAACGGATTCGATGAAAAGGGTCCTTATGAAGGGTAAATAGCAATTGGCATATCACGTTGTGGTCTTGCGTAGGTAAGAAACGTTCTTGCTAGAAACCCATAGCAGCCACGTAAAACATGCAACAACAATTAGAGGACGTCTAACTTGTTTTTGCAGGGTATGCTATGTGATGTGATATGGCCAAAAGGATGTGATGAATGATATATGTGATGTATGAGATTGATCATGTTCTTGTAATAGGATTCACGACTTGCATGTCGATGAGTATGACAACCGGCAGGAGCCATAGGAGTTGTCTTTATTTTTTGTATGACCTGCGTGTCATTGAAGAACGCCATGTAACTTACTTTACTTTATTGCTAAACGCGTTAGCCATAGAAGTAGAAGTAGTCGTTGGCGTGACAACTTCATGAAGACACGATGATGGAGATCATGATGATGGAGATCATGGTGTCATGCCGGTGACGATGATGATCATGGAGCCCCGAAGATGAAGATCAAAAGGAGCAAAATGATATTGGCCATATCATGTCACTATTTGATTGCATGTGATGTTTATCATGTTTATGCATCTTGTTCACTTAGGACGACGGTAGTAAATAAGATGATCCCTTACAAAATTTCAAGAAGTGTTCTCCCCTAAGTGTGCACCGTTGCTACAGTTCGTCGCTTCTAAGCACCACGTGATGATCGGGTGTGATGGATTCTTACGTTCACATACAACGGGTGTAAGACAGTTTTACACAGCGAAAACACTTAGGGTTAACTTGACGAGCCTAGCATGTGCAGACATGGCCTCGGAACACGGAGACCGAAAGGTCGAGCATGAGTCGTATAGTAGATACGATCAACATGAAGATGTTCACCGACGTTAACTAGTCCGTCTCACGTGATGATCGGACACGGCCTAGTTGACTCGGATCATGTGATCACTTAGATGACCAGAGGGATGTCTATCTGAGTGGGAGTTCATAAGATGAACTTAATTATCTTGAACATAGTCAAAAGACTCTTTGCAAATTATGTCGTAGCTCGCGCTTTAGTTCTACTGTTTAGTTATGTTCCTAGAGAAAATATAGTTGAAAGTTGATAGTAGCGATTATGCAGACAGTAGATAGCTTATGTCCTTAATGCACCGCTTAGTGTGCTAAACCCCAAACGTCGTTTGTGGATGTTTCGAACATCGAACATACACGTTTTGATAACTACGTGATAGTTCAGTTAAATGGTTTAAGTAGAGGCACCAAAGACGTTTTCGAAACGTCGCGGAACATATGAGATGTTTCGAGGGCTGAAATTGGGATTTCAGGCTCGTGCCCATGTCAAGAGGTATAAAACCTCCGACGATTTTCTTAGCCTGCAAACTAAGGGAGAAAAGCTCAATCGTTGAGCTTGTGCTCAGATTGTCTGAGTACAACAATCACTTGAATCAAGTGGGAGTTGATCTTCCAGATGAAATAGTGATAGTTTCTCCGAAGTCATTACCACCAAGCTGCTAGAGCTTCGTGATGAACTATAATATATCAGGGACATATATGATGATCCTTGAGATATTCGCGATGTTTGACACCGCGAAAGTAGAAATCAAGAAGGAGCATCAATCGTTGATGGTCAGTGAGACCACTAGTTTCAAGAAGGGCAAGGGCAAGAAGGGATACTTCATGAAACGGCAAATCGGCTGCTGCACTAGTGAAGAAACCCAAGGTTGAACCCAAACCCGAGACAAAGTGCTTCTGTAATAAGGGGAACAACTACTGGAGCAGCATTACCCTAGATACTTGGTAGATGAGAAGGCTGGCAAGGTCGATAGAAGTATATTGGATATACATTATGTTAATGTGTACTTTACTAGTACTCCTAGTAGCACCAGGGTATTAGATACCGGTTCGGTTGCTAAGTGTTAGTAACTCGAAATAAAAAGCTACGGAATAAACGGAGACTAGCTAAAGGTGAGCTGACGATATGTGTTGGAAGTGTTTCCAAGTTTGATGTGATCAAACATCGCACGCTCCCTCTACCATCGAGATTAGTATTAAACCTGGATGGTTTATTGAATCTCGGTCGTAGTGATACACATTTTCATGCCAAAAGATATAAGATAGTAATGATAGTACCACTTACTTGTGGCACTGCTGTGTAAGTCATATTGGTATAAAACGCATGAAGAAGCTCCATGTTGATGGATCTTTGGACTCACTCGTTTTTGAAAAGTTTGAGACATGCGAACCATGTCTATTGGTGTATACGCATGAAGAAACTCCATGCAGATGGATCGTTTGGACTCACTTGATTTTGAATCACTTGAGATATGCAAATCATACCACATGGGCAAGATGACTGAAAAGCCTCGTTTTCAGTAAGATGGAACAAGATAGCAACTTGTTGGAAGTAACACATTTTGATGTGTGCAGTCCAATGAGTGCTGAGGCATGCAGTGAATATCGTTATGTTCTTACTTCACAGATGATTCGAGTAGATGTTGAGAATATTTACTTGATGAAACACAAGTCTGAATTATTGAATGGTTCAAGTAATTTCAGAGTGAAGTAGAAGATCATTGTGACAAGAGGATAAAATGTCTATGATATGATCATAGAGATGAATATCTGAGTTACGAGTTTTGGCACACAATTAAGACATTGTGGAAATTGTTTCGCAATTAATACCGCCTGGAACACCATAATGTGATGGTATGTCCGAACATCATAGTTGCACCCTATTGGATATGGTGCGTACCATGATGTCTCTTATCGAATTACCACTATTGTTCATGGGTTAGGCATTAGAGACAACCACATTCACTTTAAATAGGGCACCACATAATTCCGATGAGATGACACCGTATGAATTATGGTTTAGAGAAACCTAAGTTGTCGTTTCTTAAAAGTTTGGGGCTGCGACGCTTATATGAAAAAGTTTCAGGATTAAGCTCGAACCCAAAGCGGATAAAATGCATCTTCATAGGACACCCAAAACAGTTGGGTATACCTCCTAATTCAGATCCGAAAGCAATATGGATTGTTTCTTGAATCGGGTCCTTTCTCGAGGAAAGGTTTCTCTTGAAAGAGTTGAGTGGGAGGATGGTGGAGACTTGATGAGGTTATTGAACCGTCTCTTCAACTAGTGTGTGGCAGGGCACAGGAAGTTGTTCCTGTGGCACCTACACCAATTGAAGTGGAAGCTTATGATATTGATCATGAAACTTCGGATCAAGTCACTACCAAACCTTGTAGGACGACAAGGACACGTACTACTTCGGAGTGGTAAGGTGATCCTGTCTTAAAGGTCATGTTGCTAGACAACAATGAACCTACGAGCTATGGAGAAGCG
Organism: Triticum aestivum; assembly: GCF_018294505.1. NCBI lineage: Eukaryota > Viridiplantae > Streptophyta > Magnoliopsida > Poales > Poaceae > Triticum > Triticum aestivum. Next base: position 709,522,808 of record NC_057803.1, read on the forward strand.
ATGGTGGGCCCGAATTCCGACAAATGGTTAGAAGCCATGAAATCCGAGATAGTATCCATATATCAGAACAAAGCATGGACTTTGGTGGACTTGCCCGATGATCGGCAAGCCATTAAGATAAATGGATCTTTAAGAAGAAGACGGACGTGGATGGTAATGTCACCGTTCATGAAGCTCGAGTTGTGGCGAAAAGTTTTTCACAAGTTCAAGGAGTTGACTACGATGAGATTTTTTCATCCGTAGCGATGCTTAAAGTCCGTCGGATTCATGTTAGCATTAGCTGTATTTATGAAATCTGGCAGATGGATGTCAAAATGAGTTTCCTTACCAGTTTTCGTGAGGAAAGGTTGTATGTAATACAATCAGAAAAGTTTTGTCGATCCTAAGGATGCTAAAAGGTATGCTAGCTCCAGCGATCCTTTTAAGGACTGGAGTAAGCATCTCGGAGTTGGAATGTACGCTTTGATGAGATGATCAAAGATTTTGGATTTATACAAAGTTTATAAGAAACTTGTATTTCCAAAGAAGTGAGTGGGAGCACTATAGAATTTCTGATGAGTATATGTTGTTGACATATTGTTGATCAGAAATGACGTAGAATTTCTGGAAAGCATATAGGGTTATTTTGAAAGTGTTTTTCAATGAAAAGCCTGGATTAAGCTACTTGAACATTGAGCATCAAGATCTATAAGGATAGATCAAAACGCTTAATGGTACTTTCAAATGAGCACATACCTTGACATGATCTTGAAGGTATTCAAGATGGATCAGTCAAAGAAGAAGTTCTTGCCTGAATTTTAAGGTACGAAGTTAAGACTTAAAGCTCGACCACGGCAGAATAGAGAGAAAGGACGAAGGTCGTCCCCTATGCTTAAGACGTAGGCTCTTCAGTATGCTATGCTGTGTACCGCACCTGAAGTGTGCCTTGCCATGAGTCAGTCAAGGGGTACAAGAGTGATCCAAGAATGGATCATAGGACATCGGTCAAAGTTATCCTTAGTAACTAGTGGACTAAGGAATTTTTCTCGATTATGGAGGTGGTAAAAGAGTTCGTCGTAAAGGGTTACGTCGATGCAAGCTTGACACCTATCCGGATAGCTCTGAGTAGAGAGACCGGATACATATAATGGAGCAATAATTTAGAATAGCTCCAAGTAGAACAGTTGTTTGGAATAGCTCCAAATAGAGCGTGGTAGCTGCATCTAGGAGATGACATAGAGATTTGTAAAGCACACACGGATCTGAAAGGTTCAGACCCGTTGACTAAAACCTCTCTCACAAGCAACATGATCAAACATAAAACTCATTGAGTGTTAATCACATAGTGATGTGAACTAGACTACTGACTCTAGTAAACTCTTGGGTATTAGTCACATGGCGATGTGACCTGTGAGTGTTAATCACATGGCGATGTGAACTAGATTATTGACTCTAGTGCAAGTGGGAGACTGTTGGAAATATGCCCTAGAGGCAATAATAAAAGTATTATTATTATATTTCCTTGTTCATGATAATTGTCTCTTATTCATGCTATAACTGTATTATCCGGAAATCGTAATACACGTGTGAATACATAGACCACAATATGTCCCTAGTGAGCCTCTAGTTGACTAGCTCGTTGTGATCAACAGATAGTCATGGTTTCCTGGCTATGGACATTGGATGTCGTTGATAACGGGATCACATCATTAGGAGAATGATGTGATGGACAAGACCCAATCCTAAGACTAGCACAAAAGATCGTGTAGTTCATTTGCTAGAGCTTTGCCAATGTCAAGTATCTCTTCCTTTGACCATGAGATCGTGTAACTCCTGGATACCGTAGGAGTGCTTTGGGTGTATCAAACGTCACAACGTAACTGGGTGACTATAAAGGTGCACTACAGGTATCTCCGAAAGTATCTATTGTTTTATGCGGATCGAGACTGGGATTTGTCACTCCGTGTAAACGGAGAGGTATCTCTGGGCCCACTCGGTAGGACATCATCATATGCGCAATGTGACCAAGGAGTTGATCACGGGATGATGTGTTACGGAACGAGTAAAGTGACTTGCCGGTAACGAGATTGAACAAGGTATTGGATACCGACGATCGAATCTCGGGCAAGTAACATACCGATAGACAAAGGGAATTGAATACGGGATTGATTAAGTCCTTGACATCGTGGTTCATCCGATGAGATCATCGTGGAACATGTGGGAGCCAACATGGGTATCCAGATCCCGCTGTTGGTTATTGACCAGAGAACGTCTCGGTCATGTCTGCATGTCTCCCGAACCCGTAGGGTCTACACACTTAAGGTTCGATGACGCTAGGGTTATAAAGGAAGCTTGTATGTGGTTACCGAATGTTGTTCGGAGTCCCGGATGAGATCCCGGACGTCACGAGGAGTTCCGGAATGGTCCGGAGGTAAAGATTTATATATAGGAAGTCCTGTTTCGGCCATCGGGACAAGTTTCGGGGTCATCGGTATTGTACCGGGACCACCGGAAGGGTCCCGGGGGCCCACCGGGTGGGGCCACCTGCCCCGGGGGGCCACATGGGCTGAAGGGGGTGCGCCTTGGCCTACATGGGCCAAGGGCACCAGCCCCAAGAGGCCCATGCGCAAGGAAACTTGGAGAGGGAAGAGTCCTAAAGGGGGAAGGCACCTCCGAGGTGCCTTGGGGAGGATGGACTCCTCCCCCCTCCTTAGCCGCACCCCTTCCTTGGAGGAGGGGGCAAGGCTGCGCCTCCCCCCTCTCCCTGCCCCTATATATAGTGGAGGGGAGGGAGGGCATCCAGACCTAAAGGCCTTTGGTTGCCTCCCTCTCCCTCCCGTGACACATCTCCTCTCCCGTAGGTGCTCGGCGAAGCCCTGCAGGATTGCCACGCTCCTCCACCACCACCACGCCGTTGTGCTGCTGCTGGATGGAGTCTTCCTCAACCTCTCCCTCTCCCCTTGCTGGATCAAGGCGTGGGAGACGTCACCGGGCTGTACGTGTGTTGAACGCGGAGGTGCCGTCCATTCGGCACTTGATCATCGGTGATTTGAATCACGACGAGTACGACTCCATCAACCCCGTTCACTTGAACGCTTCCGCTTAGCGATCTACAAGGGTATGTAGATGCAAACTCCACCCCCCCTTCTACTCGTTGCTGGTCTCTCCATAGATAGATCTTGGTGACGCGTAGGAAAATTTTGAATTTCTGCTACGTTACCCATCACTATTCCCCTACTGAGGTGTATGCTCTAACTTGGCACGGTTATACTGCTCATATCATGCATATGGTGTCTTGCATTGCATAGTTTAGACATCATATACACAATATTCAACACCATGTTCTTAGTTCAGACATCATATCGAATGCCCTCTGTTTAGCATATAAATCACATATGTGAATTAAATGATGCGATCCTGATTACTTAGATAACATGTAGGTGAATTATGTCATGCGATCCTTTTTAGTTATTCATCATATCTTTGAATTATGTTATGCTATGCTATCCAGTTTAGATAGACATCATATATGTGAAAATGTCATGCTATCCATTTTAGTTAAACAATATACATGTCAACTATTTCATGCCCTCTTTTTTCCACACTATCTATTGCATCTGTCTCTCATACAATGTCTGTACATTCAACTATGTTTCTTGTTTATCAGCCATTTGAATTGGAGCGGGTGATGTCAGTATCTAGCGGAATAAAAACATGGTCTTCAAATAAAACAGTCTACCTCTTGGTGGAGATAGCACACCGGTTGTACATGCTCAAGAACCAGCCCTACCACACATAACCCAAACTCTCACAGATTGTACCCCTACTGCGATGGACAGAGAACCAGCTTCACCCAATCTAACCCCAACCCCAGCCGATAGTAACCCAGTTCTTGTTGACACAACACCATCTCCACCACAGAGCTCCCAAACAAGAGCAGTTAGTAAGGCAGCTCCAGTGCCCAAAGGGCCAGTACTATCACGGCGAACCCCAACTCCACCAGTTAGTACGCTTATTCCTGTGGAGGAAGCACAACCAGCCAGTCGTAGTTTAGCATCTATCGCATTTGATGTTGTTAAATCGTATGTGCGTATCTTCCAATCTTGGAAATATTATACTGAAGATGAAGGAAAATGCCAGTTGCATGTGTTTGTCCAGGAGTTATGTATAAGTAATGTTATTCATGGCAATTACTTTGCTTCGTCCCATACATCCTACCTCCATGATGGTTATAATACAACAAATTTTCCCATTTTTCTCTATAGAGAAGGACCGATTTGGAAACTCAGGATGAGGTAACCTGTGCTAATACCTCTGCTATCTTCAAGAATGCTTGGTGACAGTATCAGAATTACCTGAAGAAAACGTACTTCACCGGCAAACAAACTCATCAAATTCCCTTACGTTCTCCTGAGACACATTTACTGGACGATGACTGGGAACACCTTGTTCTGTACTGGTCCCGAACCAAGAATGTGGTAAGGTCTATGAGCTCATTTTCTATTTTTAAGTATTATATTCTTGTGTCTTACTGTACTCTGTTCATGTAGAACAAGTGCCTAAACCTGAAGAACAACTGTTCTAATTTAAGATTCCATTGCTATCATAGTTCAAAAAAGCGCTAGGCGTTAATTGTGCGTTTTGCCACCGCCTTGCACTTTACTAAGCAAAGTGCATGCTTATGCGTAGTTATGCACAGATTAAGCGTAGTTATGCGCAATGTGTTTTGCCAACGCCTAGAGCCTAGGCGCGCTTAAGCGCTCGCTTAGGCGTGCCTTTTTTAACTATGATTGCTTTGCTGTTGTATCATTGTATTTACTGATACAAACTTATTTTTAAATTGAAGGATCCAATCGAAACTCCAATGGCACAACAGGTATGTTCACGCATGTTTATTTAACAGGTTTGCTCTTATCAATAGCTCTTTTGATTTCAATTTCAATTGTGTATACTGTTGACTTTCATATCATGCACATTACTAGCATCACAACAGAGCCAATAGTGTTGTTGTACATGTAGACCCGTGGTACCCATCTGAAATCTTGTTGTGCCGTGTAGTTTCCCACGCTTTGTATTCTTTCACTGCTCCTTTGTCTTGAACTGATATGATTTGAACCGTGTCTCTATTTTGATTTGGCAAGACAATGCAGTGACCATAGGACATAGATATATGTTTGTTTGATGCTTTTATTATGTACTAGTACTTGGCAATAGAAGACTTGGTATTTTAATCCTGTCCACCTTACTAATGAACTGGTTCACCGAAATGAGTTTCATATACTAGTACATGCTAAACTTGTTATGTGTCTGCTTGTTTCTTCTTTTAGAATGCTGACAGAATATTGGGGAAGAGTGCCTTATTAAGCAATGGTAAAGGAAGTAATGCAGATAAGGTTCAGGATAGTGACACATCCTTGTTGGTCTCCAATAAAGCTGATAAAACATCTAAGGAAGACTATCTTGAAGACAGCGAGACAACCCCAAAGTCCTGTCTTGGTTTAGTGTTCGAGTTACTGGCCACTACCGCTTGCACAAGCTATTCAAACTCACTGTCTGAATTAGTTTGGCTTCTTGAGTCTCAACTACAAGCTGAAAGACATCGATCAGCTATGCTGCGACAAGAAGCAGAAGGACTGTGGAAGTCCCTGGAGCATTCAGATGCATACTTTCTGGTGCAACAGCAAGCGTTGGAGGATTTTAGCGCGAAACAGGACAAAGCTAATCAGCTTGCTAAGCTTATTGCCAGCATGGCGGATACCCAGGATAATGTTTCTTGAGCTCTTCTGAAGTTGTTTCAGTTATGATCTTGTTTTGCTGCCACGTTTATTTGCACTGGTGGCCAATTTTGATGGCCAGTGTATGTAATATGCTGCTTTGTTCCCTATATTTGCACTAGTGGTGAACTTTGATGCCCAGTGGATGTAATATGTGTAATAGCGGCAATAGGCTAGCCTTAATTGCTTGCTTATTTATTTCCTTATTGTCTTGTTTAGTTGTTTGCTTGTAGTCACTGCAGTTCTTTTTCTGTGTTTTTCTAGTGGCCACAATAGCCTATTTTTGGTAACTAGGCCAAAATAATCATGGCAACACACGAACTGTTGTAACCATGGGCCTCCTGCAGGCCGTATGATCCATGGGCCTTCGTTCGGCCGTAGGACCATTGGCCTTCTATACGGGCCTTAGGGATCAATGGGACTTCTATGGGCCGTAGGGTCCATGGGCCTTCTACGGGCCGTACGATCCATGGGCCTTCTATGGGCCGTACTATCCATGGGCCTCATACGGGCCGTAGGATCCATGGGCCTTCTATGGGGCATATCATCATTTCACCAATCATGGGCCATACTATTCGTGGACCATAACGGGTCGTTAATAGGCCATATTTGATAACTCTATGAGAACAGCCCAACGGGTTTTTTTTGACATGAAAACGGCCCAACGTATTAACGGTCCGCAAACGGGCCGACTGTAACGACGTGCTGAATTTGGCCCACAAGTAGAAAATTACAATAACGGGCCGTATGTAAACGAATGCTGCAAGTGAGCCCAAGAATCAATGGACCCTGAGAAGGCCGAAAGATAACTTGGGCTGGAAACGGCCCAATGGAATAACGAGCCGTTAATGGGTATAAAGTGATACACTGTTCATTATGGGCCAGTTTCACCACGGGTCGTTAATTGGCCAAGAGTTACAAAGGTCCTCATATGGGCCGAAAGAAGTCATGGGCCACACATGGGCCGGAAGTTAAAACGGGCTGAATCACATTGGACGGCCCAGATGACGCTACTGGGCCTAATTCGGATAGGGCGTAATGGGACTTGGGTTAGCGGGCTGTAAATGGGCTATATGCGAACATGCCAGGCTTTCCGTGGGCCGGCCCGCCACCTTTTGACCAAGTCAAACGGGCCAGCCTTTTCACAGGAATGGGCCTCTGTTGGGCCGTGCCACGTGTCGCCGTATCATAGGCGCCTTCGGTCCAATGAGCGGATGACATATGTCCCAACGGTAAGCCGACACGTGTTTCCTCCAGCCAATGATGATTTTACACGTGGAAAATCCCCATTGGTCGGGGTTGTTAATAGGTTATCGGATCCAAAACCCGACCCGATAGCTTAACGGCATTCCGTTACGGTGGATGCCACGTGTCGATCACCCTTGACGAAAGCACTTTTGTGACGCGCAATTTATCGTCATGGAAGTGGGCACTTTCGTGATGATGATTTTGGTAATGTCATGGAACACTTCTACGACAGCCCATGTATGACTATCTTGATTCTGTCATAAATTTGTCATGGATGTACATGCATGACAAAAAACGCGACCTATTGTGACAAACACGTATCATCATGGAAGTGTATTTTTTTGTAGTGTTTGTAGCAAACAAAAAATCTCCCTCAAAGTGGATGATCTTATGGTTTATCGAGCCAGTAGGAGTTTTGAACTATAGGTGATGATAAGTATTTGCACACACAAATACAAAACATGTATTGGCCCTGAACAAAACTAGTAATATTGTGAGTCTTACTAGCCTTGCTAGTTACAAGGATTAAAGCAACTTGTGTTTGAAACAATAGGATTGCAAGGAAAACAAATAAACGAATTAAAAAGAAGGTACAACAAAGTTTTCGAGGTTGAATGCAATGGGAAAAGAATAGACTGGGATCCATAGGTTCACTAGTGGTTTATCTCAAAAAGAATTAGCAAGGTGCGGTGAACAAAATACACTTTTAAATCAAATAAATTAAAGTTTTTATGATTATGACTATACATAGCATAATTGCATATAGGCATCATGTTCGGACATCCATACATCGTTAATCCAACTACATCTACAGCTAATACTCCACCCCAATATTGCTATCCATCATGCATCTCAAAGTATTAAGTAAAAAAATGAGAGTATTGCATTAAGAATAATGGTGATGTTGATAATATATTGTCTTCACCCTGCGTTCAAAGGACAAGTACGCAATCATCTTTTTGTCGTAGCGGCAACAACACAACACAAGACCTTTTCACTTTCTATCATTAGGGTACATTACTCGCAAGATTGAACTCAACCAACATACACAACTCTCTCTTAGAGACCATCCATCAAACTTGTCCAAAGAAAGACAAATAGACTGAGAGATTTGTAATCGTTTCTAACAAGACTATAGTTTAATTCATGCAATTTTAATTATACCACCAAAGCATACATATTATTTTTATCACCAACATATTAAACATTGCCAACTATCAATTATTATTCAACTCTCAAAAAATATAATTGAAGCAAGAGAGTTCTAATCGTTTCTGACAGGGCTAACACAATACTCTAAAAAGCATAAGTGAAGCAATAGAGCAATTATAATACAAGGACAAGGATAACTCTCTATGCACATTTATCGTGGTGTGATGATTGATCATGACCAACAAACAAAAGCACCGGACACTACAAGAATAACACATGTCATGTGTAGCACCCTGAGACCGGTGTCGTAGTACGAAGACCGACAGTAAGATTAGGGGTACATATGAGGAGGCAAGGTCCTAGATATGGTGAGATTGTACGCAAGTGTTTATGAGTTCAGGCCCCTCTCGGAGGAGGTAAAAGCCCTACGTCTCGGTGCCCTGAGGCGGTCGACTGGATTATGGTGTGTGTTACAGGGGGTGCGAACCCTTGTGCCAGAGGAGGAGGTGTCTTATATAGAGTACGCCAGTACCCCGGCCATCCCCCGTTACAAGGAGTTCAATGTACATAAAGATAGGGCATTACTGATAACGCCAGCTTTAAAGTGCTATTAATGCCCTTGAAGATTACAGAGTGAATGCTTGACCATTGTTGTCCTGGCCGACTCCTGGTCTCTAGTAGGTCGAGTGGTTTCTTGTATGGTCGAGTGATCGCGGGAAGGAGGGGTATCCGAGTGATATGACTGGTCGAGTGGACTGCACTCGACGTCTTTAATTGGTACTCCATGTTGTCTCTGGGGTGCCTTTGCTTCTAGGGTAGTGACCTTGGGTAGGACGTATAGGTCAGGCCTATGACCCTACCCTAGGTCGATATCCTCATCATTAGCCCCCGAATGGATTGAGGTCCGAGTGAAAAGAAGGTAGAAGTTAATCTTGCCTCGATTGTTGTGCTCCATTAATACTCGAATTGGAATGGAGGCCCATGTTGAAACTGCAGCTTCGTTTCAGTCGCCATGATCAATCTAGTAGGTCACCGAGTGGGTTTGCAACGCCACCTCGTCGAGTGTTACTTTCATCGCAAAATATTCGGCGCGATTGGTAACGGCGTGTCTCGGATCTCGCGGGATTTGAAATTTTGGGGAAGCGCGCGAGGCGGGGCACGCTGTAGTGAGCGGGATGGATAGACAAGGGCGCCTCGATCTCTATGCCACCTTTTTTGCCACATACCGAGTGCGCGACTGTTGCGGGATTTGACAGGATCACTCGGGCCCACGCGTCAGCCACTCGCAAGCGGTTCTTTATAAGGCGTCGTTGCCGAGGCGTTCGCACTATGCGCGCCCATCCTCCCCCAATCTCCTCTGCTTCTCCGCTACTCCATTCTCCTCCGCTCTCGACACCGCCGCGCCGCCGCCATGGTAAAGGACAAGACGACGGCGCTGGAACGTGCGAAGAAGGCGACGGGGGCGGCGAAGGGCAAGAAGACAACTCGGGGGTCGTCGTCGAGGTCCGGGCTACCCGCAGGTTGGACCCAGGGCGATTGGATCCGATCTTCGCTCCGGCCAGAGGACTTGGAGGAGCTGGCCGACTCTGGTCTGATTGTTGAGGGAGCTGCAAGGGTGCCGAAGGGGGAGACGGAGCCTCAGTCGCGGTCGGGTGAGTGTGTTTTGCTCGCCACCCATGTCGACCGAGGTTTTTCCCTTCCTCCGCATCCTTTCTTTAGAGGTTTCTTGAACTTTTTCGGAGCTCAGCTCCACCACTTCTTCCCCAACACTGTTATGTATCTCGCCGCGTTTGTGTCCATGTGCAAAAATTTCCTGGGCTGTCGACCGCACTGGGTCTTTTCAAGCACATCTTTACAATCTGCTCCCAATCGGTAAAGAAAGCCAATTCGAGTGACGAGAGGATGCACGTGATCCAAATGTGCGGGGGTTTGGGGATCCAAATGATAAAACGGAGTGCTTTCCCTTCCATGACACTTCCTGAGTCGGTCAGGGGCTCACAGTCGACCTGGTTGTATTGCCAGGACATTGCGACTCCCGGTCACTTGATCGGTCTTCCTCCCTTCTCTTTAGATCGCGCCTAGCAACCTTCTTCATTGAAAGTGACAGCCGCCGAGAGGGTGGAAACGAACATGTTGGTGGAGAGAGTGGTCCAAATGATCAATCAGGGTGTAACTGTCATGGACTTGCTGGAGGTGTTTCTCAGTCGATGGATCCAACCGCTCCAGGCTCGTGACCATCCGATGTGGATGTACTCTTGAGCCAACGACACCGCTCAGGTCCACCCAGAGGAGGTTACAGCCGAGATGTTGGCCCAGTGGTTGAAGGGCATTACAGGGAACAAGGATAACTCCAGAGGGGCCAGGAGAGTCGACCCATTCAGTGCCAACAACCATCCAGACAAGGTTCGATCTTTTGCTACCGACTGTACTCCTGTATGCCTTGCATCTGTTTCTCAATCCGACTGACGTTTTTTTGACTCTTTGTCTTGTAGATTTACACTAAGATGTACTCTATGCCCAACGGTGCACAGGCTCGGGAGCAGGACCAGGAGGGAGAGGAAAGCGCGGAAGAAAGTGGCGATTGGCAGTCTCCAGAGGATGACGACGAGGAGGAAAGCTACGAGTCGGATGACGATGAGGCGGTCGACTCACCACCATGCTCAGAGCGTCGATCCAAGCAATCCCACGATCCAGCGGGCGGGCGTCGCAAGGCTGCAGCTCCAAGCACTCAAGCACAGAAGCGCGCTCGGACTTCGACTCTGGAGCTGACGAAAAAGGTTGCCAAGCAACCCAAGGTTGCGCCCTCGAAGGCTCGGAAGACCTTTCCCAAGATCAAAATGGATGTGCCTGTCGTCTCTGGGTGAGTGCTCTAACTTCCCGTGTTTCCTTCTTCCGACTGATACTTCTGTTTTTACCAAGTGGGTTATGAACTTTTTTAGCCCTGCAACTTCTGCGACTGACATGGATGTTGGCAAGGCCCCAAGGGACGAGGAAGCCGATGACGCGGCCACTTCCAGAGCTGGTAGGCCCTTTCCAACTTGAATTTGTTCTGCCGATTGATTTGTTGGTCGATTGAACTCTTGGGATTGTTTTTGTTGCAGCTCCGCGAGACATTATTACCCTTCCTAATGACGAAGAAGAAGAAGCGCCTCTGAGAGAGAGAAGAAGGAGGGGCAGGGCCTCAAGCGGGATGGCGACCAAGGGGAAGCTGCCTGAGACAGTGGTTGAGCGATCCGGAGATCTGGCTCGGACCATTTTCACTTTCGCCAATCCACTGTCGGCTGATCGTCCATCAGGGTCGACTGCTCAGGCGCTTGCCGCTCTAGTACAATTGTTGGGGATATGCCCTAGAGGCAATCATGTATAATGATATTTCCTATGTGTTTATGAATAAAGATAGTCCTTGGACATTATCAATGATGTGTATCAGCGAGTACGTGACTTGTTTATGGGACTATGCATTTTATGATGACTGCCCTAAATGGTCCCTAGTTGAAAGGGCTGTGTGGATGCGCAGCCGACTAGACTCGAATATGACACGGTCGATGGCTTGGTCTCACTACCATGGAGCACTGGATGCTAACCGGATAATATGGACTCGGAAGGATCTGGTCAGATTCAACATAGTCGGATCCGACTTGAGATAAGGTCCGAGTTGGACAGACCCAACTATGAGACGCAGCGATATGTCATCTGTGAGTCTCTAGTACAACACACGTTCTATGTCCTAGGACCTGAGCTGATGCATGTGCTCTGGATGGTGACAGACCTGCTTTGGGCCGATCAAACGCTACTCCGTAACTAGGTAGTTACAAAGGTAGGTTTCAGGCTTGTCCAGACCCATGCTACGAGACGTGGTCGAGCAAGATGGGATTTGCCCCTCCGATCAGGAGAGATATACTCTGGGACCCTCGTGTGATCCGACCAGGATAAGCATGGCCATGCGACAAGGATTATGAGATAATCCGGATAGTGGTCGGAATCACTGGAACGAGAAAGAGGTCGGGCTAGCACAAGGATGACAATCTCGCCTTGAGACCGACAACATATATCATGTGGCAAAGGGAACAGAAGTGTGACATGTTGTACAGGTTCGCCTAACCAGCTTCATAGTCTGCTTGGTGTTCGGCATGCCTTGCTAGAGGCCGCTACCAACCGTGTAGTTCAAAGGTGATCCGAACTGCGACCAAGCCGACTTGAACCTAAGGGGTCGCGTGCTTAAGGGAAGGAACCTATGAGGTCGGATCCAAGGACACTGGTCGGATGTGATCCGAGCTGTATTCGTATTGTGGCCGAGTAGACTTGTGGTCTTTAGGGTCCGTGTGAGGCCCAAGTGTTGAGCCCGCGATGGACGCCTATATATAGTGGAGGTGCGGCACACTCATGGGTTGATCGCTTCAGCATTGTCACTAGGGATTGCATGTGTTGCGAATAGCCACCTCCACTGGCCGCCGATTGTGTGATCGGACCTAGCAGTCCGCCGCACGGCATTCCTCCTGCACGCGCGGATACCGTTAGAGGCGATGCACTTGCGCCGCTCTGGCGAACCTGCTCGCGGGATCCGATCGGCTACATGGGAGACCGGCAAGGAAGAGACGACTCTGGGAACGCGAGGCGACTCCGGGAACACGCTGCCTCAACTCTACTTCTGCAGCACGACACTGCGCCTCTAGTGGTAACGATCTGTGGTCTATCTCCCATAGCATGTTCCTGGTTGTTCTGCGCATAGCAAAATTTTAATTTGAAGTTGACGCACCCTACCGTAGAACCCAACAGTGCTATCAGAGCCTCTACTATAGGATTTGGGTTCAGATCATATGCATATTAGATATGTGGAGACGACAGATGAGATCTATTGTTGTTTGTGAAATCGGCTATGTGCATGGTTGATGAGATCAATTGCACATGGGGATTGAAGTAGCTATGTTTTTCGATGATTGGAGTCGATGAGGTCGTGACACAACCTGCCCCTTCGAACCCCGCCCGCTAACCGGCTAGCGGGACCGCCGTGCGCGTAGCGCCTTGTATTTCGTACACGATCACTCAAACCGGTAGAATGCGAGTAACTCTGTTTTGCAGGTTTGATGTGAATAGTATGGCTCATGTGTGTGTGATGCATGTGTGTAATTTATACATGGCCTGCGTGTCATCTTTGTCAGCCGGCAGGAGCCAAAGTGCTATCATTATAATGAATAACGACCTGCATGTCAACTTGTGACTCTATGTAAATTCATTACTAGTTGTAGTAGTTGGATAATAGAGATCAGGTTGGTGGCTTGGTGTCCCGGCGTGACAAACAAGATGGAGTTCCTAGATGGTCATCGGAGTCGGAGCCGACCTAGAAGAACATCCATGAAGAAGCCATACTATTTCACAATATGTGTTTATTTGTGATTGTTATGCTTCTTTGTTTCTATGCATGTTATAATGGTAGAAAGATCCCTCATGAATATCAAGTAAATTGCCATTCCCGATGTTGCACCTTCGCACGTCAAGTACGTCTAGTAGTGGGCTCATAAAATTGGGGTGCTGCTAGGTGTCCTTGAACTGAAGGGTTCGTGTCGGACACGGACATGCACTGCATCAGGTTAACTTGACAATGCTATCTAAACGGTTTTGGGCCTTGTGGCAAAGAAGGTTGGGATCCAGGGTATAAGATACCTTCTCGTCCTATAGGAGTCATATAGAGATGCAATTAGCAAGGAGTTGCTTACCGGATAGGTATGTTGGCTAGCAGTGATGCTAAAGCTCACTAGTCGCATGCGCTAGTCGGATCCTGAATCACTGAGAGTCTATGGAGGGATGCTGACTTCAGTGGGAGTATTTCTGTTTAGGCTAGAATTACTCTACATAAACACATCGCTTAGTGATTGCATATTTTCTGTTGTAGATCAATGGCACCACCTGCTCAACCCAACTTTGCATTGAAAACAATTCTGGAAAAGGATAAACTGAATGGAACAAACTTTACCACCTGGTATAGAAATCTAAGAATTGTTCTCAAGCATGATAAAAAGGAACATGTTCTAGAGGATCCACTTCCAGAGGAACCTGTCGATAATGCTAATGCCACAACTAATAATTCCTACCATAAACTCGTTGATGAATCAACGGAGATCAGTTGTCTGATGATGGCTTGTATGGAGCCCGATTTGCAACAGCATTTCGAAAATATTGAGGCTTACGATATGATCGAGAGTCTCAAGAGCATGTTTCAGACACAGGCTAGGACCAAAAGGTTCAACGTCTAGCGATCCTTGATGGATTGCAAGCTGAAGGAAGGTGATCCACTAAGCCCACATGTGATCAAGATGATCGGATATGTGCAAGCTTTGGATCGGTTGGGCTTCCCGCTCTTGGATGAGCTTGCTACAGATGCAGTTCTGGGTTCTCTTCCGCCCAGCTATGGGATGTCACACCCCTAGCTTCTGGCAATGCACTAGTACCAGTCTTTGGTGATGCATCATGTTTACTTTTACAGAAAGTTGAAATGGGGATTGACTAAGCCCTAGCACCAAATGAATTCAACTAGGGTCAAAATAAAACCTTTTTCATTGAACTCAAAATGTCCTCTAAAAATGTTCAACATTTCTGGTTTGAGGTGGAAGCATCTACCAAAAATGGTTTATATTTTTGCAGGACATATTTGGTCACTGAATTAAATCATATAGTATTTTCATTTGGGCATTTAAATGCTATTAAACATTTCAAATGCTCAAATAATCATAAACTAAAATGTTTACTGTTGGATATATTCTAAACAGTAGCCATGATTAGTTTCATGATTTTTGAAAGTGTCTAAGTATTTTTAATAAAGCCCTAAATTTACAGAATAATAGAAAACTGAGATGATTAGAAAAAGAGAGAGAGAGAAAGACCCGTACCTGGGCCACTTACCTGTAGCCGGCCCAGCTTCTGCGCGGCCCGTTACTGTGCAGCCCAGCTGCCAGTCATCTTCCTCCCCCTCGCCCCGAAGCAGCTGCGTGCTGGACGCACGCGCGCCGACGCCGGCCACCTCCTGCTTCGCCGTGGCAGCCTCCCCGACTTCCTCGCGACGCCACGGAGACGTCCCCGACCCCCTCTCACTTCTCCCTCGCTCTCTGGACCTCCCTCCCCCTCGCTCCTCTGTTTCCCCTCCCGCGACCGAGCGGAGCTCGCCGTCATCGTCGCCGTACCCATGGCCACCGGCCACCCCTCGCCTCGCCGATGCACCCAGGAGCTCCGCCTCGACCCCCTCTTCCTCCTCACCGATCCACAGCCCTCCGGAAGCCCTGCATCGCCGCCATCGCCATCGTCTTCTACCTCGGACCCGCCGGCCATCTTCGTCAAATTCGCCGGCTCCGGACCGTCCCCGACCTCGCCGAGCGTCCCCTCGTCATCGCCGTGAGTCACTGACCCTCTCCCCTAACTCAGCATGCTTCCCTCCGTGCCGTAGCGCCGTTCCCCACGAGCACCGAAGCCACCGTCCGCCATTGCTGCTGCACGCATAGCCCCCGAGCTCCCCTGGCCTCACTGAGCTGCTCTTAGCGCTCCCCATGACTAGCAGGTGCTGCCCAGCCTCTCCATTTGCTCACTGATGCAACGTAGCGACGCGCCCGAGCACCACCGAACACCATCGCCGCCAAAGCTCGTCGCCGGCATGAGTTCCGGCGACCCCAGGACCTCCCACTCAGTCCTCTGGATGCGCGGGAGCAAGGGCCGTCCCCTGGTGCCCTCAGCGCGACCAGCCGCGGGCTGTAGCGCCGTCCCGAGCAACTCCGGCGAGGTCTCGCCGTCGCCGTGGTCGCCGGCGTCACTAGCTGACGTGGCGCTGATTTAGTTAGCACTAATGACCACGCTAAACACCCCCACAGCCACTGACAATGGGCCCCACCCCTGGTCAAACCCCAGTCAGCGCTGGGTTTGACCGGGGTTAACTCCTGTGACACTGACATATGGGTCCCACAGGTCAGGTTTGACCTGGAGGCGCCCAGTTGACCCTGTTGACGTCACTGTGACGTGGGGCTGACGCAATAAGTATTTTCTGGATTTAATTTAATTCTGAAATTCCAGAAAATGCCTAAAACTTCAATAAATCATAGAAAATTAACCGTAACTCCAAATTAAATAAATTATATATGAAAAATTATCAGAAAAATTCAAGGAATCCATCTGTACCATTTTCATGCATGTTAGAACAACTTATAGCTGCTGTTTAGCACAAATCAATTAAAGGGCATTTAAATAATCACATATGGAGTTTGAATTTGAATCTTGTATTCAAACCAACTTCATTTAACTTGTTGCTAGATGCATTAGCCCAAAACACATTCATTTTGTTATGTCATGATCATGCATCATATTGTGCATTGCATTGATTGTGTTTCCTTCTGTGTTGCCGGTATTTGTCCCCTCTCGATAGACGTGATACCGAGCATGTGATCGTTGACACTGATGAAGACTCAATGTTATCTTCAGAAGTGCCAGGCAAGCAAAACCCCCTTGTTCATTCCGATACAATCCTACTCTCTCGCTCCTGCTCTCTTTTAATGCATTAGGACAACACCGATTCATCTGTTACTTGCTGCGGTAGCTGAACCCCTTCATCCTCTGCATGACCTGTCATTGCCACAGTAAATAGATGAAACCCACTAGCATGAGTAGGAGTTGTTTGAGCCCTGTTGTGCCTACTCATTCATGTTTGTTTGTCATGCCTGCTACTGCTTAGAGTTGAGTCAGGTCTGATTCATCGGGGATGAGTCAGAGGCGGGTGAACATGTCCTACTGTGTGTGAGCTAAGTGTGTGAACACGATTTGGTAAAAGGTAGCAGTGAGAGGCCATGTAGGAGTACATGGTGGGTTGTCTCATTGTAGCCGTCCTCAGGAACTGAGTTCTGTGTTTGTGATCCATGATTCAGCTACTACCATACATTGGGCCCTGAAATATGACCCCGCTCGACTTCTTATTCACCCTAGTCCTCTGTCCAGGAGTTGCAAGTAGTTTTTGGTGTTTGTAGCCTACTGGAGGCCGTGGACAGCGCTGACCGTAGGGGTGGGCTGTGATGCGGTAGGTACGTGGCCGGGTGTACCGAATACCCGTTAGGTATCTCGGGAACCCTGTTCACATCGTTTGGGGCCGTATGAGAAACCTCGGCCGGACTCCCTGCGGATGGAACCCGAATAGGCGATAAACCTGGACTAGAGACTTAAGTGTTTAGGTAGGTCGTGGTCTACACCCACGTCGGCTTTCGCTTGAAGTCTGCCGAGCACATGTCGTGTGCAGACGCTAAGTGGTGGAAACATGTATGAAGAAGTACACCCCTGCAGGGTTAACATCATCTATTCGAATAGCCGTGTCCGCGGAAAAGGACTTCTGGGTTGCTTATATCAGTTCATAGACAAGTGAAAGTGGATACCCTAAAATACGCAAGATAAGCGTGAGTGCTATGGATGGCGTTCTCGTAGGGAGACGGAAGCGGATCCATAGTGGTGTATTGACATGGTGAATATGTGGACTCGTGTGCGCCACCTCAAAAGAGTTACTTGCAGTCGTAGTTCAGGATAGCCACCGAGTCAAAGCTGGCTTGCTGCAGTTAAACCCCACCATCCCTTTGTTGATAATGATGCATATGTAGATAGTTCTGATGTAAGTCTTGCTGGGTACATTTGTACTCACGTTTGCCTATTTTATGTTTTTGCAGAGAGACTTCGGTCTCGCTAGTAGTTTCACGTGGACTTCGACATTTAGCTTGATACCTCAGCTACGATCTTGTGCCCTCGGCAGGATCTGATAGATAGTCAGGCTTCTCAGCCTTTTTCATTTATAGTTGTCTGTACTCAGACATGATAGCTTCCGCTTGTGCTTTGACTTGTATGCTCTGAGTGTTGGGTCATGAGACCCATGTTTGTAATATCTCGCTCCTCGGAGCCTATTGAATAAATTACTTGAGTCGTAGAGTCATGTTGTGATGCCATGTTGTATTTGCACATATCGAGCATATTGTGTGTATGTTATTGAAATGCTTGGTATGTGTGGGATCTGACCATCTAGTTGTTTATCTTTAGTAGCCTCTCTTACGGGGAAATGTCTCCTAGTGTTTCCACCGAGCCATGGTAGCTTGCTACTGCTCCGGAACACTTAGGCTGGCCGGCATGTGTCCTTCTTCGTTCCTGTGTCTGTCCCTTCGGGGAAATGTCACGCGATGAATACCGGAGTCCTGTTAGCCCGCTACAGCCCGGTTCACCGGAGTCCTGCTAGCCCAGTGCTACAGCCTGGTTTCACTCGCTGATGACCGACACGTTCGATGCTGGGTCATGGATGCCTGTCCCTGTAAGTTTGTGCCACTTTGGGTTTACGACTAGCCATGTCAGCCCGGGCTCCTTATCATATGGATGCTAGCGACACTGTCATATACGTGTGCCAAAAGGCGCAAACGGTCCCGAGCTAAGGTAAGGCGACACCCGTGGGAATACCGTGCGTGAGGCCGCAAAGTGATATGAGGTGTTACATGCTAGATCGATGTGGCATTGAGTCGGGGTCCTGACATGGGACGTTCATCTCGAACTATCATATGCATGGCATGGATAAGAAGCTCACTGAATTGCATGGGATGCTCAAAGTGGTAGAGCAGGATATTAAGAAAGGCACGCATCAAGTGTTGATGGTGCGGAAATCGGCTAAGTTCAAGAAGAGTTGGTCCAAGAAGAAGGCTAAGGCAAAGGGCACGGAGATGGTAACCTCTTCTGTTGTGCCGAAGTCTGGACCGGACTCAAAGACCGTTTGCTATAATTGCAAGGAGACCTGTCACTGGAAAAGGAATTGTAGCAAGTGGCTTGGAGAGCATGGAAAGAAGGCCGGAAATGCTTCTTCAGGCAAAGGTACACTTGTTGCATATGTTATAGACATTTACCTTGCTGACATACCTAGTAGCTCTTGGGTATTTGATCCGGATTGGTTGTTCATATTTGCAACTCGATGCAGGGGCTGGTAAGAACTAGGCGGGTGGCACAAGGGGAGATTGACATCAGGGTCGGCAACAAAGCAAGAGTTGCTGCGTTGGAGGTCGGCACGATGCAGCTCCGGCTTCCTTCTGGATTTATTTTAGAATTGAATAATTGTTATTACATTCCGGCACTTAGTCGGAACATTATTTCTGCCTCATGCTTGATGAGTCAGGGTTATGAATTCAATTTAAAGGACAATGGTTGTTCGATATTTTTGAATGGCATGTTCCACGGCTATGTGCCCATTGTTGATGGGCTATTTATATTAAATCTAGAAACGAAACCTGTCTATAACATGAATGTCAAGAGGCATAAGCCTAATGAGATAAATCCGACATACTTTTGGCATTGCCGGCTTGGACACATTAGTCTGAAATGCATGAAGAAACTCCATGATGATGGGCTCCTGACGTCGTCTGACTTTGGCTCGTTCGAGACATGTGAATCATGCTTGCTAGGCAAGATGACTAAGTCTCCTTTCGCAAAGAGTTGCGAGAGGGCGTCCGAGCTGTTGGAACTGATACACAGTGATGTGTGTGGACCAATGAGCACAACTGCCAGAGGCGGCTATCAGTACATTGTGACTTTTACCGACTACTTGAGTAGATATGGATATATCTATTTGATGAGGCACAAGTCGGAAACTTTTTAAAAGTTCAAAGAGTTTCAGAACAAGGTTGAGAATCAGCTCGACAAGACTATAAAACTTCTGCGATCTGATCGTGGAGGTGAGTACATGAGCCAAGAGTTTGATGATCATCTGAAAATTCAAGGTATAGTACCTCATCTCACACCTCCGGGTACGCCACAGAGAAACGGCGTGTCGGAATGGAGGAATAGGACCTTGTTGGACATGGTCCAATCTATGATGAGCAAATCGGATTTACCCTTGTCATTCTGGGGATACGCTCTAGAAACTGCAGCTTTCACACTTAACAGGGTACCATCAAAATCCGTAGAGAAGACACCACATGAGATGTGGACCGGGAAGAGTCCCAGTTTGTGTTTTCTAAATATTTGGGGTTGTGAAGCATTTGTCAAGAGACTTATGTCAGACAAGCTTACACCCAAGTCGGATAAATGCATATTCGTGGGATATCCGAGGGAAACCTTGGGATATAGCTTCTACAACCGGGAAGAGAACAAAGTGTTTGTTGCTTGGAACGGTGTTTTCGTTGAGAAAGAGTTTCTCAGTCGGGAGGCCAGTGGGAGGACGGTCCGACTCGAAGAAATTCGAGGACCACTCGGGGACGGATCGGCTGGTGATGAGATCATACTGGAGTCAGTCAGGGAACCCGTAGTGGAAGCGGCATCGGAACCACGGAGGTCAGAAAGATTGCGCACAGTGCGTGATGTATTGTTGCTAGAAAGTGACGAGCCGGCCACCTATGCGGAAGCGATGGTGAGCCTAGATTCCGAGGCATGGCTGGAGGCCATGAGATCCGAGTTAAAGTCCATTGATGATAATCAAGTCTGGGACTTGGTTGATCCGCCGCCTGGTGTAACAGCCATTGGTTGCAAATGGGTCTTTAAGAAGAAAACCGATATGGATGGAAATGTTCAGATCCACAAAGCTCGGCTTGTCGCTAAGGGTTATGGACAAGTTCAAGGAATTGACTACGATGAGACTTACTCACCGGTAGTGATGCTGAAGTCGGTGACGATCGTACTAGCTATAGCTACATATTTCGATTACGAGATATGGCAGATGGATGTCAAGACGGCTTTCCTTCATGGAAATTTAACCGAGGACGTGTATATGATACAGCCCGAGGGCTTTGTCGATCCGACTAGCACTGGTAAGGTATGCAAGCTCAAGAGATCCATTTATGGGTTGAGGCAAGCATCTCGCAGCTGGAACATTCGTTTTGATGAGGTCGTCACTGGTCTCGGTTTCATCAAAAGCGAAGAGGACGCTTGTTTATACAAGAAGTTAAGTGGGAGCTCGATAGTCTTTTTGATCTTGTATGTGGATGACATACTACTGATCGGAAATGATGTTTCAATGTTGAACTCGGTCAAGGAGTCATTGAATGGCAAGTTTTCAATGAAGGACCTTGGTGAGGCAGTCTATATTTTAGGCATTAAGATCTATAGATATAGATCGAGGAGGCTGCTCGGCTTAAGCCAGAGCACGTACATAGATAAAGTGTTGAAGCGGTTCAACATGAGTGAGGCGAAGAAAGGGTTCTTGCCACTCTCACATGGTATAAGGCTAAGCGAGACTCAGAGTCCTTCGACATCTGATAAGTGAAGCAGGATGAGTAGGATTCTATATGCCTTGGCAATCGGATCCATAATGTATGCCATGATATGTACAAGGCCTGATGTTGCTTTTGCAATAAGCCTAACAAGCAGATACCAGGCCAACCCAGGTGCGAGTCACTGGGCAGCGGTAAAGACTATTTGGAAGTACCTGAAAAGGACTAAAGAGATGTTCCTAGTTTATGGAGGCGAGGAAGAGCTCGTCGTAAGGGGTTACGCCGATGCTAGTTTCCAAACCGACAGAGATGATTGTCGATCACGGTCCGGATTCGTGTATGTCATGAATGGAGGGGCAGTGAGCTGGATGAGTTCCAAGCAAGATACGACAGCCGATTCTACCACAGAAGCCAAATACATTGCGGCTTGTGAAGCTGCAAAGGAAGGTGTTTGGATCTGGCATTTTCTGGATGATCTTGGTATTTTCCCAGCCTCAGTAAAACCATTGGACCTTTATTGTGATAATTCTGGTGCCAGTGCACAAGCCAAGGAACCGAGGAATCACCACAATGTCAGACACATAGATCGGAAATATCTCCTGATACGAAAGATCATAAAGAATGGTGATGTAGACATATGCAAAATTCACACAGATGCAAATGTTGCAGATCCGTTGACTAAGACGCTTCCACAACCCAAGCATGAGGGGCACGTTAGAGCTATGGGCATTCGATGTCTATTTGATTGACTCTAGTGCAAGTGGGAGACTGTTGGAGATACGCCCTAGAGGCAATCATGTATGATGATATTTCCTATGTGTTTATGAATAAAGATAGTCCTTGGACATTATCAATGATGTGTATCAGCAAGTACGTGACTTGTTTGTGGGACTATGCATTGTATGATGACTGTCCTAAATGGTCCCTAGTCGAAAGGGCTGTGTGGACGCGGAGCCGACTAGACTACCATATGACACGGTCGATGGCTTTGTCTCACTAGCCATGGAGCATTGGATGCTAACCGGATAATATGGACTCGGAAGGATCTGGTTGGATTCGACTTAGTAGGATCCGAGTCGAGATAAGGTCCGAGTTGGACAGACCCAACTATGAGACGCAGTGATATGTCATCTGTGAGTCTCTAGTACAACATATGTTCTATGTCCTAAGACCTGAGCTGACGCATGTGCTCGGGATGGTGACAGACCTGCTTTGGGCCGACCCAATGCTACTCCGTAACTGGGTAGTTACAAAGGTAGGTTTGAGGCTTGTCCAGACCCATGCTACGAGACGTGGTTGAGCAAGATGGGATTTGCCCCTCCGATCAGGAGAGATATACTCTGGGCCCCTCGTGTGATTCGACCAAGATAAGTGATACGTCTCCAACGTATCTACTTTTCCAAACACTTTTGCCCTTGTTTTGGACTCTAACTTGCATGATTTGAATGAAACTAACCCGGACTCATGCTGTTTTTAGCAGAACTGCCATGGTGTTATTTTTGTGCAGAAACAAAAGTTCTCGGAATGACCTGAAAATCCACAAAGATAAGTTTTGGAAAATATAAAAAATACCACCAAAAGATGAAGGCCAGGGGGGCCACACCCTGTCCACGAGGGTGGGGGCGCGCCCCCTCCCCCTGGGTGCACCCCCCTGTCTCATGGGCCCCCTGATGCTCCACCGGCCTCAACTCCAACTCCATATATTCCGTTTCGCGGAGAAAAAAAGGAGAGAGAATGTTTCATCGTGTTTTACAATATAGAGCCACCGCCAGGCCCTAAAACCTCTCGGGAGGGCTGATCTAGAGTCTGTTCGGGGCTCCGAAGAGGGGGATTCGTCGCCGTCGTCATCATCAACCATCCTCCATCACCAATTTCATGATGCTCATCGCCGTGTGTGAGTAACTCCATCGTAGGCTTGCTGGACAGTGATGGGTTGGATGAGATTTACCATGTAATGAAGTTAGTTTTGTTAGGATTTGATCCCTAGTATCCACTATGTTCTGAGATTGATGTTGCTATGACTTGCTATGTTTAATGCTTGTCACTAGGGCCCGAGTGCCATGATTTCAGATCTGAACCTATTATGTCTTCATGAATATATTTGATTTCTTGATCCTATCTTGCAAGTCTATAGTCACCTATTATGTGTTATGATCCGACAACCCCGAAGTGACAATAATCGTGATGCTTCTCGGTGATGACTGTAGTTTGAGGAGTTCATGTATTCACTATGTGTTAATGCTTTGGTCCGATACTCTATTAAAACGAGGCCTTAATATCCCTTAGTTCCCACTAGGACCCCGCTGCCACGGGAGGGTAGGACAAAAAATGCCATGCAAGTTCTTTTCCATAAGCACGTATGACTATATTCGGAATACATGCCTACATTACATTGATGAATTGGAGCTAGTTCTGTGTCACCCTATGTTATAGCTATTACATGAGGAATCGCATCTGACATAATTATCCATCACTGATCCAATGCCTACGAGCTTTTCATATATTGTGCTTTGCTTATTTACTTTACCGTTGCTACTATTACAATCACTACAATACTGCTATCTTTACTTTTGCCACAGTTACCATTACTATCACACTACTTTGCTACTAAATACTTTGCTGCAGATACTAAGTTATCCAGGTGTGGTTGAATTGACAACTCAACTACTAATACTTAAGAATATTCTTTGGCTCCCCTTGTGTCGAATCAATAAATTTGGGTTGAATACTCAACCCTCGAAAGCTGTTGCGATCCCCTACACTTGTGGGTTATCAAGACTAATTTCTGGCGCCGTTGCGGGGAGCATAGCTCTATTCTTTGAGTCACTTGGGATTTATATCTGTTGATCACTATGAAGAACTTGAAAGATCAAAGGACTAAAATTTATCCCTCAACTACGCGGGGAGGTAAGGAACTGCCATCTAGCTCTGCACTAGATTCTCCTTCTGTTATGAGTAAGCTTGCGACACCTAAACCTGCTACTGCTAAGAATTCTGATATGTCACATGTTATTGATGATGCCACTTCTGCTGTGCATGATACTTATGATGAAACTACTTCTATTCTTGATACTACTGTGCATTAGGTGAATTTCTTGATGAACAAATTGCTAGGGTTAGAGAGAATGAAATAATTGAAAATGAAATCATTGATGAAAGCAATGATGAAGGTTCTCCCCCTAATTATGAATTGCCTGTTGTTCCCGAGGGTTATGTTATGGATGAAGAAACTGCTAGAGATTTTCTTGCTTGCAATGATAGATCAGATCTTAAGAAACTACTACCTAAGCTGAAACAAAAGACTCTGAATGCTAGAATGAAACATGACCCTGCTTTTGCCACTTCACCTATCCTTGTTACTGATAAGGATTATGGATTATCTGTTGATCCTGAGATTATTACTTTAGTTGAATCCGATCCTTTCTATGGCACTGAATCTGAAACTATAGTGGCACATCTTACTAAGTTAAATGATATTGCCACCCTGTTTACTAATGATGAGAATTCTCGCTATTATTATATCCTTAAGATATTTCCGGTCTCACTAAAGGGTGATGCTATGCATGGTTTAATTTTCTTGATCCTGGTTGTATGCGTAGTCCCCAGGATATAATTTATTACTTCTCTGCTAAATATTTCCCTGCTCATAAGAAACAAGCTGCCTTGCGGGAAATATATAATTTTGTGCAAATCGAAGAAGAGAGTCTCCCACAAGCTTGGGGGAGGCTTCTCCGATTACTTAATGCTTTGCCTAATCACCCTCTTAAGAAAAATTAAATACTTGATATCTTTTATAATGGACTAAGTGATGCTTCCAAGGACCACTTGGATAGTTGTGTTTTTAGGGAAAGAACAGTCGACCAAGATGAATTGTTATTGAATAATATGTTGACAAATGAAAATAATTGGACTCTTCCTGAGCCAATTCCTGAGGAAATCCCTGAACCAATTAAGCCAACTCCTGAGCCTATTCCTAAACCTACTCCGAAGAAGAGAGGTGTTCTATTTCTCAGTCCTGAAGATATGCAAGAGGCAAAGAAATCAATGAAAGAAAAAGGCATTAAAGCTGAAGACGTTAAGAATTTACCTCCTGTTGAAGAGATACATGGTCTTAACATACCGCCTGTCGAAGAAACACATCGTCTTGATAACCCGACACAGGTAGTGAAGGTAAATTCTCTCTATAGATATGATAAAGTTGAAATTCCGTCTACTAAGTTTCATAGCCAATGCTTAGATGAGTTTGATGACTTTATGGGTAGACAAGCAAGTTTCAATGATTATGTTAGTAGATAGTTGAAAAATAATGCTTATATGATTGGACGCTTGAGTGATTATATGTCTAGAGTTAAGGGTGAACTTAAACTCACTAGTAAACATGCTTCTATGGTTACCACTCAAGCTGAACAAGTACTTAAGGCTCAAAACGAATTGCTAGATGAACTAAATAATAAACATGACTTTGCTGTTGGAGTGGCTACTAGAACTGGTAAAATGACTCAGGAACCTTTGTATCCTGAAGGCCACCCTAAGAGGATTGAACAAGATTCTCAGAATAATAATCTAGATGCTCCTAGTTATCTAAGAAGAGAAAGAAGGATGATAGGACTTTGCATGCTTCTAGTGAATCTATTGTTGAAACACCTGAGAATCCTAATGATACTTCTATCTCTGATGCTGAAACACAACCCAGAGACGAACATGAACCTGATAATAATGCTAATCATGATGTTCATGTAGATGCTCAACCTAGTAATAACAATGATATAGAAATTGAACCTGCTGTTGATCTTGATAAACCACAATCAAGAAATCAACGTTATGATAAGAGAGATTTTGTTGCTAGGAAACATGGTAGGGAAAGAGAACCATGGGTTCAGAAACCCATGCCTTTTCCTCCTAAACCATCCAAGACAAAGGATGATGAGGACTTTGAGCGCTTTGCTGAAATGATTAGACCTATTTTCTTACGCATGCACTTAACTGATATGCTTAAAACAAGCCCTTATGCTAAATACATGAAAGATATCATCACTAACAAGAGGAAAATACCTGAAGCTGAAATTTCCACCATGCTTGCTAACTATACCTTTAAGGGTGGAATACCTAAGAAACTTGGTGATCCCGGAGCACCCACTATACCATGCTCCATCAAAATAAATTATATTAAAACTGCCTTATGTGATTTAGGAGACGGTGTTAGTGTTATGCCTCTTTCCTTGTACCGTAGACTTGAATTAAATAAGTTGACACCTACTGAGATATCTTTGCAAATGGCTGACAAATCAACTGCTATACCTGTCGGCATTTGTGAGGACGTGCCTGTTGTTGTTGCGAATGTAACTATCTTAACAAACTTTGTCATTCTTGATATTCCCGAGGACGACAGTATGTCGATTATCCTTGGTAGACTCTTTTTAAATACTACAGGTGCTATTATTGATTGCAACAAAGGCAATGTCACCTTTCATGTTAATGGAAATGAGCACACGGTACATTTTCCGAGGAAACAACCTGAAGTTCATAGCATAAATTCTATTGGGAAAATTCCATCAATTATATTTGGAGGTTTTGAATTTCCTCTTCCTACTGCAAAGAAAAAGTATGATATTCTTATTATTGGGGATTTTCATATCCCCGTTGATGTAACCTAGTGTCACTTTGAAATTTCTCTGGTTTTATGTGATTCGAAATGCGTTTGTTAACAAGCCTTGATCAACCTTGTTAGTGGATTCCTTTTGATGATCATGAGATGGATGAAACTAGAAGGCACAACCTTTTGTACCCTCTCTTTACTTTCTGTTACTTAGAATAAATAAAGCAAAATTAGTTTTATCTGTCTGTTTTCTGAATTATCCATGCAATAAAAAATATCCCGAAAATAAAAGTGCTCCAAATGCCCTGCAAATTTAGTATGATTTTTTATGGAATATTTGAGGATTTTAGGAACTGAGAATACTGCAGGGGGGTCAAGCACTTGGCCACGAGGGTGGAGGGCGCACCCCCTCCCCCCAGGTGCGCCCCCCTATTTTGTGGGCCCACGGTGGACCCCCTCCACTTATTTCTGCATCCACACACTCCATCTTCCTACCAAAAAAATCCCCATCCAGCTCAAGCACGAGTTCTAGCTGATTTTTCTATGATTTTCGATCTCCTTGCTCAAAGCTCCATTCACAAAACTGATTTGGGAATTGTTGCTTGGTATGTGACTCCTCCATTGGTCCAATTAGTTTTTGTTCTAGTGCTTTATTCATTGCAAATTCTTGCTGCCTTGGTGACCATGTTCTTGAGCTTGCATGTTAAATTTATGAGGTCCCAAGTAATTCTAATGCATGATATAGGATCTAGGCACTTGTAGGAGTAGTTGCTATCAATCTTGTTCGGTTTGATTTACTTTTATTTTGAAGTTACTAAAAATTTCAGAATTTTCAGAAAAAGATGAAGAGGTGGCTCTTGAGGGGCTCTTCCAGCCAAGCCTCCAAGGATAAGCAAGTTAAGGAGAAAGAAAAGGCCAAGTATAATCTTCCTCGCATAGCGGAAGTAAGGCCTTGTGAGTGGCCATGTGATAATTTCTTGAGAGCAGCTGGAATTTATGAAGACTTTTATTCTTTGGCTGAAAATGCTGGCCTCATCGACTTTCTCCACGACTGGATCGAACAGTATCTCTTACTTACCAATAGTTTCGTGCAAAACTTTTATTATCATCCTAAGAATTCACCTTCTTCAGTATCTTTTCATTTATATGATGAAGCTAAGGAAATGTCATTACGTAATTTTTGCGTTGTTTGTAGAATACCCTTTGAGGGTAGCTTAGATGAACCACATCGTAAAGATGTGGAGGGTTTCATTGATACTATTACTGTAGGGGAACCGAAGAAGGGTTTCGATGCAAGAATCACTAGCATACACTTTCCTGTTTTACGCTACTTTGCCATATTTGCTAGTCGATGCTTAATTGGTCGTGGAAATAGTGGAAACTTCAATGTTCCTGATACTGTTATTCTGCTCCATGCCTTATTTGGTGATAACACTTTTAGTATGGGTGCCGTTATTGCTAAACGGTTAAGTCTAAACCATACAAAGGGCCCCATCTTTGGAGGCATCTATGCTGCACGCCTTGCTAAATACTTCGAGATGCCTATCAGACATGATGAGGAAGAGGAGACATCTTTGCCCCTTACCTTTTTAGATTACAGGAGCATGGTAGCACATGAGTTTATTGTTTGCAATGATGATAAGATGCTCCTGTATAACCTGAGATTTAATAAGAAACACAATGAGATTATTACCCTGCCTGCACCTTCTTTGTTTGATTTAACTGCAGGTCATTACCTTGTCTCGCCGGAAGCAGTGTACGCGTATCGAGGCCACACATCAGCTCCAGAACCTGAGCCGGAACCACCACTGGACCCATAGCGTCGATCATCTTATCAGTGGGATCCGGAGGAGATCTCCAACCAGTGGCAGTACGATGACACTCCTCAGTACACCGGGGAGAGTAGCCGCTACCCATGGGCATAGACCAACTCAGGCCAAAAGCCTAAGCTTGGGGGAGTACCTATTTCTCACCGACTTTACATTCATGTTCACACACTATTCTAGTTGTCGGTGCTCATACTATTTCATTGTATTATCCATGCTAGTTAATCCTTTTTTCTAGCTTTCTTCTTGTGTTTTTGATAAACTTTAAGAAAAACCAAAAAAAATAGTTAGTTTAATTTCCATGCATGTAGTAATAATTAAAAGAAAACCCCAAAAGATTTCTCGTTCTTATTTTACTTGTTGGGAGCTTTCCCGTGTAAATAGTTTTCCCTATCTTTTCTTTTCTTTTGGGGGTTGAGAGTAGAAGACCATATTGAAAATGTTTAGCGGCTCTCTTATGCATGATTGTTGATTTAATTTAGAGCCATATTACTTTGTCTTCTCTCTTGATTTGAATGCTTGCAGATTCCAGCTTAGTCCTACTCATGCTTGATCTTACTCATGCTTGCACTCGGTGTTGATTAATTTTAATGCATGTTCATGACTGTTGTCGCTCTCTCAGTTGGTCACTTCCCAGTCTTTTGCTAGACTTCACCTGTATTAAGCGGGAATACTGCTTGTGCATCCAAACTCCATGAACCCCAAAGTTATTCCATATGAGTCCACTATACCTTCCTATATGCGGTATTTACCTGCCGTTCCAAGTAAATTTGTATGTGCCAAACTCCAAACTTTCAAATGAAATTATGTTTTGTATGCTCAAGCAGCTCATGTTTCAACTAGGGCTGTCTGTATCTTCCATGCTAGGTGGGTTATTCTCAAGAGGAGTGGACTCCGCTCCTCATTCACGAGAAAATGGCTGGTAACCGGGATGCCGAGTCCCATGATCAAAAAGATCAAAGCAAATCAAAATAATTAAATCAAAACTCCCCCACGACTGTTGTTAGTTGGAGGCACTCGTTGTTTCGAGCAAGCCATGGATTGATGTTTGTTGGTGGTGGGGAGTATAAACTTTACCATTCTATTTGGGAACCGCCTATAATGCATGTAGTATGGAAGATATCGCCATCTCATAGTTGTTGCGTTGATAGTGAAAGTATGCCGCTCAAAATGTTATTTATCTCTGTATTTTAAAATCGAGCTCTGGCACCTCTACAAATCCCTGCTTCCCTCTGCGAAGGGCCTATCTATTTACTTTTATGTTGAGTCATCACCCTCTTATTAAAAAGCACCCGCTGGAGAGCACACTGTCATTTGTATGCATTGCTATTAGTTTATATCGGGTATGACTTGACTGGATCTCTTTTACCATGAATTACAATGTTTAGTCAGTCCTTGATCTTTAAAGGTGCTCTGCATTTATGTTTTGCAGTCTCAGAAAGGGCTAGCGAGATACCATCTTGTTATATCATATTATGGTTGTTTTGAGAAAGTGTTGTCATCCGAGTTTTATTATTATTGCTCGCTAGATGATTATGTTATTGATATGAGTAAACATGAGACCTGAGTGTTAACAAGAGCAAACAGAGTTTTTAAAAGTTTTTCATTATCACTTTCAGTTTATCAACTGAATTGCTTGAGCACAAGCAAAGGTTTAAGCTTGGGGGAGTTGATACGTCTCCAACCTATCTACTTTTCCAAACACTTTTGCCCTTGTTTTGGACTCTAACTTGCATGATTTGAATGAAAATAACCCGGACTCACGCTGTTTTCGGCAGAACTGCCATGGTGTTATTTTTGTGCAGAAACAAAAGTTCTCAGAATGACCTAAAAATCCACGGAGATAAGTTTTGGAAAATATAAAAAATACTGCCAAAAGATGAAGGCCAGGGGGCCCACACCCTGTCCACGATGGTGGGGCGCGCCACCCCCCTGGGCGCGCCCCTGTCTCATGGGCCCCCTGATGCTCCAGCGACCTCAACTCCAACTCCATATATTCTGTTTCGCGGAGAAAAAATCAGAGAGAAAGTTTCATCGCATTTTACGATACGGAGCCGCCGCCAAGCCCTAAAACCTCTTGGGAGGGCTGGTCTGGAGTCCGTTCGGGGCCCCAGAGAGGGGGATTCGTCACCGTCGTCATCATCAACCATCCTCCATCACCAATTTCATGATGCTCACCGCCGTGTGTGAGTCCATCATAGGCTTGCTGGACGGTGATGGGTTGGATGAGATTTACCATGTAATCAAGTTAGTTTTGTTAGGGTTTGATCCCTAGTATCCATTATGTTCTCAGATTGATGTTGCTATGACTCTGCTATGCTGAATGCTTGTCACTAGGGCCCGAGTGCCATGATTTCAGATCTGAACCTATTATGTTTTCATGAATATATGTGAGTTCTTGATCCTATCTTGCAAGTCTATAGTCACCTATTATGTGTTATGATCCGACAACCCCGAAGTGACAATAATCCGGATACTTCTCGGTGATGACCGTAGTTTGAGGAGTTCATGTATTCACTATGTGTTAATGCTTTGGCCCGATACTCTATTAAAAGGAGGCCTTAATATCCCTTAGTTTCCACTAGGACCCCGCTGCCACGGGAGGGTAGGACAAAAGATGTCATGCAAGTTCTTTTCCATAAGCACGTATGACTATATTCGGAATACATACCTACATTACATTGATGAATTGGAGCTAGTTCTGTGTCACTCTATGTTATAGCTATTACATGAGGAATCGCATCTGACATAATTATCCATCACTGATCCAATGCCTACGAGCTTTTCATATATTATGCTTTGCTTATTTACTTTACCGTTGCTACTATTACAATCACTACAATACTGATATCTTTACTTTTGCCACTGTTACCATTACTATCACACTACTTTGCTACTAAATACTTTGCTGCAGATACTAAGTTATCCAGGTGTGGTTGAATTGACAACTCAACTGCTAATACTTAAGAATATTCTTTGGCTCCCCTTGTGTCGAATCAATAAATTTGGGTTGAATACTCTACCATCGAAAGTTGTTGCGATCCCCTACACTTGTGGGTTATCAATAAGCATGGCCATGCAACAAGGATTATGAGATTATCCGGATAGTGGTCGGAATCACTGGAACGAGAAATAGGTCGGGTTAGAACAAGGATGACAATCTTGCCTTGAGCCCGACAACATATATCGTGTGGCAAAGGGAACAGAAGTGTGACATGATGTACAGGTTCGCCTAACCAGCTTCATAGTCTGCTTGGTGTTCGGCATGCCTTGCCAGAGGCTGCTACCAACCATGCAGTTCGGGGGTGATCCGAACTGCGACCAAGCCAACTTGAACCTAAGGGGTCGCGCGGTTAAGGGAAGGAACCTATGAGGTCGGATCCGAGGACACTGGTCGGATGTGATCCGAGTTGTTTTCGGGTTGTGGCCGAGTAGACTTGTGGGCTTTATGGTCCGTGCGAGGCCCAAGTGTTGAGCCCGCGATGGACGCCTATATAAAGTGGAGGTGCGGCACACTCAGGGGTTGATCGCTTCGGCGTTATCACTAGGGTTTGCATGTGTTGCGAATAGCCACCTCCACTGGCTGCCGGTTGTGTGATCGGACCTAGCAGTCCGCCGCACGATGTTCCTCCTGCACACGCGGATACCGTTAGAGGTGGTGCACTTGCGCCGCTCCGGTGAACCTGTTCGCGGGATCCGATCGGCTACGTGGGAGACCGGCAAGGAGGAGACGACTCCGGGAACGCGAGGCGACTCTGGGAACGCGCTGCCTCAACTCTACTTCCGCTCCACGGCACTGCGCGTCTAGTGGTAACGATCTGTGGTCCATCTCCCATAGCATGTTCCTGGTTGTTCTGTGCATAGGAAAATTTTAATTTGCAGTCGACGCACCCTACCGTAGAACCCAACAACTTCATGCATCCGATCCCGTGGCTGCTCTGACTGTGTTGTCATCATCGCTCTTCGCTGCATATCAGACTCCAGACGATACGTCGAGTGCTGCCAGGGAGGCTCTTCTCCAGGTGAACCTCGTGATGGAGCAGATGAAGGTGGTGCATGAGGCCAGTCAGGTCGCCTACAACACCACTACTGCTCTACAAGAGAACGTCAAGGTTAGTTGGTTTCCGACTGATCTCTTGAGTAGTGATAGTTGCAACTGTCGCTTCACTGCCCATACGATGTCCTTAGATGAGCGTTTTGGAACCTATTACGTGCATCTATGAGTATGCATTTCTCATCCAACCACCCACTGGGATGTTTCTGTAGTCAAACTGAATAGCCTTTCCACTTGAGTTGACTAGGTTGAGTCGAGTGTTTTTCTAAACTAGTGGGGGCACGCATAGTGCACCCACTGGGTGTAGTCCCCGAGACCACGGTCGACTGCTGGTAGGGGGCTGGGGGTCTGAGAATCACTCCTTTTTTTATTCATGTTGGGTAGACCATGCCGAGTGTAAGAACCGGACCAGTGGGGGCACGCCAAGTGCACCCACTGGGTGTAGTCCACGAGACTACTGTTGAATGTTTGATTCAGCGGTAGTCTTAGAGCAACTTTTACTGAGACTGACTTTTTTTCCTGTCGACTGACATATCCCTTTTGTTGACTGTAGAAGTCTTGTGATCTTGGGGCTCAACTTTCTTAGCTGGATAAGAAGAAGATCAGCATCAACCTTGATCTGGAATTGGCTAAGAAGAACCTCAAAAAGGCCCAGGACGAAACAACTCTCATGGGAGGTAACCACTCGTCAACCTTTCACCTTATGATTTTCCCTTTCTTTTTTCCAGTCTCTTTGAACCGAGTGATTTCACTCGAACAGATGTGCGTAGTGAAAACCGTCAACTTCAGGCTCGTCTGAAGAATGTTATTTCTTTAGAGAAAATGAAGCAGGCTATGGAGCAGAAGGATCTGGATCTTGCTGCGGCCCAGATGGAGACGCGAGAGAAAATAGCACTTGCGGACAAGAAGTTGGCTTCAGTCGGCAAGTTGGAAGAGGAGATTACACAACTGAAGAAAGACAAGGAGAGCTTAACTGATGAAGTGGGGAGCCTCAAAGCCAAGAAGGGCGAGCTGGAGTCTTATCTGGGGCAGCTTGCTGCCAAGTTGGTCTTAAAACTTGAAGGTATTTCCTCTTGTCCGACTGATTTGTGATATCGACTGACATGCCTTGTTAAACTGTCGATTCACTATTTTTTCGACTGCGCAGAACTTTGCCAAGACTTCGAAGCAGAAACTGGGCGGGTCCAGACAGGTCTCGATCCCATAAACTGTCTTGTCAAAGATGACGTTGCGATGAATGTGTTGCAGTTGGAGTCTCGCCTGGACAGCGCCGTGGACTACCTCGCTCGACTGAAGGCCGCGATGACGCTGGTCGATGCTGAACTCTGGCCTCAGGCGGAACTCTCGCAGGATCTTGAGTCTCTGATGGCTCTACTGAACCAAATCCCCGGTCGAGTGCAGGAATGGAACAAGTCATCTGCTCGATGTGGTGCTGACGTTGCTCTGTCGTTGGTCCGAGTGCACTGCAAGGACGTCAAAGAAGAGAAGCTGGCGGCCCTCAAGGTTGCCAACACAAAAAAGCTCACTTTCCAGTCTTTCGTGGACACCTTCCTTGATGCCGCTACTTGCATCACATACAACATCGACCTTGACAGTTTCTGTGATCCAACGAGTCCTTCTCCGGCCAAGTGAACCAAACATTATGCCCCACCTTTTATTTGCCTCGGGATGCCGAGTGGTTATGTAACTGTTAAACTCTTTCGGGCTTGATGCCTGTGCACTTCTGCCCGTCGCGGTTCTGAACTTTTGCAGGATTTATCCGAACTTTGTTTTCCTTGAATATTGTGGCTCTTCCTTTTGTTGCTTCCAAATGTTTTTCGATTCTGAACGAATTTTTCCTTTTCACTCAACGACGAGTGGCTCTAACGATGTGTTTAGTCGACACCTCGTCATCCTTGCGGATCGAGATGGAGCACACATTTTACTTGTGATGCACCTCAGACGCGGTGTTCAGTCGACACCTCGTTGTCCTTGCGGATCAGGATGGAGCGCACATTTTATCTGTGGTGTAGCTTAGACGCGGTGTCCAGTCGACACCTCATCGTCCTTGCGGATCAGGATGGAGCATATGTTGTATTTGTGGCATAGCTCAGACGCGGTGTTTAGTCGACACCTCGTCGTCCTTGCGGATTGGGATGGAGCGTACATTGTATTTGTGACTTAGGCGATTATGGGGTCGCAGCTAAGACCCCGAGTGGGAGGATTGCTCTCCACCCGAAACATTTTTAACTTAGGCGATTACGGGGTCGCAGCTAAGCCCCCGAGTGGGAGGATTGCTCTCCACTCAGAATGTTTTTAACTTAGGCGATTACAGGGTCGCAGTTAAGCCCCCGAGTGAGAGGATTGCTCTCCACTCAGAATTTTTTTAACTTAGGCGATTACGGGGTCGCAGCTAAGCCCCCGAGTGGGAGGATTGCTCTCCACTCGGAAAGTTTATAACTTAGGCAATTACGGGGTCGCAGCTAAGCCCCCGAGTGGGAGGATTGCTCTCCACTTGGAATGTTTTTAACTTAGGCGATTACGGGTCGCAGCTAAGCCCCCGAGTGAGAGGATTGCTCTCCACTCGGAATGTTTTTAACTTAGGCGATTATGGGGTCGCAGCTAAGCTCCGAGTGGGAAGATTGCTCTCCACTCAGAATGTTTTTAACTTAGGCAAATCAGATTTGCGACTAAGCCAGCCACTGGGGGACTTGGACACGGATGATTATGGGGAACCGATCATTAAGATACTGTAAAAATCATGTCTTTGGAAAGCAAACTGAAATACTCTTATTACAAGTTGTCGAGTCGAGTGATCTATGTGTAGAAGTGGTGGAGCAGCTCTGCATTCCACGCACATGGCTCGTCCATCTTCTTGGCTAGGTTGTAGATGTGGTAAGCTCCGTTGTGAATCACTTTGGTGATGATGAAGGGACCTTCCCAGGCCGGAGCAAGCTTGTGAGGCCGTTTCTGATCCACTAGAGCACCAGGTCTCCTTCCTGGAACGCTCGACTTCTGACATTTCGGGCATGCAATTGACGCAGATCTTGCTGATAGACGGTCGATCGAATCAAGGCCATCTCATGTTCCTCTTCTAGGAGATCAACGGCGTCTTCACGTGCTTGTACTGCTTCGGCTTCTAAGAATAGTTCTACTCGGGGAGCATTATGCAATAAGTCACTCGAAAGTACAGCCTCGGCGCCGTACACCAAGAAGAATGGGGTTCGGCCAGTCGACCGATTCGGTGTTGTTCTCATCCCCCACAAGACGGATGGTAACTTAGTCACCCATGCTCTAGCAGCGTGCTTGAGGTCGCGCATTAGTCGGGGCTTTAACCCTTGGAGGATCAAACCATTTGCCCTTTCTGCTTGTCATTCGACTGCGGGTGTGCGACGGACGCATAGTTCACCCGAGTGCCTTGGGACGCACAGAACGCCTTGAACTCATTGGAATCAAAGTTGGAGCCGTTATCTATGATAATGATGTGGGGAACTCCATATCTGAATATCAACTCCTTGATGAAACTGACGGCAGTGCCTGCGCCAAGGTTCTTGATGGGCTTAGCTTCGATCCACTTGGTGAACTTGTCGACTGCTACAAGCAAATGGGTGAAACCACTTGTGCCGGTCTTGAAGGGGCCAACCATATCCAATCCCCAGACTGCAAACGGCCACACGAGTGGAATAGTGTTCAAGGCAGACTCGGGTTTGTGGGACATGTTGGAGTAGAACTGGCAGCCTGCACACTTGTCGACTATATCTTTTGCCATCTCGTTTGCTCGAGGCCAGTAGAATCCTGCTCGGTATGCTTTGGCCATGATGGTCCGAGAGGACGCATGGTGACCACAGGTCCCCGAGTGGATATCGTTTAGGATCATTCGACCTTCTTCTGGGGTGATGCAGCGCTGAGCCACTCCTGTGACACTTTTTCTGTAAAGCTGTCCTTTTATTATTGTGAAGGCTTTGGATCGACGGACTATCTAGCGGGCTTCATCCTCATCCTCCAGGAGTTCTTTCCTGAGAATGTACGCAATGTACGGTACTGTCCAGTTGAAAGTGCTAGTTATTGACTAGAGGGGGGGTGAATAGGCGATTTTTATGAAAGTCTTCAAAACATGAGAGTTTAGAAGACAAACACGAAAACTGGACCTATAAACATGCAGCGGAAGATGAACTACACTAGATACACCATAGTCAAACAAGTATGAAGCTAAAGCATGATGACTGATAGAAGCTAGGTAGTAGGATCGGGATGGAAGATAGTATGAAGCCAATCAGAACAAGTAGTCACACAGTGAAGTCAAACAGGCAGAGCAATCAGGCAATGACTTCACAAAGACAAACTGTAAGTAAGGAGAGTAAGAGATAGAACCAGTGTGTTGTGAAGACAAGGATTTGTTCGACCAGTTCCAGTTGCTGTGACAACTGTACGTCTGGTTAGGGAGGCTGAGATTCAACTCAGAAGACCGCGTCTTCACCTTATTCCCCTTGAGCTAAGGACACACAGTCCTCACCCAATCACTCTGGTAAGTCTTCAAGGTAGACTTCCAAACCTTCACAGACTTCGTTCACCGGCAATCCACAATGACTCTTGGATGCTCAGAACGCGACGCCTAACCGGCTGGAGGATTAACAGTCCTCAAGTGTAACAAGTCTTTAGATCACGCGGACAGAAAGACTTCAGTGATGCCAAACACTCTCTGGGCTCTGGGTGGTTTGGGCTTTGTCCTCACAAGGATTCTCTCTCTCAAAGGCTTCGGAGGTGGGTTGCTCTCAAACGACAAAAGCCGTATCTAACTCTGAGCCCACGTTTGTTATCTTGCAATTCTCACAAACACATTAGTCCCTCAACCACGTTTGTCGTCAATACTCCAAAACCAAACTAGGGTGGCACTAGATGCACTTACAATCTCCCCCTTTTTGGTGATTGATGACAAACTGGTTGAAGTTTTCAACGGGGATATAAATATGTGAAATTGTAAAGGATGTTGTATTGTCTTCATAAGTAGAAAAAGGCTCCCACTGAAGATGTGCATATAAATAATTTTCTTTTGGAATGCAAATGCACATGGCAGGTTCTACTTGTGGAGATCCTCTTCAACTTATGAAGATAAATCATCATGCATGATTCGATGTAACAAAGATAATGACATGCATAATGAAAAATGGACGTCTGCAAAATGATTTAAGTGCGGAAGTTATCATTGCATCACAATATAGCAAATAAGTAGCAGACGACCATCGAGTTTAAGTGTTACAACTCAGAGAACCAAATGTATCAAGATCAAGAGTTGTAAACACTAGGCAAAATATAATACAACCGCCCATATGAACCCGCTTGAAGACTATCAACTCATAGCTTCTCCCCCTTTTGTCAGTAAGGACCAAAAAGGGTTGAAGACAGTGAGCCTCTACTCGTTCCCAGAAGGAGTAGGAGAAGATGCAGGGTTGGTGTCGAGGTTTGGCGGTGCAGGCAAACTTGGAGTAGTGTCGATACGCGTTGGAGGTGGCGAAGTAGCATCATCTTGATCATCGATCACACGAGCATTCACGGTTGCAGCAGAAGAGGAGTACTCTGACTCTTCAAGAGATGGAGTGCGCCGTAGAACAGCATTTCTGGGTGGAGTGGAATCAAACTTGAATCGTTCTGAGAAGCAATCGTCCTGAAGATCTTCCTCAGCACACATAAGCGTCAGCCCTTTCCATGTGCGTCGACAGGTTTCATGCGCGACAAAGGCATTCTTGGTTGCAAGGTTGCGAATGCGATTGACATCAGTCATGATGCTCTTCATCTGGCGCTTGAGCCAATCATGATGCCTATCCTGCTTTTGATGCAGGCCAACGAGAAGCTCTCGGTCATTGAGAACACGAGATCGCTTTCGAGGCCGTTGAGCAATTGTGCTGTCAGTGGCTTCGGTTTGGGCACGGTGAGGTGCACGTGTAGTACCAGCCAACGGATAGACTCGAGTGGCAGCCAGCACACCTTCAATGGGCAGAGTGAAGCTCTGACGATCAATGTTATGAAGATATAGTGGCTCCTTGTCAGGCTCTGGATAGATGGCTTCGACAGACATATCGACATCTGGCAAGAAAACAATGTGGTTGCGTGCAGATGGCTGATAGTTGAAAGCAGTGTGAAGCTTGATCAGACGCATGATCCATGGAGCATAGAACTTCAAGCCAAAAAATGTCAGATCCTGATGCAGCAAGTTGGCGGATGAAGAAATCTTGTGCATTGAAGCATTTGCCATGAAGAATATGGAAGACCAATGTCTTCATTGCACCTTCTAGCTTAGCCTTTGGAGAATGTCCTTTGATGGGCCAGAAAGTTTG
The DNA here is from genome assembly GCF_018294505.1 of Triticum aestivum. NCBI lineage: Eukaryota > Viridiplantae > Streptophyta > Magnoliopsida > Poales > Poaceae > Triticum > Triticum aestivum. The sequence goes on from NC_057803.1 coordinate 709,561,932, forward strand.
CCGTATGATGTGATAGATTGTGTGTGGCAGATACTCAAGGTATTCAACAAAGAACTCCGTAGGATATTCTGCATCTAGAGGCAATGGGTTCATCATACTGAGCATCTGGCTCATGTCGGGTTCTGGCTTGTGAAAGATGCTTTCCACAGCTGCAGTGTGAAGCTGACAACCAGGTTCATAGAGATCACCTGGAGTGGGAAGGCCTGTAAGCTCAATGCCATCAAATGCTTTGGCTTCATGATGGACATTTCCTGTCATCCACTCAAGGACCCAAGTCTTAGGATCCCTGTTGTAGCCTATGATATGAAGAGTGGCGTAGAATTGAAGCAGAAACTCTTCATTCCGGTGCTCCTTATCAGTGACGAAATGCAGTAAGCCAGCCTCTCTGAAGCAACCTAGAGCTTCTTCTAAGAAGGGCAGGCCAACTATGGCTTCAGTATCAAGGCGCATATGCGGAAATATGCGGCCTTGGTTGTACAGAATGCATGAATAATAGTTGTGCTGCTGATAACTCCAGAATCGATCAGATGTAATCTTGGGCCTGGTGTAGGGGTTCTTATCGCTATCGAAGAAGGTGTTGTGTGCAATGAAGCCGTTGACGTTGAAAGATCCTGGTGAAGTGGCAGTACCTAGAAATCTGGGCAGTCTTGTATTTGGCTTCTGAACCTGAGGCTTGTGCTCGACATGGTAATCAAATTGAGGACCAGCAGCAGGTGGAGGAATCAGAATAGGCCATCTGACAGTGACAAGTTGGCCATAGTTGTATGCTTGCTCGATGGGATTTGGCCTTGGAGGCGGAACAGGAGCAGTGGCATTGACTTCAGGCTGCAGATTTATGTCAGGTGCGGCATGGATTTCAGCTGCTTCATGGGCTTCATTGGCTTCATTGGCCACTGGTGCATTTCCCACTGTAGGCTCCACAGTGGCTTTGGCCATGACAACGTCATTGGCTTCAGGAATGTCATCTGTGGCAGCCTCAGGATTCTCACCCTCCACTTGAATAGCTGGAGGTTCTGGCATAAATTGGTTCTCTTCATTAACTTCTTCTTGAGTTGCAGGGGGAGTAGCGACAGGCTCTTCTTCTTGTGTTGCTCCAGCTGAGGCAGCTGGAGGGTCTTCAGCAGCATTGGCTTCAGACACAGGGACCGTCAGAGAAGGATTGTCTTCAGAGAACACTTGACGTGCCACTGAACTTGACAAGTTGGAGCCCTCTTCTGTGATGGTGGTCATGGAGATAGATGGCCTCAGGCCTTTGCGAATCCGTTGGAATACGGGCGACACCTTTGGTGATGGTGATGTCTCCATGTAGTTGTCATCATTGGACATGGGGCTGATGACGGGCACAAATGACTGTTGGGGTGTACTTGGTGAGTCTTGATGTGGGGTAATTTGCTGGGGGCGATCAGCCCACGATGCATCTTGTGAGATTGGCGTCAAAGGACCACCAATACTGATAAGCTCACTGTTCGTTTGAACAGGCGATGATACCAATGGGCGCTCGATCTGAGGAAGAACTGTATCATCTTGAACAATGTCTTCAGTCACGATGGGGTCGACGACTGGAACTTCTTGAGCTTTAGGAGCCTTTGTGGAAGTAGTCTCATGAACAATCATTCGATGCTCTTGGTTTGCAGACGGAGGGGGAATAAAGGCAAGGGGTTTAACAACAAGGGGCTCTATAGGAGCAGCCCGATCTCCCTTCTTGTTTTTTCTCTTCTTAGGGGGTGGTGCTTCGTCAGTGGTGCGCTTGGTTTTCCGCTTCCTGGCTTCGGCTTCAGCTGCCTTGGTTTTCTTCTGTTCAGAAGCCACTGAAGGAGCCTTGGGCTTCGAGCCGTGCATGCTGGTAGGGAAGACAATGTGTGGTTCTTCCTGTCGTGGTGCTTTAGTGTTGGCTTCAGATGACTTCTTTTTCTTGGCAGCCATTGAGGGGTCAATGCCAGGGCGGCCAAGTGCTTTGCGCTTTTCAGCTTCATTGTAGGCTTGAACGCATTTGTCTGCGAGTGCATTCATGCGCTCTCTTGAGCCTTTGGCTTCCTCGCGTTTCTTCCAAAACGACTCCTTGAGGTCATTAAGCATCACCTTGAACTTTTGCACATCAGCCACATTCAGTTTGGCTACATGCTTCTTGAACTGTTCCTTCTCAAAGTCTATCTTTCGCTTCAGTTCAACTATGCACTGAGCCAGAGCAAGCTCAGAAGCAATGGCGCCTTGGAAAGCAACACTGACGCCAATGGGGAGCTGAAGGTCATCAAAGCTGAGATCTTGATTATCAAACCACTCATCAATGAAGTTCCTCAGAATGTTTACATCAAAGAGGGGCAGATCGTTGAAGATCTCCGCCTCTTGCTTGCTCTTGATCAGCTGCTCCAGAGCATCTTCACAAATTCTTCATCTAAAGACAAGTCAATGGGTTCAGATTCATTCCTCAAAATGGCTGCAGGCGTCAGTGCATGACTCAGTTGCTGAGCTGGTGTCTTCTGTGGCTTCTCACGTCTCATGGAGATGCGAGAGAGATCTTCAGAGTTATTGCTGGGAGTAGAAGGGGCAGTTGCCAATGGCTTCGCTCTCAAAGCCTTTGGAGAAGCATATGGTTTTGAAGCTTTAGTCTTCTTTTGCTTCTGAGGCTTTGGAGGAGGAGCTGGAGCATCGTCGGTGTCAGAATCTTCATCAGAATGATCCACTTTGGCACCTTGAACAGTAATGTGAGTGATGAGGCCAGCAAGGTTGTAGAAGGGGCCAATCCTGTTTTCATTGGCTTCACGGGTGCCATTGTCCCGAGGTGAGGAGGGACCAGGGTTGAAGTCAAGCCCCAGATCCTTCGTGTTCTTTGCAGCTGAGTCTTTCGCGAACTAGTAGTTGCGCTTGAACAAACTATATTCATGACACCATAGTAGTGAAGATGGGTCAGCATTATCAGGCTGTGGTCCGCGCACCATGCAAGGATAGAAACCTTGATCAATAGCTTCAGCCTGAGTCCTGGGTGGAAGATTTTTGTACAAAATATCACCCCAGGGTGCCTTGATGGCATTCTTCTCTGCATATTCTTTGGTGATGAAGCGATATCTGAACCATTCTTCTGCCCAATATCTTCGAATCCATTGGATTCAATTCTTGCGTTCAGTATAGGTTTCTTCTGGATCAGTTTGGTACATCTTGTGCAAATCTGGAGGTAAGTCCTTGGAGGTGTTACCACGACGCTGTCTGCCTCCCTTTCTTGCTGACTTTTCAGTTGCCATGAAGTGTAAACTGAAAGGCTTCAGTACGTGCAATGGCTTCAAATGGCTGGACTGACAGGAACTCGCTTCAGGTGAGTTCATGTGACTCTGCAAGAATTTGCAAATGAGTGCAGACTATGAGAACCAAGGGATTCTCCCACATACATGTACCTGTGACAGCATTAAAGGTGCGAGGGAAGGGGAAGAGGTCATATGCATTCTCCGAAGATTTTGAAGATAAATCAGTTTGAAGACATTGACCTCATAATGCGAAGACATTCACTTATATGATTAGAGTTGGTTCCAGAGTTGTACAAATCCAAGAATAAGTACAAGTGAGGAATCTAACTTGTGAAGAAGCATAAGTGAATATACTAGGCAGAATACGAGATGCAGAAAGAGATAGATTCATGTTCGAAGATCTAGAAACCACTTTTGGTAGGAAGGGATGAATCTATCAGATCAAAAAGACGATAAAAAGTAAACTTTTATTACCACACGAAGAACTGCTAGACGGAGCGAAGATGGATGCCGAGCAGTTCGATCTCCCGTGCCCTAACTTGGCGATGGAAGACACCTACGGCGACGGCGGAGAAGATGAGGTCCGCGGCCTGCGTGAGGACGGCGTCGAGGAGGTCGCGGCAGCTAAGCGCTTCGTCGGCGGCGGTGTTGAGAGCTAGCGGAGGCGCTAGGGTTTGCGAGAGATGGCGAAGGAGGAAGAAGGATTTTTGACCGAGACGAGACAGGCATTTATAAGGACAGAGACAGCACAGTGCAATTATGCAGGTGCCCCTGGCGGTTCACATCTGATGGACACGCGGCGAACATGCAACTCATTGAGAGTTGTTCCACGTTCCCACGCACGCCTGGATTGTCGGGGTGGTTGTTCAGAATTCTCTGGGTTTCAGGCACAAAGATATGTCATTAAAGCTAGATATAAATGTTTGTCTCTGTATATTCTGCTGATAAGGACGCAGAGAAGACATTCGACTGTTTCAACAAAATGCATATGATTTGGATAGATAGAGCTTGAGGTAGAAAGCATAGAGAGGTTAGGGTCCAATCACATTCACTTAGTTCAAAAGATTCAAACAAGAAGACATAGCTATAAGTGAATGATGTAGAGGACATAATACAGTGTATATATATAACAGAGTAAAGCCAAATCAGTAATCACGAAATCAAATTAATGTTGAATTTAAATCAATTGTGAAGACTTTGCAAATATGGCGCCATGAGGAAACACTTAGTAAGATTTTGGTGGTGGCGTTACCCACCGTATAGGAAGTATTAGACCCAGACACGGCGCACAATTATCGTGGCGCTCTAAAGCCAATTTCCACATTAATGTATTCACACTTAGAGTGTATGTGTTCATTGATTGAAGATATACATTACTTCGTGTGTTGCACATCTAAGTCATCAAACTGCATAGGTGTTAGGATGTGTGCCTAATCACAGGACAGTCGAGGATTCCAAGATATTTAGCTCACACCGCAACTTGCAAAACCTTTTCTCATCCAAGGGCTTATTGAAGATATCAGGCAACTGCTCTTCTGTCTTGACGTGGATGATATCAATGTCTTCCTTCATAACATGATCTCTGAGGAAGTGATGACGAATCTCAATATGCTTTGTCTTCGAGTGCTGAACTGGATTGTTGGCAATCTTGATGGCACTCTCATTGTCGCAGTAGAGAGGCACATTCTTCAGGTGTATACCATAGTCCTTGAGAGTTTGCTTCATCCAGAGAAGCTGAGCATAGCAGGATCCAGCAGCAATGTATTCAGATTCAGCAGTGGAGAGAGATACACAGTTCTGCTTCTTTGAAGACCAACAGACAGGTGATCATCCCAGAAAGTGACATGTGCCTGATGTGGACTTGAGATCAACCTTGTCATCAGCATAATCAGCATCTGAGAATCCAACTAGATCAAACTCTGAGCCCTTTGGATACCATAATCCTAGTGTTGGGGTGTAAGCCAAATATCGAAGTATTCGCTTCACAGCTAAGTGATGCGATTCCTTTGGTGCCGCTTGGAATCGGGCACACATGCAAACACTAAGCATTATATCTGTCCTAGATGCACATAAATAAAGCAAAGAACCAATCATGGAGCGGTATACCTTTTGGTCAAATTCTTTACCATTGTCGTTGGGACCCAGATGACTTTTGGTTGGCATTGGCGTCGTGTATCCTTTGCAGTCTTGCATTCCAAACTTCTTCAGGCAATCTTTGAGATATTTTTCTTGAGAGATGAAGATGTCGTTGCGTTGCTGACAGATTTGGAGACCCATAAAGAACTTCAGTTCACCCATCATGGACATCTGATATTGCTCTTGCATCATATGACCAAACTCATCACTGAATTTCTTGTTGGCGCAGCTAAAGATAATGTCGTCCACATATATTTGGCACACAAACAGTTCACCGTCATAAGTCTTCGTGAAGAGAGTAGGGTCCAGTGAACCAGGTCTGAAGCCTTCACTACTAGGGAAAAGCCTAGCAGCAGCGCGGATTTTGGGCCTATTAGCAGCGCGGGGGCCGGCGCTACTAATAAGGCGCTACAGCTAACTTATAGCAGTAGCGCGGGTGCCACCCGCGCTACTACTACGTCCTTTAGTAGTAGAGTGGGTAAAAACCCGCGCTACTACTACCAGCAGTGGAGAGAGATACACAGTTCTGCTTCTTTGAAGACCAACAGACAGGTGATCATCCCAGAAAGTGACATGTGCCTGATGTGGACTTGAGATCAACCTTGTCATCAGCATAATCAGCATCTGAGAATCCAACTAGATCAAACTCTGAGCCCTTTGGATACCATAATCCTAGTGTTGGGGTGTAAGCCAAATATCGAAGTATTCGCTTCACAGCTAAGTGATGCGATTCCTTTGGTGCCGCTTGGAATCGGGCACACATGCAAACACTAAGCATTATATCTGTCCTAGATGCACATAAATAAAGCAAAGAACCAATCATGGAGCGGTATACCTTTTGGTCAAATTCTTTACCATTGTCGTTGGGACCCAGATGACTTTTGGTTGGCATTGGCGTCGTGTATCCTTTGCAGTCTTGCATTCCAAACTTCTTCAGGCAATCTTTGAGATATTTTTCTTGAGAGATGAAGATGTCCTTGCGTTGCTGACGGATTTGGAGACCCATAAAGAACTTCAGTTCACCCATCATGGACATCTGATATTGCTCTTGCATCATATGACCAAACTCATCACTGAATTTCTTGTTGGCGCAGCTAAAGATAATGTCGTCCACATATATTTGGCACACAAACAGTTCACCGTCATAAGTCTTCGTGAAGAGAGTAGGGTCCAGTGAACCAGGTCTGAAGCCTTCACTACTAGGGAAAAGCCTAGCAGCAGCGCGGATTTTGGGCCTATTAGCAGCGCGGGGGCCGGCGCTACTAATAAGGCGCTACAGCTAACTTATAGCAGTAGCGCGGGTGCCACCCGCGCTACTACTACGTCCTTTAGTAGTAGAGTGGGTAAAAACCCGCGCTACTACTACCAGCAGTGGAGAGAGATACACAGTTCTGCTTCTTTGAAGACCAACAGACAGGTGATCATCCCAGAAAGTGACATGTGCCTGATGTGGACTTGAGATCAACCTTGTCATCAGCATAATCAGCATCTGAGAATCCAACTAGATCAAACTCTGAGCCCTTTGGATACCATAATCCTAGTGTTGGGGTGTAAGCCAAATATCGAAGTATTCGCTTCACAGCTAAGTGATGCGATTCCTTTGGTGCCGCTTGGAATCGGGCACACATGCAAACACTAAGCATTATATCTGTCCTAGATGCACATAAATAAAGCAAAGAACCAATCATGGAGCGGTATACCTTTTGGTCAAATTCTTTACCATTGTCGTTGGGACCCAGATGACTTTTGGTTGGCATTGGCGTCGTGTATCCTTTGCAGTCTTGCATTCCAAACTTCTTCAGGCAATCTTTGAGATATTTTTCTTGAGAGATGAAGATGTCGTTGCGTTGCTGACGGATTTGGAGACCCATAAAGAACTTCAGTTCACCCATCATGGACATCTGATATTGCTCTTGCATCATATGACCAAACTCATCACTGAATTTCTTGTTGGCGCAGCTAAAGATAATGTCGTCCACATATATTTGGCACACAAACAGTTCACCGTCATAAGTCTTCGTGAAGAGAGTAGGGTCCAGTGAACCAGGTCTGAAGCCTTCACTACTAGGGAAAAGCCTAGCAGCAGCACGGATTTTGGGCCTATTAGCAGCGCGGGGGCCGGCGCTACTAATAAGGCGCTACAGCTAACTTATAGCAGTAGCGCGGGTGCCACCCGCGCTACTACTACGTCCTTTAGTAGTAGAGTGGGTAAAAACCCGCGCTACTACTACCAGCGCGGGTTTTTTTTGAATTTTTTCGAGAAAATATTTCGATTTTTTCCCTAATTTTCAAATTTCTGAATTATTCTAACCTCAAATCTCTAATCACCCCTCATCGCTGCTCAATTTAATCTCTAATCACCCCTCATCATTCCAAATCATCTAACTTCCCGGACGGTCACCCATCCTCTCACTACTCCAGCCTGAGCACGCTTAACTTCCGGGTTCTATTCTCCCTCGTTTCCAAGTCTGCACTTGTTGTTTTCCTGACAATAGTAAGATGTCAATCCTATTAACCTCAGGAATTTAGCTTGAGCATGAAGTCACACATTTCACTATTTGAGTTTGAAACTATTGTTCTAAAAAATTAGTAACACTAATATTTCTTGAATAATTAGTTTGACCACAGTTTGACCATAGTTTGGCCATAGTTTGACCAGATTTGACCAAAATTCAAAAAAACTAAAATAATTATTTAGTAACACTAATATTCTAGAATAATTAGTTTGACCATTGTTTGACCACAGTTTGACCACACAGCTTGAATTTTTTTTTAATTTTTCCACTCTAGATCTTAAAAGCCCCGTAACTTTTTTTCTATTAGGTTTTTGAGGATTTTGAAAATGGTTAACGGGGTTGCCCCATTAAATTTGGATGTAACTTTTTGAGTAGATCATTTTTCATATAAAAAACTTTTTCATCCGAGTTAGTATGCAAAAGTTATGCCCATTTTTACAAATTCTCGAGAGATTTTGCAAATAAAGTCGAAATTCATATTTGCAAATTTTCCCAACAACTAGACCACATATCACATGGGAAACTTATTTTGTTTTATTTTTTTGACATTTCCATCATTTTCTTTTATTTTTATTAAAACTGAAAAGGCGATCCACGGGGGGGCGGGGGGGTAGAGTTTGAAAATGGGACCTTTAGTAGCAGCGCGGTTTTTTACCCCCACGCTACTACTATGGCACCACTTAGTAGCAGCGAGGGCTAAAAACCAACGCTACTGCTATCAAACTTAGTAGTAGCGAGGTTTTAAAAACCCGCGCTACTACTATGGCATGTCCCGGGGGGCACAGTAGAGACCGCTTAGTAGTAGCGAGGGTTAAAAACCCGCACTGCTGCTATCAACTTAGTAGTAGCGAGGTTTAAAAACCTGCGCTACTGGTAAGTAGTAGTAGCGAGGGTTCTTAACCCTCGCTACTAGTAACTTTCTGTGTATAGGCTTTTCCCTAGTAGTGCTTTGCTCTTCAGGAAGTCCTTGAGCGTATCATACCAAGCGCGAGGGGCTTGTTTGAGGCCATACAATGCCTTGTTGAGCTTGTACACCATATCAGGATGTTTTGGATCTTCAAAGCCAGGAGGTTGTGCAACATATACTTCTTCTTCTATCTTTCCATTGAGAAAAGCACTCTTCACATCCATTTGATATAGGAGAATGTTGTGATGATTTGCATAGGCAAGCAGTATGCGAATAGCTTCAAGCCTTGCCACAGGAGCAAAAGTTTCATCAAAGTCAATCCCTTCCACTTGAGTGTAGCCTTGAGCAACTAGACGAGCTTTGTTTCTGACCACTTGACCATGTTCATCTAGTTGTTGCGATATATCCATTTGGTGCCAATGATATTGTGCTTCCGAGAATTAGCACGCTTGACCAGTTCCCACACATTGTTCAACTCAAACTGTTAGAGCTCTTCTTGCATGGCTTGAATCCATTCAGGTTCCATGAAGGCTTCAGTCACTTTCGTGGGTTCTGAGATTGAAACGAATGCAAAGTGTCCACAGAAATTGGTGAGTTGTGTTGCTCTTTGTGTGGCTCTTGAACGAGTGAGTGGACCAGGTGCATTGAGGCTATCAATCATCTTCTCAATCTGTACTTCATTTGCAACACGAGGATCAGCAGGACGAAGATTTTGCTCTTGCTGATCATTGTCATCATTTGGGGAATTGTCTTCGGGCTGAGCATTGTCTTCAGGTTGATCATGTGCAGAAATGACAAGTTCCTCTTCAGACAGACTCTCAGAGGGTATGATTTCGCCAATTCCCATTTGCTTGATTGACTCACTAGGGGATAACTCATCTAGCACATTTGGCAGGTGCTCTCTTTACGAGCCGTTAGTCTCATCGAACCGCACATCCACAGTTTCAACCACTTTATAGTGAAAGAGGTTGAAAACTCTGTAGGAGTGCGAATACTTTCCGTAACCAAGCATAAAACCTTCATGTGCTTTTGGTGCAAATTTTGAAGTGTGATGAGGATCCTTGATCCAGCACCTAGCACCAAATACTCTGAGGTAACTTACGTTTGGCTTCTTACCAGTTAGGAACTCATAGGATGTTTTCTTCAGAAGCTTGTGAAGATAAACATGGTTGATGACGTGGCATGCAGTGTCAATGGCTTCAGGCCAGAACTTTCGTGGAGTCTTGTACTCACCAAGCATCGTTCGAGCCATCTCAATAAGAGTTCTGTTCTTGCGCTCGGCGATGCCATTCTGTTGAGGTGTGTAAGGAGCAGAGAACTCATGAGTGATACCCATGGTATCCAGGTAGAGGTTGAGGCCAGTGTTCTTGAACTCAGTGCCATTGTCGCTTCTGATGTGCTTGATCTTGACACCGTAGTTCGTCATGGCACGGTTGGCAAAGCGTCTGAAGACATCCTACACTTCAGTCTTGTAGAGGATTATATGCACCCAAGTGTATCGAGAGTAATCATCAACAATGACGAAGCCATAGAGGCAGGCAGTAGCATTGAGAGTGGAATAGTGATAAGGGCCAAATAAGTCCATGTGCAGCAGCTCGAAGGGTTGAGACATGGTCATGATAGTCTTCGAGGGATTCTTGGCTCTTGTCATCTTTCCATCTTCGCAGGCGCCACACAAATGATCCTTCTTGAACTTGACGCCTTTGATGCCCACAACATGCTTCTTCTTCGCGAGAGTGTGCAAGTTCCTCATGCCAGCATGCCCTAGCCTTCGATGCCAAAGCCAGCATTCTGAAGCTTTTGCAAGAAGACATATGGCCATCTGTGGACCTGCTGAGAAATCTACCATATACAGGTCATCTTTTCGATATCCTTCAAAGACTAGAGACTTGTCAGATTCCATCAGTACAAGGCAGCGATATTTTCCAAATAGCACAATCATGTTTAAGTCACAAAGCATTGAGACAACATTAAGTTGAAACCAAGGGATTCAACAAGCATCACTATGTCCATGTGCTGATCCCTTGAGATTGCAACTCTACCTAGGCCCAATACCTTGCTTTTACCAGTGTCAGCAAATGTGATGTGGCTCTTGTCTGATGGACGCAACATTGAATCCATCAGAAGACTTCGATCGCCAGTCATGTGATGAGTGCATCCACTGTCCATAATCCATTCTGAAGCACGAGGTGTCGAGGCCTATAGTGCAGTTTGGGGGATAGGCTTCACCAAGAGAGTTGTGAAGCATAAATATTTGACGCACAAGAGGATTATCAAAGCTTAGATCAAGGTTAGGACTGATAGTATGACTGGCAAGCGATTCAGATATGAAATACATAGTAAGACTATTTGGGCATTTTATCTTGCGTCCCATAATGTGTTTTAGGTCTCCAGCAATAGCATCGGACGCCTTTGATTTCCGGCTGGAGACCTTTCCCTGCAAAAGAAAGTTAATTCTTCTTAACCACCCACATCTTCAAGGGTGGCTTAGAAGCAATGAGTCTAAGTGCAGCATCTTAGAATTTTGGCTTTGGAGCCCTAGCAAATAGCCTTGCAGGAGAAGAACGATACTCATATGAATAAGCAGAAAAGTTCTTAGTTCTATGAACATAGCGGTTTGAAGACACACGCTCATATTCATAAGTCTGAGTATGGTTTCCCTGCAAAACATTGGCGTTAGGGTGACTCAGGTGAGTCCGGTATCTGTATGAAGCCTTAGGGCCATATGAAGCCATAGGTCTGGGGTTTGTCTTCTTCCTTGGTGGTGTCAGGATGACATTCACATGAAGATTCTCAATACACTGTTTAGGTACCCAGATCTTCTTCATAGGTGGTCCATTCCTGCAGTTAGTTCCAATATACCTGGCAAACACTTCACCATTCTGATACTTAAATATTTTATACTTTGCATCAAAGGATTCATCAATGATAATAGAGTTAGCGCAAGTGAAACCAGATAAGGTGGATGGATCTACTGAAGGTTCCTTTGCAGCAACCCATGTGGTTTTGGGGTACTGCTCAGCTTCCAGTACGACCCATCAACATTCATTTTCCTCTCGAACCCAATACCCTCTTTTCTAGGGTTTCGGTTCAGAATATGCATTTTGAGGACATCACATAATGTCTGATGCCCTTTGAGGCTTTTGTACATCCCTGTCTCAATCAGTGTCTTCAACCTGGCATTCTCATCAGCAATAGTAGTGGTATCCTCAACAGAGGGGTTAGTTACCACATCAGCAGTTGAAGATATTGCAACAGGAGCAGTAGAACATCCAGCAACAGAAACAGTGTTATCACGCTCAATGCATTTTAAACATGGTGGTTCAAATCCTTCCCGAGTGGGACTGATCTGTTGAGCGTGAAGTGACTCGTTCTCCTTTTGAAGATCTTCATGATCCGATCTCAATTTCTCAAGTTCCTGCTTCCTTTGAAGATAATCGTAGGAAAGCTTTTCATGAGATGTTGAGAGGGTTTCATGACGACCTTCAAGTTCCTGGTACTTAACATGAAGATTTTTTATGTCTTCAATTAAGGACTGAGTCTTAGTCATTTCCGCGTCCAATAGGTCATCGCTTTTGTCTAACAGTTTTTGAATATGTTCCATAGCTTTCTGTTGTTCAGTTGCAATTTTAGCAATTTTTTGTAGTTGGGTTTGGATTCACCATCAGAGTCATCTTCACTTGATGTTTGAAAGTAAGCATCACGAGAGTTTACCTTGGCACCACGTGCCATGAAGCAGTAGGTGGGAGCCGAGTCGTTCTCGTCATTAGTGTTGGTGATGGAGTCATTGTCTTCGGTGTTGAAGATGGACTTGGCAACGTAGGCTGTAGCTAGAGCCAGACTTGCGATACCAGAGTCAGACTCCACCACTTCCTCCTCAGAAGCAGACTCCTCCTCTGAATCCATTTCCTTGCCAACAAAAGCACGTGCCTTGCCTGATGAGCTCTTCTTGTGTGATGAAGACTTAGAGGAAGATTTGGAAGAAGACTTTGAGGCTTTCTTCTTCTTCTTGTCATTAGAATCATATTCTTTGTTCTTCTTTTTCTTCTTCTCATTGTCCCACTATGGACATTCAGAGATGTAGTGGCCAGGTTTCTTGCACTTGTGACAGGTTCTTTTCTTATTGTCATAGGTGGAAGCTTCATCGTCCCTTGAGCTGGATCGTGAAGACTTTCTGAAGTTTTTCTTCCTAGTGAATCTCTGGAACTTCTTCACAAGCATAGCAAGCTCCTTTCCAATGTCTTCAGGATCATCAGAATTGCAGTCAGATTCTTCTCCAGATGAGGAAGCCGCAGCCTTTGCCTTCAAGGCACGAGTTCGGCCGTAGTTGGGGCCATAGATATCTCGTTTCTCAGATAGCCGGTACTCATGTGTGTTGAGCCTCTCGAGTATGTCAGACGGATCGAGTGTCTTGAAATCAGGGCGTTCTTGTATCATCAGGGCTAAGGTGTCAAATGAGCTGTCGAGAGATCTCAGCAGTGTCTTCACAATTTCATGCTTCATAATGTTAGTTGCACCGAGTGCACGGAGCTCATTGGTGATATCTGTGAGACGATCAAACGTGAGCTGGATGTTCTCGTTGTCATGCCTTTTGAAGCAGTTGAAGAGGTTGCGAAGAGTACTGATTCGTTGATCACGCTGTGTTGAGATGCCTTCATTGACCTTAGAGAGCCAGTCCCAGACTAGCTTCGACGTTTCCAGAGCGCTCACACGGCCATACGGCCCTTTGGTCAGATGACCACAGATGATGTTCTTGTCGGTAGAGTGCAGTTGAATGAACTTCTTCACATCAGCGGGGGTGACACCTTCACCAGTCTTGGGAACACCATTCTTGACGACATACCACAGATCAACATCAATGGCTTCAAGATGCATGCGCATCCTATTCTTCCAATAGGGATATTCAGTGCCATCAAAGATGGGACACGCAGCGGAGACCTTGATTATCCCTGCAGTCGACATAGCTAAAACTCCAGGTGGTTAAACTGAATCACACAGAACAAGGGAGTACCTTGCTCTGATACCAATTGAAAGTGCTAGTTATCGACTAGAGGGGGTGAATAGGCGATTTTTATGAAAGTCTTCAAAACATGAGAGTTTAGAAGACGAACACGAAAACTAGACCTATAAACATGCAGCGGAAGATGAACTACACTAGGCACACCATAGTCAAACAAGTATGAAGCTAAAGAATGATGACTGATAGCAGCTAGGTAGTAGGATCAGGATGGAAGATAGTATGAAGCCAATCAGAACAAGTAAGGAGAGTAAGAGATAGAACCGGTGTGTTGTGAAGACAAGGATTTGTTCGACCAGTTCCAGTTGCTATGACAACTGTACGTCTGGTTAGGGAGGCTGAGATTCAACTCAGAAGACCACGTCTTCACCTTATTCCCCTTGAGCTAAGGACACACAGTCCTCACCCAATCACTCTGGTAAGTCTTCAAGGTAGACTTCCAAACCTTCACAAACTTCGTTCACCGGCAATCCACAATGACTCTTGGATGCTCAGAACGTGACGCCTAACCGGCTGGAGGATTAACAGTCCTCAAGTGTAACAAGTCTTCAGATCACGCGGACAAAAAGACTTCAGTTATGCCAAACACTCTTTGGGCTCTGGGTGGTTTGGGATTTGTCCTCTCAAGGATTCTCTCTCTCAAAGGCTTCGGAGGTGGGTTGCTCTCAAACGACAAAAGCCGTATCTAACTCTGAGCAGCCACCAATTTATGGTGTAGGGCGTGGGCTATTTATAGCGACTGGGCAACCCAGCCTGATTTGTCTGAAATGACCCTGGGTCACTAAGGAACTAACATGTGTCACAACGGTCAGATTTCAAACACACGCGACAACTTGACTTGGGCTACAAGTAAAGCTGACTTATCCGACTCTGGATAAGATTTGCTCTCATTGTCTTCGCTCGAAGACATAGGATTTTGGTTGAGCATCACTTCAGTCACTCTGACTTTGTTCACTTGGACCCCACTTAACAGTGCGGTGGTTCCTATGACTCAACAAAGAAGAAAAGAAACAACGAAACTATTAAGTCTTCGTGCTCCATAGTCTTCACTCAGTGTCTTCTCCTGTCATAGTCTTCAGTGTGAATGTCTTCATGTACCACCATTATCTTCAATGTCTTCATACATTTTTAGGGGTCATCTCCGGTAGGTAAACCGAATCAAGGAGGGACTACTACTTGTGTTATCCTGCAATTCTCACAAACACATTAGTTCCTCAACCAAGTTTGTCGTCAATACTCCAAAACCAAACTAGGGGTGGCACTAGATGCACTTACAATCTCCCCCTTTTTGGTGATTGATGACAAACTGGTTGAAGTTTTCAATGGGGATATAAATATGTGAAATTGTAAAGGATGTTGTATTGTCTTCGTAAGTAGCAAAAGGCTCCCCTGAAGATGTGCATATAAATAATTTTCTTTTGGAATGCAAATGCACATGGCAGGTTCTACTTGTGGAGATCCTCTTCAACTTATGAAGATAAATCATCATGCATGATTCGACGTAAGGAAGATAATGACATGCATAATGAAAAATGGATGTCTGCAAAATGATTTAAGTGCGGAAGTTATCATCGCATCACAAAATAGCAAATAAGTAGCAGACGACCATCGAGTTTAAGTGCTACAACTCACAGAACCAAATGTATCAAAAGCAAGAGTTGTAAACACTAGGCAAAATATAATACAACCGCCCATATGAACCCGCTTGAAGACTAGCAACTAATAGCTTCTCCCCCTTTTGTCAGTAAGGACCAAAAAGAGTTGAAGACAGTGAGCCTCTACTCGTTCCCAGAAGGAGTAGGAGAAGATGCAGGGTTGGTGTCGAGGTTTGGCGGTGCAGACAAACTTGGAGCAGTGTCGATACGCGTTGGAGGTGGCGAAGTAGCATCATCTTGATCATCAATCACACGAGCATTCACGGTTGCAGCAGAAGAGGAGTACTCTGAGTCTTCAAGAGATGGAGTGCGCCGCAGAACAGCATTTCTAGGCGGAGTGGAATCAAATTTGAATCGTTTTGAGAAGCCATCATCATGAAGATCTACCTCAGCACACATAAGCATTAGCCCTTTCCATGTGCGTAGACCATCAAACTCCGGACGCCGAGTGAAATGGCCATATGCAACCCATACAATAGTGCCTCATATTCAGCTTCATTGTTAGAAGATCGAAGTGAATCTGGAGGACATAACTAAGCTTATCTCGTCGTGAGGATACTAAGACCACTCCTGCGCCAGAGCCATTTAACATCTTGGATCCATCAAAGAACATGGTCCAATGTTCTGACTGGATTTGAGTCGAATGTTGTTGTTCTGTCCACTCTGCGAGGAAATTTGTAATTGCTTGAGACTTGATGGCCTTCTTTGCCTCAAGCTTGATATCTAATGGAAGAAGTTCAATCGCCCACTTTGCCACTCGGCCAAATGCATCTCTGTTATTCAGAATCTCTGACAATGGAGTGTCGCTGACGACTGAAACTGAGTGATCAGAGAAATAATGTGCAACCTTCTTCATGGTTAGGTAAATCCCATAAACAAACTTCTGATACTGAGGGTATCTCTGCTTGGACGAGGTCAAAACCTCTGAAATGTAATAGACTGGGTGCTGAACTTTGAAGGCATTGCCTTTCTCTTCCCGCTTGACCGTGAGCACTGTGCTGACAACTTGTCCAGTGGTTGCGATGTAAAGCAATAGAGACTCTTTACTGACTGGAGCAGCAAGCACCGGTTGGGTGGAAAGCAGGGCTTTGAGCTCTTTGGCTTCGTCAATCCACTCGAACTTGTCAGACTTCTTCATTAGTCGTTAAAGGGGCAGTGCCTTTGCACTGAGGCGTGAAATGAATCAACTCAATGCAGCCAAACAACCAGTAAGCTTCTGAACATCATGCACACGCACTGGGCACTTCATTTGGAGGATAGTGCCAATCTTCTCTGGATTCGCGTCGATTCCTCGTTCAGAAACGAGAAAACCGAGTAACTTTCCGCCGGGGACTCCGAATGTGCATTTTGATGGATTGAGCTTGATATCATACCTTCTTAGATTGGCAAAGGTTTCAGCGAGGTCAATCAACAGGTCGGAACCTTTCCGTGACTTAACCACTATGTCGTCCATGTATGCTTCCACATTTTGACTGATTTGAGTGAGCAGGCACCTCTGAATCAGGCGCATCAATGTGGCACTAGCATTATTGAGCCCAAAAGGCATAGTAACATAACAAAAACACCTGAACGGGGTGATGAAAGCTGTCTTGATCTCATCTGGTCCAAACAATCAGATATGATGGTACCCAGAATAAGCGTCCAGGAAGGACAGTCGCTCGCACCCCACAGTTCAGTCGACTATCTGGTCGATGCGGGGCAGAGGAAAATGATCTTTCGGGCAGGCCCGATTGATGTGCTTGAAGTCAATACACGTTCGAAGTGATTTGTCTTTCTTTGGAACCATAACGACATTGGCGAGCAACTCGGACTGGTAAATCTCGCCGATGAACTCAGCGGCCAGAAGCTGAGCCACCTCCTCGCCAATTGCCTTTCTCTTCTCCGTGGCGGACCGACGAAGATGGTCTTTGACAGGTTTTGCCTTTGGGTCGACTCACTAACAGTGCTCGGCCAGTCTCCTGGGTACACCTGGCATGTCAGATGGCTTCCATGTGAAGATGTCCTAGTTCTCACGGAGGAACTAGATGAGCACGTCTTCCTATTTGCTGCCGAGTGTCGTTGAGATATGAGTCAGAGCAGCATTGGGATCGGTCAGGTGGATGTGAACTGGCTTGGTCTCTCCAGCCTACTAAAATGCGGACTCCGAGGCACGTCTCTTGGCACGCAGCAAAGCACTCGGATCTGCAGTCTTCTGATACTCTTGAAACTCCACAGCTGCCATCTGCTCATCTACTATCTTTGCACTGTCCTGAAGACAATCCTCTTCTTTTTTTCCGGTTACCGGAGATGGTTATCACGCCTTTGGGGCCAGGCATCTTCATCTTGAGGTACACATAACACGGTCGAGCCATGAAGCTAGCATAGGCAGGTCTGCCCAAAATGGCATGATAAGCACTCTAGAAACCAGAACCTCAAACGTCAACTTTTCTTTGCGGTAATTCTTCTCATCGCTAAAAACCACATCAAGAGCGATTTGGCCGAGTGAATCGGCTTTGTTTCCTGGGATGACTCCGTGGAACCTCATATTGCTCTCGCTTAGTTTGGACATCGGAATGCCCATTCCTTTGAGAGCCTCAGCGTACAGGATATTGAGGCCGCTGCCACCATCCATCAGAACTTTGGTCAGTCGAGTGCCCCCAATGACTGGGTTGACCACTAGCGCCTGCCGCCCAGGGGTAGCAACTCGTGGTGGGTGATCCGATTGGTCAAATGTAATAGGGGTATTCGACCACTTCAAATACTTCGGTGTTGTCGGAGCAACCATGTTCACCTCACTGTTAGTGACTTTCAGTCGACTTCTACTCTCGACATCAGCAAAAATCACAAAGGTGGCATTAACATGGGGATATCCATCTTCCTCTTCTTCCTTGTCTTCCTCCTTATCAGAATTTTTATCCTTCTCGCTGGGCTGACTTTTCTTCTGGAAGCTCTGAATGAGGAGTCGACACTGTTGAGTCGTATGCTTGGG
This sequence comes from Triticum aestivum, assembly GCF_018294505.1. Taxonomy (NCBI): domain Eukaryota; kingdom Viridiplantae; phylum Streptophyta; class Magnoliopsida; order Poales; family Poaceae; genus Triticum; species Triticum aestivum. The sequence continues at coordinate 709,580,367 of NC_057803.1, forward strand.
GAGGATCAGATTCCCCTCTTCATCTTTCTTAGTATTAATATGACACGGCAGATCCATCACATCATTTCTATCTTGATCTTTTACCTTCTTAGGATTCCAGGGCCCTTTCGGCTTCCCTTTGAACTTTCCTTGATTCAACACTACTGCCTCAGCAGGACCTGTTACCTCAGCCCTTCGCTTTGGCATCCGACTGGAATTTCCTCCTCCGATGTCCTAGGCGACTGTTTTGTGCTTACCACTCCGGAGTCGGTCTTCCTCTTTGATGTTAGTGTACTTGGTGGCAATCTCCATCATCTGAGTCAGAGTCATATCTCTTGTCCGATCGAACTTCAGATTGAGCTCTCTGTAGCAAACACCTTCCTGGAAGGCACAGACTGCTTGGTGATCTGACACATTCTCCACTGTGTGGTGCAGAGTGATCCATCTCTTGATATATTCTTGCAAGGTTTCATTCGGTTTCTGCATGCAATGCTGCAACTCTGGTAGACCAGTAGGTCTTTTGCAGGTGCCTTCGAATGTTCTGGTAAACACTCGGGTTATTTCATCCCAACTCAAAATGCTCCCAGGGGCCAACTGATTCAGCCAAGCTCTGGCAGAACCTTCAAGCATCAGGGGGAGGTGCTTCATGGCCACCTCATCGCTGCCGCCACCGACATGCACAGCCACTCGGTAGTCCTCAAGCCAAGTGTCGGGCTTCGACTCTCCCGTGAACTTACTGACGTCGGTTGCCAATCTGAAGTTATGGGGGATCTCAGCGGCCCTGATGGCTCTTCCGAAACACTCGGGACCAGACACGTGGACCGTGCTTCCGCTAGGCCTGTCTCTGTCTAGCCCTTCTCTGTGTGCTCTGTTTCGGTCGACCAAGCCCTGAACAAGGACTGACCTTGTATCGAACCCAGGGTCTCTTGGGTCAACTAGAACTCTGCGGTCATTACCGTATGGATGCCTATCATCATACCGCTGGGGCACGTACGACCCGCCCCTCGAAAGGGGTGAAGGCACTCGACGGTAGTTGTCGCGGGCGAACTCACGATGATCATCTCCTTGAGTTCTTCCTAGGTGCCGATCCTGGCGGTGCTCACGAGCTCCTCACCTCAAAGGTGACCTAGGACTGTGTGCTGACTGAACGGTGTCCGCCCTTACCGATCAACTGTGAATTCTGTTCCGCGACTGGGACACGGCGGAGTTCTAGTCTCCTGCTGCCCGGAGCAGTGCCATGATCTATTCCAAGCCCCTTCCAGCCTCCAAGCGAGACGGCTGAATGGACTCTGCAATATGCGCAGCGGCTGTTGGTGTCAAAACTGGCGGATCTTGGGTAGGGGGTCCCGAACTGTGCGTCTAGGCGGATGGTAACAGGAGACAAGGGACACGATGTTTTTACCCAGGTTCGGGCCCTCTCGATGGAGGTAAAACCCTACTCCTGCTTGATTAATATTGATGATATGGGTAGTACAAGAGTAGATCTACCACGAGATCAGAGAGGCTAAACCCTAGAAGCTAGCCTATGGTATGATTGTTGTTCGTCCTATGGACTAAAACTCTCCGATTTATATAGACACCGGAGAGGGCTAGGGTTACACAGAGTCAGTTACAATGGGAGGAGATCTTCATATCGTATCGCCAAGCTTGCCTTCCTCGCCAAGGAAAGTCCCATCTGGACATGGGACGGAGTCTTCAATCTTGTATCTTCATAGTCCGGGAGTCCGGCCAAAGGTCTTAGTCCAGCCATCCGGACACCCCCTAATCCAGGACTCCCTTAGTAGCCCCTGAACCAGGCTTCAATGACGATGAGTCCGGCGCGCAAGTTGTCTTCGGCATTGCAAGGCGGGTTCCTCCTCCGAATATTTCATAGAAGATGTTGAACACCAGGATAGTGTCCGGCTCTGCAAAATAAGTTCCACATGCCACCATAGAGAGAATAACATTTGCACCAATCTAATCTGCTGACGTATTCCGCAGCGTGACATCACGCCACGGCCAGGCTTTTATTCATTTTACTGTTCCACCTCAGCGCGTTTAGCGAGGCGGTTTCCTTGGCACATCTTGTCAAAGCAGAGATCGAGTCCCCCTTATTCCGAGATTCTCATTAATACGGGCGTGGGTAACCCAACCGCGCCATTAACCGCGGCGCTTGGGAGATAAGCGAGTTTTATTAGGCTGGTGGGGGCTCATAGTTTTGGCCGCCCATATAAGGGGATAAGAATCCGCCCTTTCCATTCACGCCTTCTTCCTCCTTTGCTTATTCGTCCCTGCGCGCTCGAGCTCCAGCGCCCAAGCCCGCACTTCCCACCTCAACCTTCTCCAACCATGTCCGGAGCGGGAGGTAGATGGATGGTCTCCTCCGTCACGGAGGGGCAAATCAAGAAACTGAGGAAGGCCGGATACTTGTCTGACGACATCGCGCACCGGCTTCTAGATGTGGGGCAACTCATCCCCACCCCCAGGCCCCATGAGAGGGTTGTTTTTCTTCCCCATTTCCTCTGCGGACTGGGTTTTCCTCTTCACCCGTTCGTCCAGGGGCTCATGTTCTACTACGGCCTGGACTTCCACGATCCGGCCCCGAACTTTATCCTCAACATCTCGGCGTTCATCGTCGTGTGCGAGGCCTTCCTCTGCATCCAGCCCCACTTTGGCTTATGGCTGAAGACTTTTAATGTCAAGCCGAAAGTGGTGAGCGGCCGCCAAGCGGAGTGCGGAGGTGCCATGGTGGGCCGGATGGCCAACGTCCTATGGCTCGAGGGCTCCTTCGTGGAGACAATAAAAGGATGGCAATCGGGGTGGTTCTACATCACTGAGCCACGCGACCCCAAATGGGAAGCGGACCCCGAATTCCGATCTGGCTTTCCCACACGGCTCACCTCCTGGAAAGAGACGGGCCTAACGTGGGGAGATTCGGAAGAGCTGACCGGACTCCAAACCTGCGTCAAAAAGCTGGTGAGCAAGAACCTCAAGCTCGTCAACGTAGTCCAGGTCATGCTTATCCGCCGGGTCCTCCCATGCCAACAACGGGAATTCAAATTGTGGGAGTTTGATCCGGCACAGCACCCAACCTTGAGCGGGCTCTTCGACACCACGTACGAAGATGCCTGGAAGGTGCTGTTCAAGGGTGCCGAGGCCCTCGCGTCCGCTACCGAGGATCGCGGATTCAGCTCGCAGCGCCAGGCCAACGAGGTAAGCTATTCTACCCTTTACGGGACTTTTTGTCTTTCATAGTTTGACTCTATGCGGGATCTAAAGTCCCCTAACTTTGACAGGACTGGCTGAAGAAGTCCGGGTAGGTTATCTGTCCGACTCCCCTACCAGAAGACCCAGCGGACGCCCAATTGACAGGGCTGCTGGTTCCGGCACCCCACGTGGTGCCGGAAAAGAAGGCCAAGAATAAGGCCACGGGGACCCGAAAGAGTTCCCAGCGCCTGGCGGTGATGGATTCGCCCGACAACCCAGACGCACCCTCCGCCTCCGAAGACGAGGAGGGGGAAGAAGAAGAAGATGCCTCTCCCCCTCCAATGGGGGGAGGAAAGAAAAGAAAGGCCGCCCCAACTGGGGAAGCCGGAGGGTCCAAGAAGGGGAAGACCCTTCTGCCAGACTACGCCTCCGATGCCGAAGACGGCGGGGAGGAATGGCCATCCAGGGTCAAGCCCCTGGCAAAATCGTAAGTGTCCGTCTACCCGAATGACTTATTGCATTCCTCTATTATTCGATAGCTTCTGACGCCGAATTTAATTATGCAGTCCGCCCATGGCTCAGCTCGGCGATTCGTCGAGCGGCTCCCTGAATTCGTCGAATGTGAATAGTGCTTCACTTCCGACGGCCTCCTCCTCGCTCCCTGCGGACGACGCCGAGGTGGGGTCCCGAAAGGGACTAAACCAGGAGGAGGTGGTCCTGGAGGCGCCGCAAGGCGATCTCCCGAACTCCAGGCCCGAAGGGGGTAAAGCCCCAAAGGGATCTAAGTCCGGCCCCGGGCCGGACACTGCTCCGGAACCATCAACGGTTCGAGAGTTCGACAGGCGGCTCCTTCATAAGAAGGGCAAGCCTACAACACCGGCGACCCCCATCCATCCAGAGGCGCCGGACAATTTGCTGGAGGTGCTTAACGGCGCCTCCATCAACGAGGAACACCGCACTGTTATGAGTGCGGTGATCCAGAAGGTTCATACCGCCAAGAGCAGGCTGACAGAAGCCTGTACAAGCCTGTTAACATGCTTTGAGGTATGTGTTAAAAAACATATAAAAATATTACCGCATAGACAGTAGCCCCTGATGCTCAGTTCGGCATTCGGAAAGAAAAGCCGAGCTGAGGATCGAAAAACATATACGCAGGAGTCTAATAAAAATATGTCAATGTGGGAATGCAGGTTGCGCTCACTAGTGCAGAACTGGGCAATAGCACCGGTTCGTAAGGCCCTTTAGTGCCGGTTCCATAACCGGCACTAAAGTGTGGTCACTAAAGGCCCCCCCCCCTTTAGTACCGGTTCTGCACGAACCGGTGCTAAAGGGAAACCACGTGGCACGAGCCAGCTCCGGGGGCCTAGAGCCCTTTAGTACCGGTTGGTAACACCAACCGGTACTATAAGGTTTGGGGGTTTTTAGTTTTATGATTTCTTTTTCATTAAATTTTGTGTTTCCATTTTAATTCTTTTTCGTTTGCTGGTATTTTACGATACTACACATTATAAACGTTATGCATATATATATATATATATATATATATATATATATAGAATTTCTAGTAGAACCAATCATCGAGTTCAACATGATTGTCATGATATTATAAGCGTTCATATATAACACCACAAAAGCAAATCACTTAAGTTCAGAACGAAGAACACGGACATGAAAGGCCAAGTACTAATTAAGAGCAGCATGAAGAACTAGCTAAATCACTCCTGCTAGCTACTCTCTCTCTGGTAAAATAGCATAGAACATGTATAGCTCTCCTGATTGATCATACTGGAGCATGCCGATGAACCTGTCTCCTAATCGTGGGCTGCGCTTCTCATTGCTACCCCCTAGTACTTCTCTGCGATCATTAACAATTTTCCTCCAATCTTTCACTATTAAGCATTCATCGCTTCTAGAAATCCTGAATGCATTCATGTGAAATGCAGGATATCTTGGCCTTAAGCTAACAATTGACATCTGACCTTTAGTCTCGATCCCCTGAGGCACAACTGTCATCGGGAGTCCCTATTGAAGAACATCGTATAGTAATTAATTAATATACTCAACAATGAAAGTTTTAAAAAAATATGTATGCAAAATATGCACTGAGGACAAATAGTAAATATCTTAGCATCATTCCTAAATATATGTGACCGTAGTTCAATACCATCACTATTGGTCGCACGTTTTGAGTACTAACATTTCCAAGTGCAGGAATTTTTTTTGTCTTGACAGTATGAAGATCCTCAAGCCATGAAACATAATGACTTATCTCCTCGCAGTTTAGTTCAGCTCCGGGACAGTAGAAGGTCCTGTCTACCAAGCGTCGGACATGTTTGGTTGAATGGAGATAAGCTGTCAATAGAAATTAGTTGTCAGTTATTTTTGAAATAAGCAATATCAAAGACAAAAATATATTTGAGAAGAACTCACATAATGGTAGAACTGGAGGCGTCTGCACATCGACCCATATGTCTCTATTACCTTCAATATCATCTTCCGGACGAATATCAAAGGTAATAACCACACCAGGCTCAAATGCATAAGCCTTGCATAGTGCTTGCCAAGTTTTGCATTCAAAATAGGTGTACGTGTGTGCATTGTATACTTTGATGTTGAAAGTATAACCATCATGCTTAGTTTTCAGGTAAGCTCTCTTTACCTCCATAGTTTCCATATCTTTGAAACCTATCTTATCCAAGACAAAAATTCTTGCATGGCATGGGATGCGCTAGTAGAAAAGTGAAAATTAAAAATTATAAGTCAGGCAAATGAAGCATATATAAGTTATGCTTAATTATGAAAACAGACTTGTCGTTGTGACTTACTGTATCGAATTCGAAAGTCTCATCCAGCTTGATGCTGTATTGCCTACCATCAACAAGGAAATTTCTGTCGCACTGGCCGCGCTCGTCTTCACAGTATGTGCACATACCGAAATTTTTTCCGTCGTCAGACGACATTTCCTATGTTCATATTAGGCGAAACATTAAACACTTACTAATTCAATTAATTCAACTACTTCTATTAATTCAACTAAGCATTTACTAAAAATAAACTAGTTATATTAATTCAGTTAGTTCAACTAAGCATTTACTAAAAATAAACTAGTTATATTAATTCAATTAGTTCAACTACGCATTTACTAAAAATAAACTAGTTCTATATATTAATTCAACTAGTTCAACTAAGCATTTACTAAAAATAAACTAGTTCTATATATTAACTCAACTAGTTCAACTAAGCATTTACTAAAAATAAACTAGTTCAAATATATATCTAACTATAATATTTTAATTAGATAATCAAATCTCAGATACGACAATTTTCTTACTAAAAATAAACTAGTTATATTAATTATTCAACTAGTTCAAATCTCATATACCTAAATAAACTAGTTCGACAATTTTCTTACTAAAAACAAACTAGTTATATTAATTATTCAACTAGTTCAAATCTCACATACCTAGCTAATTAATATCTAATTAAATTTTCTAAAAAACAGAAAACAGAAAACAGAAAATAAGTAAAAAATATGTGTGTGTGTGTGTGTGTATATGTGTGTAGTGTGTGTATATGTGTGTATGTGTGTGTACGCCGCCCCGTACGCCGCCGCCCCGTACGTACGAGCGGGGGCGCCGGCGTACGGGGCGACGGCGGCGGCGTACGGGGCGGGGGCGCCGGCGCACGGCTGCGAGCGACGACGTACGGGACCGCGGCGACGACGACGGACGGCGGCGGCGTTCGGGGCGGCGGCGCGAGACGACGAGGACGACGGGCGGCGGCAGGGACAGCGACGACGACGACGGACGACGGGCGACGGGCGGCGACGACGGGATCGACCGACGCGCGGCGATGTCGAGAGGTTGGAGACGAAAGTGGGGAGATGTAACTGAAATTTTCATAAATGCTATATATATAGAATGGGCCTTTAGTACCGGTTGGAGCCACCAACCGGTACTAAAGGCCTCGCGCTGCCACCCCAAAGTTTAGTCCCACCTCGCCGGGCGAAGGGCAGCCGCACTGGTTTATAAACCCAGCCGCGGCTACCTCTTTGAACTCCTCTATATAGCAGGGTTGTGGGCCTAAATTCTGCGCGCTGCCCTGTGAGTCTGCTGGGCCTTTAAGGCCTGTTATTGCACGCCCGTGGCCTAGCAAGCCCACAGGGCAGCACCCCAATTTTTTTTATAGTTTTTTTCTTTTCTGCTTTATTTTCTTCTATTTATTTCTGCGTAGTTTTTTGTATAGTTTTTTCTTTTCTGTTATATTTATTTTCTTCTATTTATTTCTGAGTAGTTTTTCATCTAGTTTGCCAAAATTCATCATTTTCAGAGTTCATTTTGTAGTGATTTTCAATTTCACGGTCATTTTATATAGTTTTTTCTTTTCAGCTATAGTTTTTTTTCCTGCTATTTTTTCTTTTCTGCAAAACTTGATGGTCAAAGTCTGGAGTTATAACCAAAGTTTAAAAAAAAGAAATGCTGACGTCAAATTAGTTTTTGCCATAACAGAAGAAGTCCGGAGTTGTAATAAGTTATTAAAAATAAAAAAGAGGTGCAATGCTCGTTAATTTGCTTCAAGCCTTTCGGAATAGTGTAAACTGCACTGCGCATAGCTCCGTGCAGTCTACCATATTCCTGAAGGCTTGAAGCTAAGCAACATGAGCATTGAGCCTCTTCTTCATCGTCTCTGCACTCAGGGCTTATAAACCGCTCCTAGTCCCTCTCTCTTCGCGAGGTGGGACTAAAAAACAGCTTACTAAGAAACTGTAGTACTGGTTCATCCATGAACCGGTACTAAAGGTGCTCGTGCGGCCCCAGCTAGCCTTACCTGACACAACCTCATTAGTACCAGTTCGTGGCACGAACCGGTGCTAAAGGTTCGCCACGAACCGGTACGAAACAGCTCCTCCCGCCTAGCAGTTGGTGCATACTGAACGCAAAAAATATAAGAGCATTTAGATCATGATCTTATATTTCTTTACAGTCTAAATTGTCAATATGATCTTATAACATCAAAAATACTTTGATCATCAATGATCTTTGTGTGTACAATCTGAATTGTCAATATGAGTCATCAACAATTTATAAACCGATGAAGACTCATATTGCGGCCACAAATTCTACACATAGAGTTCAATGAAGACCAAGTGCTTGTGATAGTTTGAGAAATAACATATTTAAGGTGGTAAAAGGCTTGTTAGGGGAGCGAGGTGGGACTAAAAACAGCTTGCCATAACCTCATTAGTACCGGTTCGTGGTACGAACCGGCACTAAATGGTGATGGTGGGGCCATATCCTGACCGTAGGCTGACACAGCCTCTTTAGTACCGGTTCGTGGCATGAACCGGTACTAAAGGTTCGCCACGAACCGGTGCTATTGATCGCCGCCACGAACCGGCACTAATGTACACATTAGTGCCGGCTGAAATTCAAACCGGCACTATTGTGCTTCACATTTGACCCTTTTTCTACTAGTGGCTACTGACCTCTGCCGCACTGACTGCGGAGGTCAATGCCTTGAAGGAGAACCTCGAGCGGTCAGAGAACGAGCTCGGCCGTGCCAAGAAGCAGCTCGAGGACAAGGAGGGTATGTAATACCGCATGCAAATGTATATAGAAATACTTGGTTGCAAATAATGACAGGACCAACGTAAATGTTGCAGGGGCCACAGCCGAGGTGGCGACCCTGAAGGAGGCGGTCTCCAAGGCCGAGAACAGTGCGGCCTTGGAGCGCACCGAGCGAGAGAAACAGGAGGCGCGGGTGGCGGAGGTGCGGCAAGAGCTCCAGGCTCTCGTGGAAAAACACGAGGGTTTGGAGCGTGACTCAAAGACTCGATAGTCCGAGCTCGCCTTGGCTCTTGAGAGTGCCAAGACCGCTAAGGCCGAAGCCCAGAAGGCCCTCCAGGAGATCGAGGCGATGAAGAAGATAGCGGCGGGTAAGGCATTCTTTATGCAAAGCAAGAATATGAAAGTTAATTATCTGCTACTTACCCGAATCCGGAGCTCTCCAGGAGCGTTCGCCGATCTGCCCCGTAGTGTGTCTAATGCCGCCGCATACTACTGAGCCGAAGAGGGGAGCTCGAAGGAAAAAGTGTTCTGGTCTCAGTATGCTGAGGCCGAACATTCGGTGCCCCTGAGCGACCAGCTGAAGCAGCTGGTCGAGCTCCACAAGGTGGCCGAACAGGCCTTGAAGGGCCTCATAGCTTGGTTGTGGCCTGGAGAAGCCATGCCTGGGAGCTACTTCGGTCTGGTGCGGCGGCTGGTGGACGCGTGTCCATGGATTGAGGTCGTCAAGCGCTCCGTTTGTATCGAAGGTGCCCGTCGGGCCCTTGCCCGTGCTAAGGTGCACTGGGGCAAGCTGGACGCTGAGACGCTTTTGACGGACGCGCCACCGCCGGGCAAGGAGTATCGCACGCCCGAGATGTATTATAAGGGTGTCCTGAAGGGTGCTCGTCGTATAGCGGACGAATGCTCCAAAGATGTAATTTTTGAGTAGACTCGCATTTGTTATCCTGTACGATGAAACTTTGTTCATATGCGTTAAGCAACGCTTGTTAATTTAAAATATTACCTTCTGTGCGGCCGTTTATCAAATCTGAGAGATGCAAGTCGTCGGCTTAGACCCCCATGCCACGAGTGCTGGGGTGTTCGGGATAAACCTGAGCGCTCTTGTTCCCATTCTTGGGTCCATCTAGGGAGGCGCTCAGCACAACGAACCAGGCCGTCGGACTTATGATGCTTTATCACTCTCACTTAGCCATAGAATTCTACAGTTTTAAATTTCGGCGAAGCCCCTAGTATTCGGAAGACCGAGTTCAGGGCGCTATCCACGCCTAGGCCGGATAAGTCCGGTTCCTCGCTCTAAGCGGCATAAGTCTTTAAGGGCTCGTAAAACCTCACGAACAGCGACCGTTCTCTCGCACTATCATGACAGTCCGTTTTAGCTTTCTCTACTGAGGTGTTAACCCAGCTCAACTGGGGCACAATCACAGTAGTTCTCCTAGCGCTACCTTAGCCAACATTGCGGAACGTAAGGTACCAAAACATGGGAGCCGGGCAAACCCAACTATTGACCAAAGACATGATTCGGAGCCGATGCATATAGTGCTATAAGTTCGGGGTGCCGCACTCATGAGAGTGTTCGGTCTTTTCACACCATGTTATGGGGTGTTTTAAGCCCCTGGTGCATTGTCCGTACCAAAGTGTACGGTTGCAGAATGTCATGACTGAACATGTTGGTATGTAAAAAATAGATAAGTACAATAATAGATAAGAGCTATATATTGTGTATTAAAAAAGGACTGCTGTGAAAGCAGAATGATACAAGAAGTGCGATAAGCAAGAGATGGGAGTATTTGACATATTCCCCTCCAGGGGCAAGCTGCGGGATTTTAGGTAAAACAGGTATTAAGCTTGTTATAGAGACCACCTGGACGTTTGACGTGGCTTGCGCTCTCCCTGGCTATTGCATCGTGTGTTCGGCGAGTGTGTTGCCGGACAGGCCTTCCGAATAGTTGGGTCCTGAAAGTGTGTAAAAAGGAAAATGGCGAAATAGGGAGCCCCTTAGTGCGGTTGAGTCGCGTTCTGGGCGTGCCGTAGTTGTGCCCCTCCCCTTATGCCCATGGTATCTCTAAGGCGTAATTATGCACGCGTGGTACCAGTATCACCATTTGGCGGGGGCTGGGGTTGGGGCCGCACTGCTATGCTTGCTCGGAACGTGCCAGCCGGATTTGTTATAGGTTACTTCGGGCTCGCTTGACGTTGTCCGGACGTTTGACATCTGGATTGGAGAACTGCCTTGAGAGGCTACTCTGTACTTCCGCCGCTAGGGCCGCCGTGTGCTCCTCCATTCGGAGAGAGCGTTCGGTGTTTCCGTTTACCGTGATGACTCTGCGAGGTCCTGGCATCTTGAGCTTGAGATATGAGTAGTGCGGCACCATTGAATTTTGCAAATGCGGTTCGTCCAAGCAGGGCGTGATAGCCACTGCGGAATGGGACTATGTCGAAGATTAATTCTTCGCTCCGGAAATTATCCGGTGATCCGAACACCACTTCGATTGTAACCGAGCCTGTGCAACTAGCCTCTACACCTGGTATGACACCTTTGAAGGTTGTCTTTGTGGGTTTAATCCTTGAAGGATCGATGCCCATTTTTCGCACTGTGTCCTGATAAAGCAGGTTCAGGCTGCTGCCGCCGTCCATTAGGACTCTGGTAAGGTGAAATCCGTTGATAACTGGCTCTAGGACCAATGCGGCGAATCCGCCGTGACGGATGCTAGTGGGTTGGTCCCTTCGGTCGAAGGTGATCGGGCAGGAGGACCATGGGTTGAACCTTGGGGCGACTGGCTCCAACGCATAGACGTCCTTGAGAGCACACTTCCACTCCCTTTTGGGGATGTGGGTTGCGTATATCATGTTCAACATACGAACTTGCGGGGGGAATCCCTTCTGTCCTTTGTTGTTCGGCGGCCGGGGCCCCTCCTCATCATTGCTATGTAGCCCCTTGTCTCTGGTTTTGGCGCTTAACTTGCTTGCCTGCTTGAACACCCAACAATCCCTGTTGGTGTGATTGGCTGGCTGTTCGGGGGTGCCGTGTATCTGGCATGAGCGATCGAGTATCCGGTCTAAGCTGGATGGGCCCGGAGGGTTTCTTTTGAATGGCTTCTTCCACTGACCGGGTTTAGAGCCTCTGAATCCGGCATTGACTGTCGTATCTTCAGTATTGTCGCCGTTAATGCGGCGCTTATGCTTGTTGCGACGTGACCTGCCATTGTTGTCCTTGGTATCCGAATTGCCAGGGCTCTTGGTTATATTATTGCTACGAGCTAGCCAGCTGTCTTCTCCCACACAAAAGCGGGTCATGAGTGTCGTGAGGGCTGCCATAGATTTGGGCTTTTCCTGTCCTAGGTGCCGGGCAAGCCATTCGTCTCGGATGTTGTGCCTGAAGGCTGCATGGGCCTCGGCGTCCGGACAGTCGACTATTTGATTTTTCTTGGTTAGGAACCGTGTCCAGAATTGTCTGGCTGATTCCTCTGGCTGCTGGATTATATGGCTTAGGTCATCGGCGTCTGGTGGTCGCACATAAGTGCCCTGGAAGTTGTCAAGGAATACGGATTCCAGGTCCTCCCAACAACTAATTGACTCTGCTGGCAGGTTGTTAAGCCAATGTGGAGCTGGTCCTTTAAGCTTGAGTGGGAGGTATTTGATGGCGTGTAGATCTTCACCACGGGCCATGTGGATATGAAGGAGATAATCCTTGATCCATACCGCAGGATCTGTTGTGCCATCGTATGATTCGATGTTTACGGGTTTGAAGCCCTCGGGGATTTGATGATCCATTACTTCGTCTGTAAAGCATAGTGGGTGTGCGGCGCCCCTATACTGGGCTATATCACGACGCAGCTCGAATGAGCTTGGTCTGTTGTATTTGGCCGGGCCGTACTTATTATGTCCGGAGTGACAGTTAGCGTCACGTGAAGCGGGGCGCCCATGCGATCCGTAGAACGATCTTGTTTGCCTTGCCTTATTCTCCAAGATATCTCGCGGGTCTGTTGCGTCTCCAGTACTCTGGTATGTTTTGAGCGGTGCTGGGGTGCGGCTTGGGTCGAGGGCCTGAAGGCCTCTCTATCGCGGCCACGGGGTGGCCGATCGGGCGCATCGTACGCTGGTGATGTAGGTTTAGTTGCTTCCTCCTCAAGTTGGGGTAGCAGCCTGCGCTTTGGGTAGTTCTTGGAGGGGCGTTCTAGTTTATACTCTTCGGCCGCCAGGACTTCGGTCCATCTGTCGGCTAGCAAGTCTTGGTCAGCTCTAACCTGCTGCTGTTTCTTCTTGAGGCTGCTTGCCGTGGCCACAAGCCTGCGTTTGAAACGCTCTTGTTCGATGGGATCCGCTGGCACGATGAATTCACTGTCGTCGAGACTTGCCTCGTCTTCGGAGGGAGGCATATAATTGTCGTCCTCAACCTCTCTGTCGGCCGCTCTCTCATGAGGGCTGGCTCCTTCATCCTCCTGCACTGAATCCTGCTGGAGGGGGTTGTCTTCGGCACTATCCGGTGTGTTGTTATCTCCGGTGCCGGAATCGCCGTTTTTGCTTTGGCGGGACTTAGAGCGGCGCCGCTGACGTCGGCGCTTGGGTTGCTTCTAGGAGGGATCATCCTCCGTTTTGTCCTCGCCATCCCCCACTTTAGGGGTGTCCACCATGTATATGTCATATGACGAGGTGGCTTTCCAGTTCCCTATAGGTGCTGGTTCTTGATCACCTCCTTCATCGGCGTCCATGCCGTCGATGTCTTCGGAGTCAAAGTCGAGCATGTCGGTTAAATCGTCGACAATGGCTACGAAGTGGGTGGTGGGTGGGCCTCGAATTTCTTCGTTGTCCGTATCCCAACCATGCTGGCCGTAGTCCGGCCAGGGCTCTCTTGACAAAGAGAGAGACTTTAGTGAATTCAGGATGTCGCCAAAAGGCGAGTGCTGAAAGACGTCCGCGGCGGTGAACTCCATGACCGGAGCCCAATCGGGCTTGCTCCGAAGAGGTGCAGGATATACGGAGTCCGGAGCGGAGTCCGGCACCTTGGAGTCACGGGCCTTGCGAAGGACGAGGCTGGTATCCGGCTCTATCGCCGTAGAGATTGCAGCTTCCGGGGCGGCGTCCAACCGTCCATCCCCGACTAGCGCAGTGGCCTCCGAGCTAATGGTCGGAGCGGACACCTGAGCGACGCTCTGAGCGTTGTCCGGCAGCAGAGCTAAATCGTGCCCATCGTGACAGTGTGGCGCGCCCGGTCGTGGCTCGAATCCGTCGAAGATCAAGTCCCCGCGGATGTCGGCCGTGTAGTTTAAGCTTCCAAACCTGACCTGATGGCCAGGGGCGTAGCTTTCGATCTGCTCCAGATGGCCAAACGAGTTGGCCCGCAGTGCGCAGCCGCCAAATACGAAGATCTGTCCGGGGAGGAAAGTCTCATCCTAGACTGCGTCGCGATTGACGAGCGAAGAAGCCATCGGGCCTAAAGGTGACGACAGAGAGGAACTCTCAATCAAAGCACCAATGTCGGTGTCAAAACCGGCGGATCTCGGGTAGGGGGTCCCGAACTATGCGTCTAGGCGGATGGTAACAGGAGACAAGGGACACGATGTTTTTACCCAGGTTCGGGCCCTCCCGATGGAGGTAAAACCCTACTCCTGCTTGATTAATATTGATGATATGTGTACACTAGTAGAAAAAGGGTCAAATGTGAGACACATTAGTCCCGGTTTGTAATAGAACCGGCACTAATGTGTCCATTAGTGCCGGTTCCAATGGCTAGGCGGGAGGAGCTCTTATTACCGGTTCGTGGCGAACCTTTAGCACCAGTTCGTGCCATGAACCGGTACTAAAGAAAGTGGTGGCAGGATGTTGTCAGAGTGGGGCCCTTCCAGCACCTTTAGTACCGGTTCGTGGCACGAACCGGTACTAAAGGTCGTCCTATATAAACCCTTCGTCCACCCTCACTCTGTTCTTCCCCCTTTCCCCTCTCCCTCTCCTCTATTCTTCCCTTCTTCCTCTCGAGTTCATTACAAAATTTGCCCCAAATTTGTCAAGATTTGTAGGCCCTCATCCATTCAAATGATCACCAAGGTTAGCAACTTTGTCCTTTCATCTCTCATTGCTAGATTAGCTCTTGCATTGGTTTATATAGTGATTAATTGTGGGTTTTAGTAATTCGGGAGGAATTATATGTGGTAGTATTTGATTTATATGCAATTTGAGGTCAAAATAACACTTAGTTTGCATATGTAGGTGTGGTTTACTTAGTGCCTTCTAAATCTCCGTCGTAACCACCGTCGATCGCCCGCACCATCCCGTCGCCGGCACCACCTTGTGGTGAGCCTCTTGTTCATGAAATTTTATATAAAAAATTGATGTTTGTGTGATTTGGATATATAGTTACTCGTATAATAATTATCTTACCCGTACGTTATTTGTTATACATAGTGCCATGGTTTTGATATCCGTCCCCGTCGGCCCTCGTCCTTGTTATGATTCGGATGTGGTATATTCCCTTTTATAACTATTTGTTGCATTTCGTGTTTATGCAAATTATGCCCATCAATTTGACATAGATATTTTTATCTAGGAGGTATGTGAACCGGAAATTCCAAACGACCCTATTGTCGAGAGGTTAAATTTAGTTGAAAGAGAAAACGAGTACTTGAAAGAAAAATTGAAAAGAATTGAGGGGGAGAAGATGGAATTGGAGTTGCATTTTGCCGATGTCGTCGATGATCACAAGATCAAGATGGAGAAAATGCGCTTGAAGATTAGAAAGATTAGAAAATATGCCATCGATAGTGAGGCTTGGTATCATTATGCTGTTGGATCAATTGTTACCTTAGTTGCGATCTTGATCGCATTTGTTGTTGCATTTAAATGCTTTAGCTAGAGAGTTATTTGTTTGTTGCATTTAAGTGTTGTATGAACTTTATGTATGAACTTGTATTAATTTGGTCTATTCGGTGTTGTGTAATGAAGATGAGCCGACAATGGATGTACGATGACCGATGCTCTCCCCAGTTCGCTGAGGGCGTGCATACTTTTCTGCTTGCGGCTGAGGCAAACAAGCGGGCGGATGGTTTTATGCCTTGTCCATGTGCTGGCTGTAAGAATGGTCACAATTACTCTACGTCAAGAACCATTCACGTCCACCTGTTTGAGTCCGGTTTCATGCCCCACTATAATGTTTGGACCAAGCACGGAGAAAGAGGGGTTATGATGGAAGACAATGAAGAAGAAGAGGACGACGACAGCTATCCTGGCCATGGGTTCCCTGAATACGATGATACAACAATGGGGGAAGAAGCTGTGCCGGTAATGCGGGAAGAAGCTGAGCCAGCAATGCGGGAAGAAGCTGAAGAAGAGGCATCAGATGAGCCCGTTGATGATCTAGGTCGGGCCATTGCCGATGCAAAGAGAAACTGCGCAAGTGATTTGGAGAAGAAGAAGTTGCAGCGCATGTTAGAGGATCACAAAAAATTGTTGTACCCGAATTGCGTAGGTGACAAGAAAAAGCTGGGCACCACACTGGAATTGCTGCAATGGAAGGCAGAGAATGTTGTATCTGACAAGGGATTTGGAAAGTTGCTGGTAATGATAAAGGATATGCTTCCAAAGGACAACGAATTGCCCGAGAGTACATACGAAGCAAAGAAGGTTGTCTGCCCTCTAGGGTTAGAGGTGCAGAAGATACATGCATGCCCTAATGATTGCATCCTCTACCGCGGTGAGTACGAGGATTTGAACAATTGCCCGGTATGTGGTGCATTGTGCTATAAGATCAGCTGTGATGAGCATGGTGATGTCGAGGGCGAGCGCCCCAGGAAGAAGATTCCTGCCAAGGTGATGTGGTATTCTCCTATAATACCACGGTTGAAACGTTTGTTCCAAAACAAAGAGCATGCCAAGGCGATGCGATGGCACAAAGAAGACCGTAAGAAAGACGGAAAGTTGAGAGTACCCGCTGACGGGTCGCAGTGGAGAAAAATCGAAAGAAAGTACGGGAAGGAGTTTGCAGATGACGCAAGGAGCGTATGGTTTGGTCTAAGCGCAGATGGCATTAATCCTTTTGGGGAGCAGAGCAGCAACCATAGCACCTGGCCTGTGACTCTATGTTTGTATAACCTTCCTCCTTGGTTGTGCATGAAGCGGAAGTTCATTATGATGCCAGTGCTCATCTAAGGCCCTAAGCAACCCGGCAATGACATTGATGTGTACCTAAGGCCATTAGTTGAAGAACTCTTACAACTGTGGAATGGAACAGGTGTACGTGCATGGGATGAGCACATGGGGGAAGAATTTGAGCTAAAGGCGTTGCTGTTCGTGACCATCAATGATTGGCCTGCTCTCAGTAACCTTTCAGGACAGACAAACAAGGGATACCACGGATGCACGCACTGTTTGGATGATACCGACAGTATATATTTGAATAGTTGTAAGAAGAATGTGTACCTGGGACATCATCGATTTCTTCTGAGCAGGCATCCCGTAAGAAAGAAAGGCAAGCATTTCAAAGGTGAGGCGGATCACCGGACGAAGCCTCGCCACCGTACTGGTGCTGATGTACATGATATGGTCAAGGATTTGAAGGTGATATTTGGAAAGGGTCCTGGCGGACAACCTGTTCCAAAGGACGCTGATGGACGCGCACCCATGTGGAAGAAGAAATCTATATTTTGGGACCTGCCATATTGGAAAGACCTAGAGGTCCGCTCCGCAATCAACGTGATGCACGTGACGAAGAATCTTTGCGTGACCCTGCTTGGCTTCTTGGGCGTGTATGGGAAGACAAAAGATACACCTGAGGCACGGGAGGACCAGCAACGTATGCACGGAGAAGACGGCATACATCAGGGTCATGCAAGCTACGCTCTTACCAAAGAAGAGAAGGAAATCTTCTTTGAATGCCTGCTCAGTATTAAGGTACCGTCTGGCTTCTCATCGAATATAAAGGTAATAATAAACATGGCAGAGAAAAAGTCCCAGAACCTAAAGTCTCATGACTGCCACGTGATTATGATGCAACTGCTTCCGGTTGCATTGAGGGGGCTTCTACCAGAAAACGTTCGATTAGCCATTGTGAAGCTATGTGCATTTCTCAATGCAATCTCTCAGAAGGTAATCGATCCAGAAATCATACTAAGGTTACAGAATGATTTGGTGCAATGTCTTGTCAGTTTCGAGTTGGTGTTCCCACCATCCTTCTTCAACATCATGACGCACGTCCTAGTTCACCTATGCGAAGAGATTAATGTTTTGGGTCCTGTATTTCTACACAATATGTTCCACTTTGAGAGGTTCATGGGAGTACTAAAGAAATATGTTCATAACCGTGCTAGGCCAGAAGGAAGCATCTCCAAGGGCCATCAAAATGAGGAGGTCATTGAGTGTTGTATTGACTTTATTCCTGACCTTAAGCCGATTGGTGTTCCTGAATCGCGGCATAAGGGCAGTCTGGATGGAAAAGGCACGCTAGGAGGGGAACAAATAATATGTATGGACGGACATTCTCTCACTGAAGCACACTACACAGTTCTACAGAATTCTGCCTTGGTGGCTCCGTATATGGATGAACACAAGAATTTGCTACGCTCCAAACACCCAGAGCGGTCTGATGACTGGATTACACGTGGACAAACCAGGAGTTTCGACAGCTGGTTGCAGACACATACCATGCATGACACCTCTATTGAAGATGACCTGTACTTGCTGTCCCAGTTACCATCTTCGAATATAATGACTTTCAAAGGGTACGAGATAAATGGTAATACATTTTACACGATCGCCCAAGATAAGAAGAGCACCAACCAAAACAGTGGTGTCCGCTTTGATGCAGAAACCAAGACGGGAAAGGAAACATATTATGGTTATATACAGGACATATGGGAACTTGACTATCGACGTGGTTTAAAGGTCCCTTTGTTTCAGTGCAAATGGGTCAATATGACACGAGGCGGGGTAACGGAAGACCCGCAGTACGGAATGACAACAGTGGATCTCAACAATCTTGCGTATGCAGACGAACCATTCGTCCTAGCTAATGATGTGGCACAGGTTTTCTATGTGAAGGACATGTCTAACATGCCAAAGCGGCACATAGTTCTTTCTGGGAAGAGAAACATCGTGGGACTGGATGACAAGACAGACAAGTCAGAAGATTATGAAAAGTTTGATGAAATTGCTCCATTCACAGTGAATATTGACCCGAGCATCCCGTTAAATGATGAAGATTTTCCATGGTTACGGCGCAAAGGGACACATGCGAAGAAAAACTTTCACACCCAAAGATCTGGGATGTGATCGGCTTCACTATCATCACTTTCTTCTGTGTTTCACACCCAGAGGGGAATCTCTGTAATAGTTAGCGTAGTTATGTGTTTTGGCATTTGAAACGCGAAGAGATTTTATGTGCAAACAAATTCTTTCATGCCTTTACTGATTTTTAAAGTTAAGTTATTCACAAACTAGTGATTCACACTAATTTCAAATAATTCAAAGTTTAAACTATTCAAATTTGAAAACTACGGGCACTAACATAAAGTTTGTAATTTTTTGTACCTAAAGCAAAAATATTGACAAAGGAACTCTAAATACACAAAAAAACAACACAAAAAAAATAAAACAAAAAAATAAAAATAAAAGCCCGCCTACTAGGCCAGAGCGGCCTGCATACGACTAGAAACCCAACCTGTTGTTGGGCCAGGATACAGGCCCGCAAAGGCCAAGTGGGCCCATAGGGCAGCAAAGAACACGTAGGCCCAGTAGGCCTGCTTTGGAGAGGAGCTCAAGAGAGCGACCGCAAGGGGGTTTATAAACCAGTGCGATCGCCCCTCGGCTAGCTAGGTGGGACTAAACTTGCCGCACCGCACCTGCGCCAGCGCACCCCCTTTAGTACCGGGTCATGGCGAAGGGTCAAATGTGAAGCACAATAGTACCGGTTGGAATTTTAGCCGGCACTAATGTGTACACTAGTGCCGGTTCGTGGAGGCGATCAATAGCACCGGTTCGTGGCGAACCTTTAGTACCGGTTCATGCCACGAACTGGTACTAAAGAGGCTGTGTCAGCCTCCGGTCAGGCTATGGCCCCACCATCACCATTTAGTGCCGGTTTGTACCACGAACCGGTACTAATGAGCTTGTGTCAGGTAAGGCTGGGGCCCCACGAGCACCTTTAGTACCAGTTCATGGATGAACCAGACATAAGCTGTTTTTTAGTCCCACCTCGCGAAGTGAGAGGGACTAGGAGCGGTTTATAAGCCCTGAGTGCAGAGACGATGAAGAAGAGGCTCAATGCTCACGTTGCTTAGCTTCAAGCCTTCAGGAATACGGTAGACTGCGCGGAGCTATGCGCAGTGCAGTTTACACTATTCCAAAAGGCTTGAAGCAAATTAACGAGCATTGCACCTCTTTTTTATTTTTAATAACTTATTACAACTCCGGACTTCTTCTGTTATGGCAAAAACTAATTGCACGTCGACATTTCTTTTTTTTAAGTTATAACTCCAGACTTTGACCATCAAGTTTTGCAGAAAAGAAAAAATAGCAGAAAAGAAGAAAAACTATAGCTAAAAAGAAAAAAACTATACAAAAAACTACTCAGAAATAAATAGAAGAAAATAAATATAGCAGAAAAGAAAAAACTACTTAGAAATAAAAAGAAGAAAAAATAAAGCAGAAAAGAAAAAAATTATATTTGCTATTTTTCAATCGTTTACAAAATGACCGTGAAATTGAAAATCACTACAAAATGAACTCTGAAAATTTTGAGTTTTGGCAAACTAGATGAAAAACTACTCACAAATAAATAGAAGAAAATAAATATAACAGAAAAGAAAAAACTACGCAAAAATAAATAGAAGAAAATAAAGCAGAAAAGAAAAAAACTATAAAAAATTGGGGCGCTGCCCTGTGGGCCTGATAGGCCACATGTGTGTAGTTACAGGCCTTAAAGGCCCAGCAGACTCACAGGGTAGCGTGCAGAGTTTAGGCCCACAAGCCTGCTATATAGAGGAGTTCGAAGTGGTAGCCGCGGCTGGGTTTATAAACCAGTGCGACTGCCCTTCGCCCGGCGAGGTGGGACTAAACTTTGGGGTGGCAGCGCGAGGCCTTTAGTACCGGTTGGAACCACCAACCGGTACTAAAGGGGGGGCCTTTAGTACCGGTTTGTGCCACCACCTGGTACTAAAGGGGGTCACTTCCTGCCGTTTGGGCTGGCCAAAACAGGCCTTTACTACCGGTTGGTGGCTCCAACCGGTACTAAAGGCCTCTCCTATATATACAACACTTGCGAAAATTTCATTCGCCCTCTGTTTCTTCCTCTGTTTCCCCATTGAAGCACCGCCCGCGCGCCCCGATCGATCGACGCCATCGCCGTCGCCGCCCCCGTCCCCGTCGCCGCCCCCGTCCCAGTCGCCGCCCTTGTCTCCGTCGCCGCCCCGGGCCCGTCCCCGTCGCGCCGTCCCCGCGTCGCCGCCCCCGCGTCACGCCCCGGCCCGTCACCGCCCCCGGCCGTCGCCTCGCCGTCGCCATCGCCCCGCTGTGAGCTCTCCCCCTCTAACCCCTCTCCCTCGCCCCCGGCGGCCACCATGGGCGCCGCCCCTCCCCGAGCCCATACACACACACAAGCATGATGAACACACACACACACACGTACATATGTATGAATTAATGCATGTATATATTAGTATATACGTATTTTGTATGTTTAATTAGTTTAGATTATTTAGATTATTATTTTTTCACGATTATATATGTATGAATGCATGTTAGATGGATATAATTAGTGTTTAATTGGTATGGATTTTTTTATATAATGTTGTTTTTCAGTTTTTTAATGGATGTATAGAAGTTGTGTTTTCTGTTTTTAGTGTTAGATGCTTAATTAGTATGAAATAGTATATAGATTTTTGACATATGCAATGATAGCGCAATTAGTGTTATATAGAAATGTTAGAAATTTTAGTTATCAAAATCCAATCATTAAAAAAATGTTACTTTTTGCGGGCATATAGCTAGTATTTGTTCTCGACGATGCCCGGCCCGCATCCTCGCCGTCGACCCGTCCGCGACGACGTCCGGCTGACCCATGTCCGGGACTGGGCTCCGCCGGGCTGGCACTGGGAGGTGCTGCCTGGAGGGGGGCGCCGCTTGATGAGGAACCCGGCCCTGGGTCCCGTCGTCGACCCTGATCTCGTTTGGTGGCGTTCGTGTGGGCCAGTTTCGGTGCGGAGGGACCCGGCCCCGCCGGAGGTGGTATGTCGCCGTGTCAGGGAGGAGGACGAGCATGTCCATCGCTACGTGGTTGCGTTAGAACGCGGCAGGTTCTCCAATACCTGGCAGTTTCTTCGGGGATCTCACTTCAGCTATGATCCTGTGAGGGTTCCTTCTCTTTGGGTGTCGACCGCCCGCACCGCAGGAACCGCAAGTGTCCTAGATTCTTCTGTAGTATTCGATCTTTAATTAGCTACTTAGCCAGTGATGTACTATTCAATATTATATATTATTCGAGACGATATATTCGAGATTATATCTATTATTCTAGACAATGTATTCGAGATTATATCTATTATTCGAGACGGTGTAATTTGAATACTAAATTGTTTTATATTTCTTTTGGATTTGTTAAATAAAAGCTATGGCAGACAATAACGACAGAGAGGGAGAACAGACCATGTTCGATATGATACGCGGGCCAGATGATGATCAGAATGAAGAAGAAGATTATGACGGCTCCGAATTTCTAAACAACACCAGAGAGGGTGATATGATGTTCGATCGCGACGACCGAATTGATGAAGTCATGAACTACGATTATGACGATGACGAAGAACATGTTGTTCCTGAAACAACAAAGACCGGCGAGGTATATTTATATAAGCAGGCATCTGGTGATCATCACATGTTTTAAATGACTTGAAGATATATTAACAAATCGATCTTTGTTCTTTCAGCCATCCGGATCGAGTAAATCTTCAGGCAAAAGGACGAAACGAGGCCCGAACAAAAAGTTGAAGGAGGGCGTAAAGTACAATATCGAGGCAGTCAGACCTAATGGCGAACCATTAGCGCCTAAGAAGATTGCGGACAAGTTCGTTCGTCAGTGCGGACTTCTTGTGAAGGACCAACTCCCGATCAAACTTCAAGAATGGAGAGATCCAGCAAAGCCACGTCCAGATGTTACTTTTGTCGACAAGAATCAAAAAGATCTGCTTTGGGATACTCTCATGGAACATTTCACCCTACCAGATCATTTCACAAAAGCAGATGTGCAGAAAGTCAAGGACGCTGCTCTTAGGAAGATGGCGGTTGCATTCAAGAACCACAAGAATCGTGAATGGGACAAGTACGTCAAGGGAGGAAGGAAGACTCCAGTATTCGAGGGAACACTAGAGAACCAACGTGCTCATTGGGACGATTTCGTGAAATTCAAGGATTCGGAATTAGCTAAGGAACGGTCGAGAATAAACAAGAAGAATGCCGAAAAAAGGATAAGTTCCATAAGCTGGGGCCAGGTGGCTATGCGGTGGCAATGCCTAAGTGGGATAAGTCTGAAAAAGAGATGGAGGATGCAGGTGTCACTCCAGTTACTAAAAGCTGCCCCCCCCAGGTGCAGGACTTGGTTCTTTGCGCATGGGGGGGAGTTGGACCCGAAGACAGGCAATGTTTCGACGAAGGCAAGTCTGAAGGGAGCCGACGATGCGATACTTGTTGCAATAGAAGAGGCACGATCGGGGGTGTTCCAGCCCAACAGAGAGAACGACGAGCTTACGCGTGCCCTGGGAAATCCTGAACACCCGGGAAGAACACGAGGCAAGGGCGCTATTTTGTGGTATGAGGGGTTTTCAGACTGGAACACCGACTACAGAACCCGTGCGAGAAAGAAGATTGCGGAGGAGAAGAAGAGGAAGATGGAGGAGGAGCAGAGGAAGCGGGACTATGAACGCCTTCAAGGCCTATAAGCAAGTCAAGCGGAATTGGCAGTCAAATTCCAGCGGCAGCAGGAGCAGATCGACTCACTTACCCAGCAAAGGGGGTCTCAGCAGCTGCAGCTTCTAGCGGATGATCCAGAATTGGATAGCACCGCCCCATCCATGCCGAGAAGCAGCGTGGGTTCCGCCCCGAACGACGCAATGCTGGGTAGATACCCCGTGGATGACATCACGGAGAACACTAACTGCGAGCTACACGTTAAAATAATGAACATATCCATGAAGGTGGCGGACGCCGTTGCTTTTACAAATCCCCCCGAGGCAACCTTCCATTGCAACCCGATACCAGCGGGCTATGCTCGTGTCTTGGTTGATGAGGTGGTGGACCCACCATATTCGGAGCTACAGCTTGACATTCCTGGAGGTGACGACGAGCGCTTTCTCGGAGAGGCCAAACATCGTATCATCCTATGGAAAAAGGATTGCATCATCTTTCGAAGGCCACCGACACCGCGTCAGCCGACTCCTCGTCGAAGTCCGCCACCGAGTCAGCAGACCCCCGCTCCTGCAAGTCCACCAAGTCCGGCAAAGTGTCAGGCCACTCCTCCTCCAAGTCCGGCAAACTGTCAGGCCACTCCTCCTCCTCCAAGTCCGCCAAAGCGTCAGACGTCCACTCCTCCTCCAAGTCCGGCACAACCTCAGGCCACTCCTCCAAGTCCGGCACAGCTTCAGGCCACTCCTCCTCGTCCAACTCAGCCCCGTCAGCCATCTCCGCCGCCTCAGCAATCGCAGAAGAGACACCCTGCAGCTATGGTGCGTAGCGGTACAAGTCGAGGTAGTACAGGAAGTACAGGCGGAGGCAAGCGATATAAATATGGTCCAAGCCTCACGCCTCTTCTGCAGAGGGCGTATGACAAGTCCGAGGAGGAAAACGCAGCCATATCAAAGGCCGAGGTAGAAGCCCATTTTGCACCGTAACCGCCACCGCCGCCAAGGGAGAAAGTGCCTGAGGAAACGATTGACCACTTCATTTGTATGGCTCAACCACCAGCTCCCAAGCCTGTTGACACAGACTATGAGCGCCACATCAGGAAGTTAAATCGAGCACGTCTACATAAGGAGGCAAGCTCGGGATCGAGCAAACAACAAGCAGCTGTCAAAAAATGCGGGAAAACCATTCCCCAGCTGGGAGAACAGGCGGCGCAATCGATCCCCTCGCTTGTTGTGCCAACAACACGTGACAGTACACGCGCCCAATATTATTGTGGGCAAACAGTTTACGTTCCCGAGGTGGGCAATGTGGTAATAACCAAGGACTATATAATGCAGGCTGAAGTTCTCAACATCATTGTTGGACAACTCCTCGAGATCGAGCCCATGCCTGTGCTTAGAGAGGATGAAATAAAACGGAAATATGTCCGGGGCCAACCTTTGGTCGAGCCAGACAAGGTCAAGAACCTCCCAACGAGAATGTATGAATTGCATCAATGGTACATGAACATTACCAAGATTTCAGATCGATTGTCCCTCATGGTGAATGTCAAGGAGGAGCATTACTTCCATGAGAAAGCTCTGTCCGTTGAGTATTCTGAACTGTTTCAGTTATACAATCAAGACGCACTCGACAAATCTATCATCAGTTGCTATTGTCTGTAAGTGATTTCTTTCTGTAATTTAAGTCTCAAGCTAGCTGTAGTGATCCTTTTGATCAATCATTACCTGCAATTATCCTCACTATATTCTTTTCTGTGGTATTATGCAGGATGAAGATGTATGAAATGAGAAAAGGAGGACGCTATGGCATTGGGTTCATTGACCCAAACACCATTAATGAATACACATGGCGGATAAATCCACATCATCAAAAGGACGTAGAGGACAACATGCTAGAGTTCTTGAAGCGCCTCAAATACAATGAAGATATACTACTTCCTTACAACTTCCAGTGAGTCACACTATCTTGTACTACAAATTCTCTGTTTTGCCTACTAGCTAGCTACATGTTTTTGCTTACATATGCCCGCTTAATTAAGACATGCAAACGTGTGTGCATGCAGATTTCACTGGGTCTTGTGTATCATTAAAGTTGACGCCGGAACAGTTGAAATACTGGACTCACTACTCAAAGTTAAAACTGGCTATAACATCTTGTTTAGGATAGTCAACAGGTAATTTCAATCATTATTAACTATATATCTCGGCCTATTTAGTTCGTCATTTCATGATATGAACTATTTAATAACCCCTTTATTCATTTTCTTTGTCGGCGGGCAAGGCTTGGCAAGGTTCATCAGCGTCACGGATGGCGAATGGAAAAAAAGCTTCAATGGTTTCGACCCAAGGTAAGTAATTAAGTAGTACTAGCTAGCTAGCTAGCTGCCATCTCTTTAATTATCATGCTTGATTAATTATTATCCGATCAAATTACATTCTCGTAAAGGCCCTGAAGCAGGCGCGGGGGACTGATCTGTGTGCATTCTGCATTTGCGAGAACATTCGCATGATGGCGTCCAAAAGGAGCAGATCTCAAAGACAGGAATGGGTACGCTTGTCAGAACACTATTCACAATTTTTACACCATTATCGATATCTAGTCACACAACTAATACACATGCATATTGATTTCCTTCTTAACAGTTAAGAGAGGTGCGGGAGAAGCTCCTAGAAACGGAGCGCGTAGAAGCACTTCAAGAGGAAATAGCGGGATTTTTGCTCGACCAGGTCATAAATCCGAAGGGAGAATACTATTACCTGCTACCGCCCCCATGAAAACCACTTCCAATTGTCATCGTGCTCCGAAGGCACCAATTAGGCTAATGCCACTGGCTCCGAAGGCAACATGCATATGTAGGAGAAACTGTATATAGCTATACATTTGTGTATGTGTGAATTAATTAATATGGTGGTTTGTGAGACATTGATGATATATATATGCATGATTGGTTCTACTAGAAATTATGTATATATATATATATATATATATATATATATATATATATATATATATGCATAAGGTGTACAATGTGTAGTATCGTAAAATACCAGCAAACGAAAAAGAATTAAAATGGAAACACAAAATTAAATGAAAAAGAAATCATAAAACTAAAAAAAACTTATAGTACCGGTTGGTATTACCAACCGGTACTAAAGGGATCCAGGCCCCCGAAGCTGGCTCGTGCCACGTGGTTGCCCTTTACCACCGGTTCGTGCTGAACCGATACTAAAGGGGGGGGGGGCCTTTAGTGCCCACACTTTAGTGCCGGTTATGGAACCGGCACTAAAGGGCCTTACAAACCGGTGATATTGCCCGGTTCTGCACTAGTGGTAGTACAAGAGTAGATCTACCATGAGATCAGAGAGGCTAAACCCTAGAAGCTAGCCTATGGTATGATTGTTGTTCGTCTTATGGACTAAAACTCTCCGGTTTATATAGACACCGGAGAGGGCTAGGGTTACACAGAGTCGGTTACAATGGGAGGAGATCTTCATATCGTATCGCCAAGCTTGCCTTCCACGCCAAGGAAAGTCCCATCCGGACACGGGACGGAGTCTTCAATCTTGTATCTTCATAGTCCGGGAGTCCGGCCAAAGGTCTTAGTCCGGCCATCCGGACACCCCCTAATCCAGGACTCCCTCAGCGGCCGTGAGATTCTGAATCAGCGTATGGTATACCTGAGTTTCTGGTGGAAACAATTGTCATGAACGCCGACTAGATCCGGGTATCAGTCGACGGGCACGCTTGTCGAGAGAATGTTGGAGATTCTCCAAACGAGTGCTCGCAGCCAGCGTAGCCAGGCGCACTTCCACAAAGCTCGAGCCTCGGCGGTTTCCCCTATGATGGGGGTATGGAGAGCCTCCTCGTTGTGGCGGTGCAGCCCCTCCCTATGTTGCGGACTGAGAGGTTGAGGCTGATACTCCTCGTGGCCGAATGACGTACCGTCGCCGTCCATGTTCTCGCCGCTGCGACAGAAACCAGGCGGGCCGCGATGGGAATCGACCATGAGGACCTCCGCCGTGGGGTCACAACTCCCGCTCTCAGAAAGTGTGTCTGCTAAGTCAGTCGACGGGTCGACTGGACCGCAGTGATATACGTCGGGCTTGATTGTCACGACTTGGGGGGTGAACGTCTGCCGAGCCACCGCGTGCTTCACCCATAACTGGAGTCGTGATCGACCCGACCGCTTGTGGCGGCGTCCAGCGGAGCGAGAGAACGACACGGGGGTTGACTGGTATGGGGTCGACGGCTGCCAAAGGAGGACGTCGCGGGCATTTGCACGAAAGTGCGATGAACCTCGGATTGGCAGTGCCTTGACATCGAGGGGGCCTCCTGAAGCCAGGCCGAGTCGTCAGCGACGAAAGTGAGCGCGCCGAGTCGGAACTCGCGGCCCATGATCAAACTGCTGCTAGAAACCATGTTGACGAAGACTGAAGAAAATGCAACCTCGTCGGAAGTCGCTAAGATGCTTCGCTCTATGGTGGGGTGCCAACTGTCGTGGTACTAATTCTGACAGTAAGATTAGAGGGTACGTATGAGGAGGCAAGGTCCTAGCTACGGTGAGATTGTACGCAAGTGTTTACGAGTTCAGGCCCCTCTCGGAGGAGGTAAAAGCCCTATGTCTCGGTGCCCTGAGGCGGTCGACTGGATTATGGTGTGTGTTACAGGGGTGCGAACCCTTGTGCCGGAGGAGGGGGTGGCTTATATAGAGTATGCCAGGACCCCGGCCATCCCCCGTTACAAGGAGTTCAATGTACATAAAGATAGCGCGTTACTCATAACACCAGCTATAAAGTGCTATTAATGCCCTTGAAGACTACGGAGTGAATGCTTGACCATTGTTGTCCTGACCGACTCCTGGTCTTCAGTAGGTCGAGTGGTTTCTTTTATGGTCGAGTGATCACAGGAAGGAGGGGTATCCAAGTGATATGACTGGTCGAGTGGACTGCAGCCGACGTCTTTAATTGGTACTCCATGTTGTCTCTGGGGTGCCTTTGCTTCTACGGTATTGACCTTGGGTAGGATGTATAGGTCAGGCCTATGACCCTACCCTAGGTCTATATCCTCATCATTAGCCCCCGAATGGATTGAAGTCAGAGTGAAAAGAAGGTGGAAGTTAATCTTGCCTCGACTGTTGTGCTCCATTAATACTCGAGTTGGAATGGAGGCCCATGTTGAAACTACAGCTTCATTTCATTTGCCATGATCAATTCAGTAGGTCGTCGAGTGGGTTTGCAATGCCACCCCGTCAAGTGTTACTTTCGTCGCGAAATCTTCGGCGCGATTGGTAACGGCGTGTCCCGGATCTCGCGGGATTCAAAATTTTGGGGAGGCGCGCGAGGCGGGGCACGCCGTAGTGAGCGGGATGGATAGACAAGGGTACCTCGATCTCTGCGCCACCTTTTTCGCCACGTACCAAGCACATGACTGTTGAGGGATTTGACAGGATCGCTCGGGCCCATGCGTCAGCCACTCAGAAGCGGCTCTTTATAAGGCGTCGGGGTCGAGGCGTTCGCACTGTGCGCACCCATCCTCCCCCAATCTCCTCTACTTTTCCAATGCTCCCTTCTCCTCCGCTCTTGACACTACCGTGCCGCCACCATGGTGAAGGCCAAGACGATGGTGCTAGAAAGTGCGAAGAAGGCGACGGGGGCAGCGAAGGGCAAGAATACGGCTCGAGGGTCGTCGTCGAGGTCCGGGCTACCGGCGGGTTGGATCCAGGGCGATTGGATCCGATCTTCGCTCTGGCCAGAGGACTTGGAGGAGCTGGCCGACTCTGGTCTGATTGTCGAGGGAGCTGCGAGGCTGCCAAAGGGGGAGACGGAGCCTCAGCCGCGTTGGGTGAGTGCGTTTTGCTCGCCACCCATGTCGACCGAGGTTTTTCCCTTCCTCCACATCCTTTCTTTAGGGGTTTCTTGACCTTTTTTGGAGCTCAGCTCCATCACTTCTTCCCCAACACCATTATGTATCTCGCCGCGTTTGTGTCCATGTGCGAAAATTTCCTGGGCTGTCGACCGCACTGGGGTCTTTTCAAGCACATCTTTACAATCAGCTCGCGATCGGTAAAGAAAGCCAATTCAAGTGACGAGAGGATGCACGTGATCCAAATGTGCAGGGATTTGGGGATCCATATGAGAAAATGGAGTGCTTTCCCTTCCATGACACTTCCTGAGTCGGTTAGGGGCTCGCAGTCAACCTCGTTCTACTGCCAGGACATTGTGACTCCCGGTCACTCGACCGGTCTTCCTCCCTTCTCTTTAGATCGCGCCCAGCAACCTTCTTCATTGAAAGTGGCAGCCGCCGAGAGGGTGGAAACGGACATGTTGGTGGAGAGAGTGGTCCACTTGATCAATCAGGGTGTAACCGGCATAGACTTGCTGGAGGTGTTTCTCAGTCGACGGATCCAGCCGCTCTAGGCTCGTGACCATCCTATGTGGATGTACTCTGGAGCCAACGACACCGCTCGGGTCCACCCAGAGGAGGTTACAACCGAGATGGTGGCCCAATGGTTGAAGGGCATTACAGGGAACAAGGATAACCCCAGAGGGGCCAGGAGAGTCGACCCATCCAGCGCCAACAACCATCCAGACAAGGTTTGATCTTTTGCTACCGACTGTACTCTTGTATGCCTTGCATCTGTTTCTGAATCCAACTGACGTTTGTTTGACTCTTTGTCTTGTATATTTACACTAAGATGTACTCTATGCCCAACGGTGCACAAGCTCTGGAGCAGGACCTGGAGGGAGAGGACAGCGTGGAAGAAAGTGGCGATTGGCAGTCTCCAGAGGATGACGACGATGAAAAAAGCGATGAGTCAGATGAAGACGAAGCGGTCGACTCACCACCATGCTCAGAGCATTGATCCAAGCAATCCCACAATCCAGCGGGCGGGCGTGGCAAGGCTGCAGCTCCAAGCACTCAAGCACAGAAGCGCGCTCGGACTTTGACTCTGGAGCTGACGGAAAAAGTTGCCAAGCAACCCAAGGTTGCACCCTCGAAGGCTCGGAAGACCTTGCCCAAGATCAAAATGGATGTGACTGTCGCCTCTGTGTGAGTACCCTAACTTCCCGTGTTTCCTTCTTCCAACTGATACTTCTGTTTTTACCAAGTGGATTATGAACTTTTTCAGCCTTGCAACTTCTGCGACTGACATGGATGTTGGCAAGGCCCCAGGGGACGAGGAAGCTGATGACGCGGCCACTTCCAGAGCTGGTAGGCACTTTCCAACTTGAATTTTTTTCTGCCGATTGATTCGTTGGTCGATTGAACTCTTGGGATTGTTTTTGTTGCTGCTCCGCGTGACGTTATTACCCTTCCGGACGACGAAGAAGAAGAAGCACCTCTAAGAGAGAGAAGAAGGAGGGGCAGGGCCTCAAGAGGGAAGGCGACTGAGGGGCAGGTCCTTGAGACAGTGGTCAAGCGATCCAGAGATCTGGCTTGGACTAGTGTCACTTCCGCCAATCCACTATCGACTGACCGTCCATCGGGGTCGACTGCTCAGGCGCCTGCCGCTCCAGTACAACTGTTGGAGATATGCCCTAGAGGCAATCATGTATGATGATATTTCCTATGTGTTTATGAATAAAGATAGTCCTTGGACATTCTCAATGATGTGTATCAGCGAGTAAATGACTTGTTTGTGGGACTATGCATTGTATGATGACTGTCCTAAATGGTCCCTAGTCGAAAGGGCTGTGTGGACGCGCAGCCGACTAGGCAAGTATATGACACGGTCGATGGCTTGGTCTCACTAGCCATGGAGCATTGGATACTGACCGGATAATATGGACTCAGAAGAATCTGGTCGGATTCGACATAGTTGGATCTGAGTCGAGATAAGGTCCGAGTTGGACAGACCCAACTATGAGACGCAATGATATGTCATCTGTGAGTCTCTAGTACAACATACGTTCTATGTCCTAAGACCTGAGCTGACGCATGTGCTCGGGATGGTGATAGACCTGCTTTGGGCCGACCAAATGCTACTCTGTAACTAGGTAGTTACAAAGGTAGGTTTCAGGCTTGTCCAGACCCATGCTGCGAGACGTGCTCGAGCAAGATGGGATTTGCCCCTCCGATCAGGAGAGATATACTCTAGGCCCCTCGTGTGATCCGACCAGGATAAGCATGACCATGCGACAAGGATTATGAGATAATCCGGATAGTGGTCGGAATCACTGGAATGAGAAAGAGGTCGGGCTACCACAAGGATGACAATCTCACCTTGAGCCCGACAACATATATCGTGTTGCAAAGGGAACAGAAGTGTGACATGTTGTACAGGTTCGCTTAACCAGCTTCATATTCTGCTTGGTGTTCAGCATGCCTTGCTAGAGGCCGCTACCAACCGTGTAGTTCGGAGGTGATCCGAATTGCGACCAAGCCGACTTGAACCTAAGGGGTCGCGCACTTAAGGGAAGGAACCTATGAGGTCGGATCCGAGGACACTGGTCGGATGTGATCCGAGCTGTATTCGTATTGTGGCCGAGTAGACTTGTGGTCTTTAGGGTCCGTGCGAGGCCCAAGTGTTGAGCCCGCGATGGACGCCTATATAAAGTGGAGGTGCGGCACACTCATGGGTTGATCGCTTCAGCGCTGTCACTAGGGTTTGCATGTGTGGCGAATAGCCACCTCCACTGGCTGCCGGTTGTGTGATCGGACCTAGCAGTCCGCCACACGACGTTCCTCATGCACGCGCAGATACTGTTAGAGGCGGTGCACTTGCGCCACTTCGGCGAACCTGTTCGCGGGATCCGATCGGCTACGTGGGAGACCGGCAAGGAGGAGACGACTCTGGGAACGCGAGGTGACTCCGGGAACGCGCTAGCTCAACTCTACTTCCGTTGCACAGCACTGCGCATCTAGTGGTAACATTCTATGGTCTATCTCCCATAGCATGTTCCTGGTTGTTCTGCGTGTAGGAAAATTTTAATTTGCAGTCGACGCACCCTACCGTAGAACCCGACAGTGGTATCAGAGCCTCTGCTATAGGATTTGGGTTCAGATCGTATGCATATTAGATATGTGGAGACGATAGATGAGATCTGTTGTTGTTTCTAAAATCGGCTATGTGCACGGTTGATGAGATCAATTGCACATGGGGATTGAAGTAGCTATGTTTTCTGATGATCGGAGTCGATGAGGTCGTGACACAAGCTGCCCCTTCGAACCCTGCCCGCTAACCGGCTAGCGGGACTGCCGTGTGTGTAGCGCCTTGTATTTCGTACGCGATCACTCAAACTGGTAGAATGCGAGTAACTTTGTTTTGCAGGTTTGATGTGAATAGTATGGCTCATGTGTATGTCATGCATGTGTGTAATTTATACATGGCCTGCGTGTCATGTTTGTCATCCGGCAGGAGCCAAAGTGTTGTCATTATAATGTATAACGACCTGCGTGACAACTTGTGACTCTATGTAAATTCATTACTAGTTGTAGTAGTTGGATAATAGAGAACATGTTGATGGCTTGGTGTCCCGGCATGACAAACAAGATGGAGTTCCTAGATGTTCATCGGAGTCGGAGCCGACCTGGAAGAATGTCCATGAAGGAGCCATACTATTTCACAGTATGTGTTTATTTGTGATTGTTATGCTTCTTTGTTTCTATGCATGTTAGAATGGTAGAAAGATCCCTCACGAATATCAAGTAAATTTCCATTCCCGATGTTGCACCTTCGCACATCAAGTACATCTAGTAGTGGGCTCATAAAATTGGGGTGCTGCTAGGTGAAGGGTTCATGTCGGACACGGACATGCATTACATCAGGGTAACTTGACAAGGCTATCAAAATGGTTTTGGGCCTCGTGGCAAAGAAGGTTGGGAGCCGGGGTATAAGATACCTTCCCGGCCGATAGGAGTCATATAGAGATGCAATTAGCAAGGAGTTGCTTACCGGATAGGTATGTTGGCTAGCAGTGATGCTAAAGCTCACTAGTGCATGCTCTAGTCGGATCCTGAATCACTGAGAGTCTGCGGAGGGATGCTGACTTCAGTGGGAGTATTTCTGTTTAGGCTAGAATTACTCTACATAAACACATTGCTTAGTGATTGCATATTTTCTGTTGTAGATCAATGGCACCACCTGCTGAACCCAACTTTGCATTGAAAACAATTCTGGAAAAGGATAAACTGAATGGAACAAACTTTACCAGCTGGTATAGAAATCTGAGAATTGTTCAAGCACGATAAAAAGGAACATGTTCTAGAGGATCCACTTCCAGAGGAACCTGCCAATAATGCTAATTCCATAACTAAGAATGCCTACCAGAAACTCGTTGATGAATCAACGGAGATCAGCTGTCTGATGATGGCTTGTATGGAGCCCGATTTGCAACATCATTTCAAAAATGTTGAGGCTTACGATATGATCGAGAGTCTCAAGAGCATGTTTCAGACACAGGCTAGGACTGAAAGGTTCAACGTCTAGCGATCCTTGATGAATTGCAAGCTAAAGGAAGGTGATCCACTGAGCCCACATGTGATCAAGATGATCGGATATGTGCAAGCATTGGATTGGTTGGGCTTGCCGCTCTTGGATGAGCTTGCTACAGATGCAGTTCTGGGTTCTCTTCCGCCCAGCTATGGGACATTCATCTTGAACTATCATATGCATGGCATGGATAAGAAGCTCACTGAATTGCATGGGATGCTCAAAGTGGCAGAGCAGGATATTAAGAAAGGCACGCATCAAGTGTTGATGGTGTGGAAATCGGCTAAGTTCAAGAAGAGTTGGTCCAAGAAGAAGGCTAAGGAAAAGGGCACGGATATAGTAACCTCCGCCGCTGCTCCAAAGTCTGGACCGGACTCAAAGACCGTTTGCTATAATTGCAAGGAGACCGGTCACTGGAAGAGGAATTGTAGCAAGTGGCTTGTAGAGCATGGCAAGAAGGTCGGAAATGCTTCTTCAAGCAAAGGTACACTTGTTGCATATGTTATAAACATTTACCTTGCTGACATACCGAGTAGCTCTTGGGTATTTGATACCGGATCGGTTGTTTATATTTACAACTCGATGCAGGGGTTGGTAAGAACTAGGCGTGTGGCACAAGGGGAGATTGACATCAGGTTCGGCAACAAAGCAAGAGTTGCTGCGTTGGAGGTCGGCACGATGCAGCTCCAGCTTCCTTCTGGATTTATTTTAGAATTGAATAATTGTTATTACATTCCTGCACTTAGTCGGAACATTATTTCTGCCTCATGCTTGATGAGTCAGGGTTATGAATTCAATTTAAACGACAATGGTTGTTCGATATTTTTGAATGGCATGTTCCACGGCTATGCACGATGGGCTATTTATATTAAATCTAGAAACGGAACTGGTCTATAACGTGAATGTGAAGAGGCATAAGCCTAATGAGATAAATCCAACATACTTTTGGTATTGCCGGCTTGGACACATTAGTCTGAAACGCATGAAGAAGCTCCATGATGATGGGCTCCTGACTTCGTCTGACTTCGGGTCGTTCGAGACATGTGAATCATGCTTGCTAGGCAAGATGACTATGTCTCATTTCGCAAAGAGTTGCGAGAGGGTGTCCGAGTTGTTGGAACTGATACATAGTGATGTGTGTGGACCAATGAGCACAACTGCCAGAGGCGGCTATCAGTACTTAGTGACTTTTACCAATGACTTGACTAGATATGGATATATCTATTTGATGAGGCACAAGTCGGAAACTTTTGAAAAGTTCAAAAAGTTTCAGAACAAGGTTGAGAATCAGCTCGGCAAGAGTATAAAACTTCTGCGATCTGATCGTGGAGGTGAGTACATGAGCCAAGAGTTTGATGATCATCTGAAAAGTCGAGGTATAGTACCTCAGCTCACACCTCCGGGTACGCCACAGAAACGACATGTTGGAATGGAGGAATAGGACCTTGTTGGACATGGTCCGGTCTATGATGAGCAAATCGGATTTACCCTTGTCATTTTGGGGATACGCTCTAGAAACTGCATCTTTCACACTTAACAGGGTACCATCAAAATCCGTAGACAAGACACCACATGAGATGTGGACTGGGAAGACTCCCAGTTTGTCTTTTCTAAAGATTTGGGGTTGTGAAGCATTTGTCAAGAGACTTATGTCAGATAAGCTTACATCCAAGTCGGATAAATGCATATTCGTGGGATATCCGAGGGAACCCTTGGGATATAGCTTTTACAACCGGGAAGAGAACAAAGTGTTTATTGATCGGAAAGGGGTTTTCCTTGAGAAAGAGTTTCTCAGTCGGGAGGCCAGTGGGAGGACGGTCCGACTCAAAGAAATTCGAGGACCACTCGGGGACGGCTCGGCTGGTGATGAGATCATACTGGAGTCAGTCAGGGAACCCATAGTGGAAGCGGCACCGGAACCATGGAGGTCGGAAAGATTGCGCAGAGTGCGTGATGTATTGTTGATAGAAAGCGACGAGCCGGCCACGTATGCGGAAGCGATGGTGAGCCCGGATTCCGAGGCATGGCTGGATGCCATGAGATCCGAGTTAAAGTCCATGGATGATAATCAAGTCTGGGACTTGGTTGATCCGCCGCCTAGCGTAACAGCCATTGGTTGCAAATGGGTCTTTAAGAAGAAAACCGATGTGGATGGAAATGTTCAGATCCACAAAGCTCAGCTTGTTGCTAAGGGTTATGGACAAGTTCAAGGAATTGACTACATTGAGACTTACTCACCTGTAGCGATGCTGAAGTCGGTTAGGATCGTACTAGCTATAGCTGCATATTTCGATTACGAGATATGGCAGATGGATGTCAAGACGGCTTTCCTTCATGGAAATTTAACCGACGACGTGTATATGATACAGCCCAAGGGTT
Organism: Triticum aestivum; assembly: GCF_018294505.1. Classification (NCBI taxonomy): domain Eukaryota; kingdom Viridiplantae; phylum Streptophyta; class Magnoliopsida; order Poales; family Poaceae; genus Triticum; species Triticum aestivum. The sequence goes on from NC_057803.1 coordinate 709,616,790, forward strand.
TTGTCTATCCGACTAGCGCTGGTAAGGTATGCAAGCTCAAGAGATCCATTTATGGGTTGAGGCAAGCATCTAAGAGCTGGAACATTCGTTTTGATGAGGTCATCACTGGTCTCGATTTCATCAAAAGCGAAGAGGGCGCTTGTTTATTCAAGAAGTTAAGTGGGAGCTCGATAGTCTTTTTGATCTTGTATGTGGATGACATACTACTGATCAGAAATGATGTTTCAATGTTGAACTCGGTCAAGGAGTTATTGAATGGCAAGTTTTCGATGAAGGACATTGGTGAGGCAGTCTATATTTTAGGCATTATGATCTATAGAGATAGATCGAGGAGGCTGCACGGCTTAAGCTAGAGCACGTACATAGATAAAGTGTTGAAGTGGTTCAACATGAGTGAGGCGAAGAAAGGGTTCTTGCCACTCTCACATGGTATAAGGTTAAGCGAGACTCAGAGTCCTTCGACATCTGATGAGCGAAGCAGGATGAGTAGGATTCCATATGCCTCGGCAATCGGTTCCATAATGTATGCCATGATATGTACAAGGCCTGATGTTGCTTTTGCAATAACCCTAACAAGCAGATACCAGGCGAACCCAGGTGGGAGTCACTGGGCAGCGGTAAAGACTATTTTGAAGTACCTGAAAAGGACTAAAGAGATGTTCCTAGTTTATGGAGGTGAGGAAGAGCTCGTCATAAGGGGTTACGCCGATGCTAGTTTCCAAACTGACAGAGATGATTGTCGATCACAGTCCAGATTTTTGTATGTCATGAATGGAGGGGCAGTGAGTTGGATGAGTTCCAAGCAAGAAACGGTAGCCGATTCTACCACAGAAGCCAAATACAGTGCGGCTTGTGAAGCTGCAAAGGAAGGTGTTTGGATCCGGCATTTTCTGGATGATCTTGGTATTTTCCCAGCCTCGGTAAAACTGTTGGACCTTTATTGTGATAATTCTGGTGCCATCGCACAAGCCAAGAAGCCGAGAATCACCACAAGGTCAGACACATAGATCAGAAATATCACCTGATACGAAAGATCGTAAAGAATGGTGATGTAGACATATGCAAAATTCACACGGATGCAAATGTTGCAGATCCATTGACTAAGCCGCTTCCACAACCCAAGCATGAGGGGCATGTTAGAGCTATGGGCATTCGATGTCTATTTGATTGACTCTAGTGCAAGTGGGAGACTGTTGGAGATATTCCCTAGAGGCAATCATGTATGATGATATTTCCTATGTGTTATGAATAAAGATAGTCCTTGGACATTATCAATGATGTGTATCAGGGAGTACGTGACTTGTTTGTGGGACTATGCATTGTATGATGACTGTCCTAAATGGTCCCTACTCGAAAGGGCTGTGTGGATGCGCAGCCGACTAGACTGGCATATGACACGGTCGATGGCTTGGTCTCACTAGCCATGGAGCATTGGATGCTAACCGGATAATATGGACTCAGAAGGATCTGGAAAGGAGAGATATACTCTGGGCCCCTCGTGTGATCTGACCAGGATAAGCATGGCCATGCGATAAGGATTGTGAGATAATCCGTATAGTGGTCGGAATCACTGGAACGAGAAAGAGGTCGGGCTAGCACAAGGATGACAATCTGGCCTTGAGCCCGACAACATATATCATGTGGCAAAGGGAACAGAAGTGTGACATGTTGTACAGGTTCGCCTAACCAGCTTCATAGTCTGCTTGGTGTTCGACATGCCTTGCTAGAGGCCGCTACCAACCATGCAGTTCGGGGGTGATCCGAACTTCGACCAAGCCGACTTGAACCAAAGGGGTCGCGCGCTTAAGGGAAGGAACCTATGAGGTCGGATCCGAGGACACTGGTCAGATGTGATCCGAGCTGTATTTGGATTATGGCCGAGTAGACTTGTGGGCTTTAGGGTCCGTGCAAGGCCCAAGTGTTGAGCCCGCGATGGACGCCTATATAAACTGGAGGTGCGGCACACTCATAGGTTGATCGCTTCGGTGCTGTCACTAGGGTTTGCATGTGTTGCAAATAGCCACCTCCACTGGCCGCCGGTTGTGTGACCGGACCTAGCAGTACGCTGCACGACGTTCCTCCTGCACGCACGGATACCGTTAGAGGCGCTGCACTTGCACCACTCCGGTGAACCTATTCGCGGGATCCGATCGGCTACGTGGGAAACCGGCAAGGAGATGACTCCGGGAACGCGAGGCGACTCCGGGAACGCGCTGCCTCAACTCTACTTCCGCTGCACGGCACTGCGCGTCTAGTGGTAATGATCTGTGGTCCATCTCCCATAGCATGTTCCTGGTTGTTCTGCGCGTAGGAAAATTTTAATTTGCAGTCGACGCACCGTACCGTAGAACCCAACAACAACTTCACGCATCCGATCCCGTGGCTGCTCCGACTGCGTTGTCGTCATCGCTCTTCGCTGCAAATCAGACACCAGACGATCCGCCGAGTGCTGCCAGGGAGGCTCTTCTCCAGGTGAACCTCGTGATGGACAAGATGAAGGTGGTGCATGGGGCGAGTCAGGTCACCTACAACGCCACTACTGCTCTGCAAGCGAACGTCAAGGTTAGTTGGTTTACGACTGATCTCTTGAGTAGTGATAGTTGCAATTGTCGCTTCACTGCCCATACGATGTCCTTAGATGAGCGTTTTGGAACCTATTATGTGCATCTTTGAGTCTGCATTTCTCATCCAACCACCCACTGGGATGTTTCTGTAGTCAAACTGAATAGCCTTTCCACTTGAGTTGACTAGGTTGAGTCGAGTGTTTTTCTAAACTAGTGGGGGCACGCATAGTGCACCCACTGGGTGTAGTCCCCCAGACCGTGGTCGACTGTTGGTAGTGGGCTGGGGTCCGAGAATCGCTCCTTTTTTTACTCATGTTGGGCAGACCATGTCGAGTATAAGAACCGGACCGGTGGGGGCACGCCAAGTGCACCCACTGGGTGTAGTCCCCGAGACTACTGTTGAATGTTTGATTCGGCGGTAGTCTTAGAGCAACTTTTACTGAGACTGACTTTTGTTCTTGTCGACTGACATATCCCTTTTGCTAACTATAGAAGTCTTGTGATCTTGGGGCTCAACTTTCTGAGCTAGATAAGAAGCAGATCAGCATCAACCTTGATCTGGAATTGGCTAAGAAGAACCTCAAAAAGGCCCAGGACGAAACAACTATCAAGGGAGGTAACCACTTGTCAACCTTTCACCTTATGATTTTCCCTTTCTTTTTTCCAGTCTCTTAGAACCGAGTGATTTCACTCGAACAGATGTGCGTAGTGAAAACTGTCAACTTCAGGCTCGTCTGAAGAATGTTATTTCTTTAGAGAAAATGAAGCAGGCTCTAGAGCAGAAGGATCTGGATCTTGCTGCGACCCAGAAGGAGGCGCAAGAGAAAACAGCACTTGCGGACAAGAAGTTGGCTTCAGTCGGCAAGTTGGAAGAGGAGATTGCGCAACTGAAGAAAGACAAGCAGATCTTGACTAATGAAGTGGGGAGCCTCATAGCCAAGAAGGGCGAGCTGGAGTCTTATCTGGGGCAACTTGTTGCGAAGTTGGTCTTAAAACTTGAAGGTATTTCCTCTTGTTCGACTGATTTGTGATGTCGACTGACATGCCTTGTTAAACTGTCGATTCACTATTTTTCCAACTGCGCAGAACTTTGCCAAGACTTCGAAGCAGAAACTGGGCGGGTCGAGACAGGCCTCGATCCCATAAGTTGTCTTTTCAAAGACGATGTTGCGATGAATGTGTTGCACTTGGAGTCTCGCCTGGACAACATCGTGGACTACCTTGCTTGAGTGAAGGTCGCGATGACACAGGTTGATGCTGAACTCTGGCCTCAGGCGGAACTCTCGCAGGATCTTGAGTCTCTGATGGCTCGACTGAATCAAATCCCCGGTTGATTGCAGGAATGGTAGAAGTCATCTGCTCGCTGTGGTGCTGACGTTGCTCTGTCGTTGGTCCGAATGCACTACAAGGAAATCAAAGAAGACAAGCTGGCGGCCCTCAAGGTTGCCAACACAAAAAAGCTCACTTTCCAGTCTTTCATGGACACCTTCCTTGACGCTGCTACTTGCATCGCAGACAGCATCGACCTTGATAGTTTTTGTGATCCAATGAGTCCTTCTCCGGCTGAGTGAACGAAACATTATGCCGCACCTTTTATTTGCTTCGGTATGCCGAGTGGTTATGTAACTGTTAAACTCTTTCGGGATTGATGCCTGTGCACTTCTACCCATCGCGGTTCTGAACTTTTGCGGGATTTATCCAAACTTTGTTTTCCTTGAATATCGTGTCTCTTTCTTTTGTTGCTTCCGAATGTTTTTCGATTCTGAACGAATTTGTCCTTTTCACTCAACGACGAGTGGCTCTGACAATGTGTTTAGTCGACACCTCCTCGTCCTTGCGGATCGAGATGGAGCACACATTGTACTTGCGACGCAGCTCAGACGCGGTGTTCAGTCGACACCTCGTCGTCCTTGAGGATCGGGATGGAGCGCACATTTTATCTATGGTGTAGCTTAGACGCGATGTCCAGTCGACACCTCGTTGTCCTTGCGGATTAGGATGGAGCGTATGTTGTATTTGTGGCATAGCTCAGACGCGGTGTTCAGTCGACACCTTGTCGTCCTTCCGGATCGGGATGGAGCGTACATTGTATTTGTGACTTAGACGATTACGGGGTCGCAGCTAAGCCCCATAGTGGGAGGATTGCTCTCTACTTGGAACGTTTTTAACTTAGGCGATTACGGGGTCGCAGCTAAGCCCCCAAGTGGGAGGATTGCTCTCCACACGGAATGTTTTTAACTTAGGCGATTACGGGGTCGCAGCTAAGCCCTCGAGTGAGAGGATTGCTCTCCACTCGTAAAGTTTTTAACTTAGGCGATTACGGGGTCGCAGCTAAGCCCCCGTGTGGGAGGATTGCTCTCCACTCAGAAAGTTTATAACTTAGGCGATTATGGGGTCGCAGCTAAGCCACCGAGTGGGAGGATTGCTCTCCACTCGGAATGTTTTTAACTGATGTGATTACGGGGTCGCAGCTAAGCCCCCGAGTGAGAGGATTGCTCTCCACTCGGAATGTTTTTGACTTAGGCGATTACGGGGTCGCAGCTAAGCTCCGAGTGGGAAGATTACTCTCCACTCGGAATGTTTTTAACTTAGGCAAATCAGATTCACGACTAAGCCACCCACTGGGGGATTTGGACATGGATGATTATGGGGAACTTATCATTAAGATACTGTAAAAATCATGTCTTTGGAAAGCAAACTGAAATACTCTTATTACAGCTCGTCGGGTCGAGTGATCTATGTGTAGAAGTGGCGGAGCAGCTCTGCATTCCACGCACATGGCTCATCCATCTTCTTGGCTAGGTTGTAGATGTGGTAAGCTCCATTGTGAAGCACTTTGGTGATGATGAAGGGACCTTCCCAGGCCGGAGCAAGCTTGTGAGGCCGTTTCTGATCCACTCGGAGCACCAGGTCTCCTTCCTGGAACGCTCGACCTCTGACATTTCGGGCATGGCATCGACGCGGATCTTGCTGATAGAGTCGATCGTATCAAGGCCATCTTGCATTCCTCTTCTAGGAGATCAACGGCATCTTCTCATGCTTGTTCTGCTTCGGCTTCTGAGAATAGTTTCACTCGGGGAGCATTGTGCAATAAGTCACTCTAAAGTATAGCTTCAGCGTCGTACACCAAGAAGAATGGGGTTCGGCCAGTCGACTGGTTCGGTGTTGTTCTCTGCCCCCACAAGACGGATGGTAACTTAGTCACCCTGGCTTCAGCAGCGTGCCTGAGGTCGCGCATTAGTCAGGGCTTTAACCCTTGGAGGATCAGACCATTCGCCCTTTCTGGTTGTCATTCGACTGCGGGTGTGCGACGGACGCATAGTTCACCCGTGTGCCCTGGGACGCACAGAATGCCTTGAACTCATTGGAATCAAAGTTGGAGCCGTTATCTGTGATAATGTTGTGGGAACTCCATATCTGAATATCAACTCCTTGATGAAATTGACGGCAGTGCCTGCGCCAAGGTTCTTGATGGGCTTAGCTTCGATCCACTTGGTGAACTTGTCGACTGCTACAAGCAAATGGGTGAAACCACTCGTGCCGGTCTTGAAGGGGCCAACCATATCCAATCCCCAGACTGCAAACGGCATGACGAGTGGAATAGTCTTCAAGGCAGACGCGGGTTTGTGGGACATGTTGGAGTAGAACTGGCAGCCTGCACACTTGTCGACTATATCTTTTGCCATCTCGTTTGCTTGAGGCCAGTAGAATCCTGCTCAGTATGATTTGGCCACGATGGTCCGAGAGGACGCATGGTGACCATAGGTCCCCGAGTCGATATCGTTTAGGATCATTCGACATTCTTCTAGGGTGATGCAGCACTGAGCCACTCATGTGACACTTTTTCTGTAAAGCTATCCTTTTATTACTGTGAAGGCTTTGGATCGACGGACTATCTGGCGGGCTTCATCCTCATCCTCCGGGAGTTCCTTCCTAAGAATGTACGCAATGTACGGTACTGTCTAGTCGGGTGTGATCACCAAGACATCCATGATCAAGTCGACCACAGCTGGAATCTCAATCTCTGTCGGGTTGGTTGAACTTATCGGTTGCGAGGGCTCTTCTTTGAAGGGATCCTCTTGTACTGACGGGGTGTGGTGATGCTCCAAGAACACATTGCTGGGGACAGGCTTCCGAGTGGAACCTATCTTCGCCAGATCATCAACAGCTAGATTCTTGATTCGTGGTATGTGGTGGAGCTCTAACCACTCAAACATCATTTCTAGCTTTCTCACTGCATTGCAATAACCTGTTGTCGGTGTCAAAACCGGCAGATCTCGGGTAGGGGGTCCCGAACTGTGCGTCTAGGCGGATGGTAACAGGAGACAAGGGACACGATGTTTTACCCAGGTTCGGGCCCTCTTGATGGAGGTAAAACCCTACGTCCTGCTTGATTAATATTGATGATGTGTGTTACAAGAGTGGATCTACCATGAGATCAAGGAGGCTAAACCCTAGAAGCTAGCCTATGGTATGATTGTTGTTCGTCCTAAGGACTAAAGCCATCCGGTTTATATAGACACCGGAGAGGGCTAGGGTTACACAGAGTCGGTTACAATGGTAGGAAATCTACATATCCGTATCGACAAGCTTGCCTTCCACGCCAAGGGAAGTCCCATCCGGACACGGGACAAAGTCTTCAATCTTGTATCTTCATAGTCTGGGAGTCCGGCCGATGATGATAGTTCGGCTATCCGGACACCCCTAGTCCGGAACTCCCTCAGTAGCCCCTGAACCAGGCTTCAATGACGACGAGTCCGACGTGCATGTTGTCTTCGGCATTGCAAGGCGGGTTCTTCCTCCGAATAATTTATAGAAGATTGTGAACACCAGGATAGTGTCCGGCTCTGCAAAATAAATTCCACGTACCACCGTAGAGAGAATAATATTACACAAGTTCAATCTGCTGACGTATTTTGTGGCGTGACGTCACACCATTACCAAGCCTTTACTCGAATTGTTTTTATTGTTCCACCTCCGCGCGTTTAGCGAGGCGGTTTCCTTGGCACGTCTTGTCGAAGCAGAGGTCGTGTTCCCTTATTCCGGGATTCCCATCAATACGGACGTGGGTAACCCAACCGCGCCATTGATTGTGACGCTTGGGAGATAAGCGAGTTTTACCAGGCCGGTGGGGACACATGTTTTTGTCCGCCCATATAAGGGGATAAAGATCCAACCCTTTTACCTGCGCCTTCTTCCTCCTTGGCTTATCCATCTCCGCGAACTCGAGCTCCAGCGCCCAAGTCCGCACTTCTCACCTCAACCTTCTCCAACTATGTCCGGAGCGGGAGGCAAGTGGATGGCCTCCTCCGTCACGGAGGGGCAGATCCAGAAGCTGCGCGACGCCGGATATTTGTCCAGCGACATCGCGCACCGGCTCCCCGACGAGGGAGAGCTCATCCCCACCCCCAGGCCCCATGAGAGGGTAGTATTTCTTCCCCATTTCCTCCGCGGACTGGGCTTCCCACTTCATCCCTTTGTCCGGGGGCTCATGTTCTACTACGGCCTAGATTTCCATGATCTGGCCCCGAATTTCATCCTCAACATCTCGGCGTTTATCGTCGTGTGCGAGGCCTTCCTCTGCATCCAGCCCCACTTCGGCTTGTGGCTCAAGACCTTCAGTGTCAAGCCGAAGGTTGTGAAGGGCAGCCAAGCGGAGTGCGGAGGCGCCATGGTGGGCAGGATGTCCCACGTTACGTGGCTGGAGGGCACTTTCGTGGAAACCATTAAGGGGTGGCAATCGGGGTGGTTCTACATCACCGAGCCGCGTGACCCTGATTGGGCAGCGGCCCCCGAATTCAGATCCGGCATCCCTACACGGCTCACCTCCTGGAAAGAGAGTGGCCGGATCTGGGGGGATTCGGAGGAGCTGACCGGACTCCAAGCCTGTATCCAGAAGCTGGTGGACAAGAAGCTCAAGCTTGTCAACGTAGTCCAGGTCATGCTCATCCGCCGGATTCTCCCGTGCCAACGACGGGGCTTCAACATGTGGGAGTTTGATCCGGCGCAGCACCAGACCCTGAGCGGGCTCTTCGACACTACGTACGAAGATGTCTGGAAGGTGTTGTTCAAGGGCGCCGAAGCTCCCGCATCCGCTACCGAAGATCGCGGATTCCGCTCGCAGCGTCCAGCTGACGAGGTAAGTGATTTCACCACTTGTTTTCCATAGTTTGACTCTATGCGGGATCTAAACTCCCTTTACCTTTGACAGGAATGGCTGGCGAAGGCCGAACGGACTATCTGTCCGGCCCCATTGCCAGAGGACCCAGCGGACGCCCGCCTAACGGGGCTGCTGGCTCCGGCACCCCACGTGGTGCGGAGAAGAAGGCCAAGAAGAAGGCCACGGGGACTCGGAAGAGTTCCCGTTTTCAGGTGCTATCGGATGATGAATCCGAGGCCGACTCCTCCCACCAAGGCGAGGAGGAGAAGAAGAAAGCCTCTCCCCCAGCGGGGGAGGGAAGAAAAGGAAGGCCTCCCCAACAAGGGAGGCCGAAGGGTCCAAGAAGGGAAAAACTCTTCCCCCGGACTGCTCCGCCAACGACAGTGACGACGACGAGGACTGGCCTCCAAGGGCCAAGCCCCTGGCGAGATCGTAAGTATCCGGACTCCCGAATAACTTCAAGGTTTTTTATTTTCGCCACATAATGTCTTTCTAATGCCGCATACAACCCTGCAGTCCGCCTAAGGATGATCTTCCCGCCTCGTCGAGCGGGTCCTTAGGTGCGTCGGATACGGATTCTCTTCCGACGGCCTCCAACCCCCGTGATGCGGACGATGCCGAGGTGGGATCCCAGGAAGGGACCCACCAGGAGGAGAGGCCCCGGAGGTGTCGCAGGACAACCTCCCGGACTTTGCACCGGACTCGGCCCCGGAACCCACAGTGGCTCCGGAGTCCGGCAGCCGACCCCTTCGCAAGAAGGGCAAGACCGTGACGCCGGCTGCCTCCGTCCAACCGGAGGTACCGGATAACTTGCTGGAGGCGCTCAATGGCGCCTCCATCGAAGAGGAACACCGCACTGTTATGAGTGCGGTGATTCAGAAGGTGCAGCTCGCCAAGAGCAGGCTGACCGAAGCCTGCAGCAGCCTTCTAACAGGCTTTGAGGTAAGAATTTCAATATGTGTAAAATGGTACCGCATAGACAGTATCCCCTGATGCTCGGTTCGGTGTTCGGAAAGAAAAGCCGGACTGAGGATCTAAAAAGATATACGCAGGAGTTATATATAAAAAAAATATATGTCAATATGCGATTGCAGGCTGTGCTACTAACCTCTGCTGCACTGACTGCGGAGGTCAATACTTTGAAGGAAAACCTCGAGCGGTCCAAGAACGAGCTCGGCCGTGCCAAGAAGCAGCTCGAGGACAAGGAAGGTGAGTAACACCTAAGTAAAATTGTACCTTACAGAAAAGGATTTTGGTTGCAAAAAGAATGATAAGGATAACATGGGTATTGCAGGGGCCACTAACGAGGTGGCGACCCTGAAAGAGGCGGTGGCCGCGGCCGAATGAAATGCGGCCGCAGAGCGCACCGAGCGAGAGAAACAGGAGGCGCGGGTGGCAGAGGTACAGCAAGAGCTCCAGGATCTCGTGAAAAAACATGAGAGCCTGGAGCGTGACTCGAAGACTCGAGAGTCTGAGCTTGCAACGGCTCTTGAGAGTGCCAAAGCCGCTAAGGTCGAAGCCTACAAGACCCTCCAGGAGATTGAGGCGGTGAAGAAAATAGTAGCGGGTAAGGCATTTTTCATGCAAAGTAAGCATGTGAGTGTTAATTACCTGTTGCTTACCCGAATTCGGAGCTCTCCAGGAGCGTTCGCAGATCTTCCTCGCAGCGTGTCCAATGCTGCCGCATTCTACCGGGCCGAGGAGGGGAGCTCGACGGAGAAGGTCTTATAGTCTCAGTATGCTGAGGCCGGACATCCGGTGCCCCTTAGCGACCAGCTGAAGCAGCTGGTCGAGCTCCACAAGGCGGCCGAACAGTCCATGAAGGGCCTCATAGTTCGGCTGTGGCCTAAGGAGGCCATGCCTGGGAGCTACTTCGGCCTCGTGCGGCGGCTGGTGGATGCGTGCCCGTGGGTTGAAGTCACCAAGCACTCCGCCTGTATTGAGGGTGCCCGTCGGGCACTTGCCCGCGCAAAGGTGCACTGGGGCAAGATGGATGCCCAGAACCTTGTGACGGACCCGCCACCAGAGGGCAAGGAGCATCGCACGCCCGAGATGTATTATAAGAGTGTGCTGAAGGGCGCCCGCACTATTGTGGGGGAGTGCTCCAAAGATGTAATTTTTGAGTAGAATCGCATTTTGTTATCCTGTGCGCTGAAAACTTAGTTCATATGCGCTAAGCAACACTTGTTAATTTAAAATATTACCTTTTGTGCGGTTGTTTATCAAATCTGAGAGATGGCAAGTCGTCGGCTTCAGCCCCCATGCCACGAGTGCTGGGGTGTTCGGGATAAACTTGAGCACTCTTGTTCCCATTTTTGGGTCCATCTAGGGAGGCACTCAACACAGCGAACAAGGCAACTGGACTTATAATGCTTGAACACTCTCACTTAGCCATAGAATTCTATAATTTTAAATTTCGGCGAAGCCCTAGTCTTCGGAAGGCCGAATTTGGGGCGCTATCCATGCCTGGGCTTGACAAGATCCGGCTCCTCGCTCTAAGCGGCATAAGTCTTTAAGGACTCGCAAAAACCTCTCGAACAGCGACCGGCTCTCGCCTCATCATGACGGTCAGTTTTAGCTTTCTCCACTGAGGCGTTAACCCAGCTCAACTGGGGCGCAATCGCAGTGGTTCTCCCAGTGCTACCTTAGCCGATATAACGAAATGTAAGGTACCAAAACATGGGAGCCGGGCAAACCCAACTATTGACCCAAGACATGATTCGGAGCCGATGCATATAATGCTATAAGTTTGGGGTGCCGCACTTGTGAAAGTGTTCGGACTTATCACACCATGATGCGGTAAACATAAGCCCTGGTGTGTTTTAACCGTACCAAAGTGTATGGATGCGACATGTCGTAATTTTAACATGTGTATGAAAAATAAATGCAATTATAAGCAAAAAGGTGTTGCATTGTTTTATTCAATAAGTGCTGCTATGAATGCAGAACGATACAAATAGTGCGATAAGCAAGGGATGCGACTGGTAAACATGTCTCCCTCCAGGGGTAGGCTGCGGACTGGTGTATAAAAATGCTCTTAATGGAGACCACATGTATATTCGTTGTAGCCTTTGATCCTTCCCTGGCTGTTGCATCATGAGTTCGGCCAGTCTGCTGCCGGACAGGGCCTCTGACGAACGGAGTCCTGTAGGTAAAAAATAAAAGGTAAAAAGAAAAAAGAATGACACACTTGAGTGCCCCTGGTGTGGTTGAGCTGCAGTCTGGGCTTATTGTGGTCGTGCCCCTCTCCCCATGCCCATGGTATCTTCAGAGCGTAATGGTGTACGCGAATGACCTGTTTGGACGTTTTGCAGGGGCTGGGGTTGGGGCCGCACTGCTACGCGTGCTGGGAACGTGCCAGGTGGTCTTGTCGTAGGTTACTCCGGGCGCGCTTAGCTATGTCCGGCCGCTTAGCGGCCGGACTCGAGAATTGCCTTAAGAGGCTGCATTGTACTTCTGCCGCGAGAGCCGCTGTATGTTCCTCCGTTCGGAGAGAGCGTTCAGTGTTTCCGTTGACCGTGATGACTCCTCTAGGGCCTGGCATCTTGAGCTTGAGGTATGCGTAGTGCGGCACCGCGTTGAACTTTGCAAACGCGGTACGTCCGAGCAAGGCATGATAGCCGCTGCGGAACGGGACTATGTCGAAGATTAACTCCTCGCTTCGGAAGTTATCCGGGGATCCGAAGACCACTTCCAGTGTAACTGAGCCTGTACAATTGGCTTCTACTCCTGGTATGACGCCTTTAAAGGTCGTCTTGGTAGGTTTAATCCTTGAGGGGTCTATGCCCATTTTGCACACTGTATCCTGATAAAGAAGGTTCAGGCTACTGCCGCCGTCCATTAGGACTCTGGTGAGGTGAAATCCATCGATGATTGGGTCTAAGACCAATGCGGCGAATCCACCATGGCGGATGCTAGTGGGGTGGTCCATTCGGTCAAAAGTGATCGGGCAGGAGGACCATGGATTGAACTTCGGGGCGACTGGCTCCATCGCGTATACGTCCCTGAGTGCACGCTTCCGCTCCCTTTTGGGTATGTGCGTTGCGTATATCATGTTCACCGTCCGCACCTGTGGGGGGAAACCCTTCTGTCCTCTATTGTTTGGCGGTCGGGTCTCTTCCTCGTCATCGCTATGCAGCCCCTTGTCGTTGTTTTTGGCAATTAACTTGCCTTCCTGCTTGAATACCCAACAGTCCCTATTGGTGTGGTTAGCTGGCTTTTCGGGGGTGCCGTGTATCTGGCACAAGCGGTCGAGTATTCGGTCCAGATTGGACGGACCCGGAGCAGTTCTTTTGAATGGCTTTTTCCGCTGACCGGGTTTGGGGCCTCTGAATCCATCATTGACCGTATCCTCACTATTGTTGCCATTGATGCGGTGTTTTCTTTTGTTACGACGCGACCTGCCATTCCGGTCCTTGAAATCCGGACTGCCAGAATTTTTGCTAAGGTTGTTGCTGCGTGCTAGCCAGCTGTCCTCACCCGCGCAAAAGCGGGTCATGAGTGATGTAAGGGCTGCCATGGATTTCGCCTTTTCCACTCGTCGCGGATGTTATGCTTGAAGGCCGCGTGGGCCTCCGCATCCGGACAGTCGACGATTTGGTTTTTCTTGGTTAAGAACCGTGTCCAGAATTGTCTGGCCGATTCGTCTAGCTGCTGAATTATGTCGCTTAGGTCATCAGCGTCTGGTGGTCGCACATACGTGCCTTGGAAGTTATCGAGGAATGTGGCTTCCAGGTCTTCCCAACTCCCAATTGACTCTGCTGGCAAGCTGTTAAGCCAATGTCGGGCTGGTCCTTTAAGCTTGAGGGGGAGATATTTGATGGCGTTAAGATCGTCACCGCGGGCCATGTGGATGTGAAGAAGATAGTCTTTGATCCAAACCGCGGGGTCTGCTGTGCCATCATAAGATTCGATATTCATGGGTTTAAACCCTTCGAGGATTTGATGATCCATTACTTCATCTGTGAAGCATAGTGGGTGTGCGGCGCCTCTGTACTGGGCGATATTACGACGGAGCTCAAAAGAGCTTTGTCTGTTCTGTTCGGCCCGGCCGGACTTACTGTGTTCGGCGCGACGGTTGTCGTCACGTACCGTGGGGCGCCCACGCGATCCATAGATCGATCTTGATTGTCTTGCCTTATCCTCCAATATATCTTGCAAGTCCGGAGCATTCCCCTGTGGCCTTGTGCTTTTCGAGCGATGTCGGGGTACGGGTCTATTGAAGGGCTTAGAGGCCTCTCTGTCGTGACCACGGGGTGGTCGGTCAGCCGTATTGTCTCCTGGTGATGCGGGTTCATACGCTTCCTCCTCTAAGCGGGGGAGCAGCTTGCGTTTAGGGTAGCTTTTGGAGGGGCGTTCGAGCTCATGCTCTTCGTCCGTGAGGACTTCAGTCCATCTGTCGGCTAGCAGATCTTGATCAGCTCTAAGCTGTTGCTGCTTTTTCTTGAGGCTGTTCGCCATGGCCATAAGCTTGCGTTTAAAACGCTCTTGTTCGACGGGATCCTCAGGCACGATGAATTCATCATCGTAGAGGCTTGCTTCGTCTCCGGAGGGAGGCATATAATCCTCTACCTCTTCTTCTGCCACTCTCTCATGAGGGCTGGCGTCTCCATCCTCCTGCGCTGGATCTTGCTGGAGTGGGTTGTCTTCGGCACTGTCCGGTGTATTGTTATCTCCGGTGCCGGAATCTTCATTCTTGATGTGGCGGGATTTAGAGCGGCGCCGCTGACGCCGGCGCTTGGGCTGTTTCTTGGAGGGGTCATCCTCTTCTGTTCCTTCGCCATTCCCATCCTTTGGGATATCCACCATGTATATGTCATATGATGAGGTGGCTTTCCAGTGCCCGGTAGGCGCTGGTTCTTGTTCGTCTCCGGCATCGTCGTCCATACCGTCGATGTCTTCGGAGTCATAGTCTAGCATGTCGGTTAGATCGTCGACAGCGGCTACCAAGTGGGTGGTGGGTGGGCTTTGAATTTCTTCATCGTCCGCATCCCAACCGTCCTGGCCGCAGTCCGGCCAGGGCTCTCCTGATAACGAGAGATGTTTTAGCGAATTCAAGATGTCGCCAAAAGGTGAGTGTTGAAAGATGTCCGCTGCGGTGAACTCCATGATCGGCGCCCAATCAGATTCGATCGGAGGGGGCGCGGGAGGTTCAGAGTCCGGCAAGGAGTCCGGCACCTCGGAGTCACGAGCTTCATGAGGGACAAGGTCAGTGTTCGGCTCTATCGCCGTAGAGGTTGCAGCTCCCGAGGCGGTGTCTAGCCATCCGTCCTCGATCTGCGCAGCCGGCTCCGAATTTAAGATCGGAGCGGGTTCGAGTGCGGCCTCCAGGGTATTGTCCGGCTGCAGAGCTAAATCATGCCCGTCGTGACAGTGCGGCACGCTCGGCTGTGGCTCGAATCCATCGAGGATCAAGTCCCCGCGGATGTCAGCCGTGAAGTTCAAACTTCCAAATCTGACCTGACGGCCAGGGGCGTAGCTTTCGATCTGCTCCAGATGGCCAAGTGAATTGGCCCGCAGTGCAAAGCCGCCGAATACGAAGATCTGTCCGGGGAGAAAGGTCTCACCCTGGACTGCGTCATTGATGATGGTCGAGGAAGCCATCGGGCCTATCGGTGACGACACAGAGAAACTCTCAATGAAAGCACCAATGTCGGTGTCAAAACCGGCGGATCTCGGGTAGGGGGTCCCGAACTGTGCATCTAGGCGGATGGTAACAAGAGACAAGGGACACGATGTTTTACCCAGGTTCGGGCCCTCTTGATGGAGGTAAAACCCTACGTCCTGCTTGATTAATATTGATGATGTGTGTTACAAGAGTGGATCTACCACGGGATCAAGGAGGCTAAACCCTAGAAGCTAGCCTATGGTATGATTGTTGTTCGTCCTAAGGACTAAAGCCATCCGGTTTATATAGACATCGGAGAGGGCTAGGGTTACACAGAGTCGGTTACAATGGTAGGAAATCTACATATCCGTATCGCCAAGCTTGCCTTCCATGCCAAGGGAAGTCCCATCCGGACACGAGACGAAGTCTTCAATCTTGTATCTTCATAGTCTTGGAGTCCGGCCGACGATGATAGTTCGGCTATCCGGACACCCCCCTAGTCCGGAACTCCCTCACCAGTCATTGCGGGACTCCTGACATCCCATTCCTTCATTACCTAATTAAACACTAAGTTTGAGTTGCGTAGACCATCAAGCGCCGGACGCCGAGTGAAATGGCCATATGCCACCCATACAATAGTGCCTCGTATTCAGTTTCGTTGTTAGAAGAATCGGAGTGAATCTGGAGGACATAACTGAGCTTATCTCCTCGTGGGGATACTAAGACTACTCCTGTGCCAGAGCCATTTAACATCTTGGATCCATCAAAGAACATGGTCCAATGTTCCGACTGGATTTGAGTCGGCTGATGTTGTTCTGTCCACTCTGCGTGGAAATCTACAATTGCTTGAGACTTGATGGCCTTCTTTGCCTCAAACTTGATATCTAATGGAAGAAGTTCAATCGCCCACTTTGCCACTTGGCCAGTTGCATCTCTGTTATTCAGAATCTCTGACAATGGAGTGTCGCTGACGACTGAAACTGAGTATTCGGAGAAATAATGTGGAACCTTCTTCATGGTTAGGTAAATCCCATAAACAAGCTTCTGATAATGAGAGTATCTCTGCTTGGACGGGGTCAAGACCTCTGAAATGTAATAGACTGGGTGCTGAACTTTGAAGATGTTGCCTTCCTCTTCCCGCTTGACCGTGAGCACTATGCTGACAACTTGTCCAGTGGTTGTGATGTAAAGCAGTAGAGGCTCTTTACTGACTGGAGCAGCAAGCACCGGCTGGGTGGAAAGCAGGGCTTTGAGCTCTTCAAAGGCTGCTTCGGCTTCGTCATTCCACTCGAACTTGTCAAACTTCTTCATCAGTCGGTAAAGGGGCAGTGCCTTTGCACCGAGGCGTGAGATGAGTTGACTCAATGCAGCCAAACAACTAGTAAGCTTCTGAACATCATGCACACGCACTGGGCGCTTCATTCGAAGGACGGTGCCAATCTTCTCTGGATTCGCGTTGATTCCTCGTTCAGAAACGAGAAAACCGAGTACCTTTCCGCCGGGGACTCCGAATATGCATTTCGATAGATTGAGCTTGATATCGTACCTTCTTAGATTGGCAAAGGTTTCAGTAAGGTCAATCGGCAGGTCGGAACCTTTGCGTGACTTAACCACTATGTCGTCCATGTATGCTTCCACATTCCGACTGGTTTGAGTGAGCAGGCACTTCTGAATCATGCGCATCAATGTGGCACCAGCATTCTTGAGGCCAAAGGGCATAGTAACATAACAAAAACACCCAAACGGGGTGATGAAAGTTGTCTTGATCTCATCGGGTCCAAACAGTCAGATCTGATGGTACCCGGAATAAGCGTCCAGGAAGTACAGTCGCGCGCACCCGGCAGTTGAGTCGACTATCTGGTCGATGCGGGGCAGAGAAAAATGATCTTTCGGGCATGCCCGATTGATGTGCTTGAAGTCAATACACATTCGAAGTGATTTGTCTTTCTTTGGAACCATAACGACATTGGCGAGCCACTCGGAGTGGTAAATCTCGCGGGTGAACTCAGCGGCCAGAAGCCGAGCCACCTCCTCGCCAATTGCCTTTTCTTCTCTATGGCGGACCAACAAAGATGCTCTTTGACAGGTTTTGCCTTTGGGTCGACTCGCAAATGGTACTCAGCCAGTCCCCTGGGTACACCTGGCATGTCAGATGGCCTCCATGCGAAGATGTCCCAGTTCTCACGGAGGAACTGGATGAGCACGTCTTCCTATTTGTTGTCGAGTGTCGTTGAGATATGGGTCGGAGCAGCGTTGGGATCGGTCAGGTGGATGTGAACTGGCTTGGTCTCTCCAGCCTACTGAAATGCGGACTCCGAGGCAGGTCTCTTGGCGTGCAGCAAATCACTCGGATCTGCAGTCTTCTGATACTCTTGAAACTCCACAGCTGCCATCTGCTCATCTGCTATCTTTGCACCGTCCTGAAGACAATCTTCTTCTTTTTTTCGGTTACCGGAGACCGTTATCACGCCTTTGGGGCCAGGCATCTTCATCTTGAGGTACACATAACACGGTCGAGCCATGAAGCTAGCATAGGCAGGTCTGCCCAAAATGGCATGATAAGCACTCTGGAAACCACAACTTCAAATGTCAACTTTTCTTTGCGGTAATTCTTCTCATCGCCAAAAACCACATCAAGAGCGATCTGGCCGAGTGAATCGGCTTTCTTTCCTGGGATGACTCCGTGGAACCTCATATTGCTCTCGCTTAGTTTGGACATTGGAATGCCCATTCCTTTGAGGGCCTCAGCGTACAGGATATTGAGGCCACTGCCACCATCCATCAGAACTTTGGTCAGTCGAGTGCCCCCAACGACTGGGTCGACCACTAGCGCCTGCTGCCCAGGGGTAGCAACTCATGGTGGGTGATCCGATTGGTCGAATGTAATAGGGGTTTTCGACCACTTCAAATACTTTGGGGTTGCCGGAGCAACCATGTTCACCTCTCTGTTAGTGACTTTCAGTCGACTTCTACTCTCGACATCAGCAAAAATCACCAAGGTGGCATTAACATGGGGATATCCATCTTCCTCTTCTTCCTTGTCTTCCTCCTTATCAGAATCTTTATCCTTCTTGCTGGGCTAACTTTTCTTCTGGAAGCTCTGAATCAGGAGTCGACACTGTCGAGTGGTATGCTTGGGGAGGATCAGATTCCCCTCTTCATCTTTCTTAGTATGAATATGACACGGCAGATCCATCACATCATTTCCATCTTGATCTTTTACCTTCTTGGGATTCCAGGTCCCTTTGGGCTTCCCTTTGAACTTTCCTTGATTCAACACTGCTGCCTCGGCAGGACCTGCTGCCATATCCTTTCGCTTCGGCTTCCGACTGGAATTTCCTCCCCCGGTGTCCTGGGCGACTGTTTTGTGCTTACCACTCCAGAGTCGGTCTTCCTCTTCGCCGTTAGAGTACTTGGTGGCAATCTCCATCATCCGAGTCAGAGTCATATCTCCTGTCCGGCCGAACTTCAGATTGAGCTCTCTATAGCAAACACCTTCCTTGAAGGCACAGACTGCTTGGTGATCTGACACATTCTCCAATGTGTGTTGCAGAGTGATCCATCTCTGGATATAGTCTCGCAAGGTTTCATTCAGTTTCTACATGCAATGTTGCAACTCTGGTAGACCAGCAGGTCTTTTGCAGGTGCCCTCGCTGGTAAACACTCGGGCTAACTCATCCCAACTCAAAATGCTCCCAGGGGCCAACTGATTCAGCCAAGTTCTGGCAGAACCTTAAAGCATCAGGGGGAGGTGCTTCATGGCCACCTCATCGCTGCCGCCACCGATATGCACAGCCACTCAGTAGTCCTCAAGCCAAGTGTCGGGCTTCGACTCTCCCGTGAACTTACTGACGCCAGTTGCCAATCTGAAGTTATGGGGAATCTCAGCGGCCCTGATGGCTCTTCCGAAACACTCGGGACCAGACACGTGGACCGTGCTTCCGCTGGGCCTATCTCTATCTAGCCCTTCTCTGTGTGCTCTGTTCCGGTCGACCAAGCCCTGAACAAGGATTGACCTTGCATCGAACCCACGGTCTCTTGGGTCGACTGGAACTCTGCAGTCCTTACCGTATGGATGCCTATCATCATACCGTCGGGGGGCGCACGACCCGCCCCTCGGAAGGGGTGAAGGCACTCGACGGTAGTTGTCGCGGGCGAACTCACGATCATCATCTCCATGAGCTCTTCCTAGGTGCCGATCCTGGCGGTGCTCACGAGCTCCTCGCCTCAAAGGTGACCTAGGATTGTGTGCTGACTGAACGGTGTCCGCCCTTACCGATCAACTGTGAGTTATGCTCCATGACTGGGACACGGCGGAGTTCTCATCTCCTGCTGCCCGGAGTAGCGCCCTGATCTGTTCCAAGCCCATTCCAGCCTCCGAGCGAGACAGCTGAATGGACTCTGCAATATGCGCAGCAGCCATGAGATTCTGAATCGGCATACGGAATACCTGAGTTTCTGGTGGAAACATTTGTCGTGAACGCCGACTAGATCCGAGGATTAGTCGACAGGCACGCTCATCGAGAGAATGTTGGAGATTCTCCAAACGAGTGCGCGCAACCATCGTGGCCAGGCGCACTTCCTCCAAAGCCCGAGCCTCGGCAGTTTCCCCTATGATGGGGGTATGGAGAGCCTCCTCGTTGTGGCGGTGCAGCCCCTCCCTCTGTTGCGGACTGAGAGGTTGAGGCTGATACTCCTCGTGGGCGAATGACGTACCGTCGCCGTCCCCGTTCTCGCCGCTGCGACGGAAACCAGGCTGGCCGTGATGGGAATCGACCATTAGGACCTCCGCCACGGGGTCACAATTCCCGCTCTCAGAAAGTGTGTCTGCTAAGTCAGTCGACGGGTCGACTGGACCGCAGTGATATACGTCGGGCTTGATTGCCGCGACTTGGGGGGTGAACGTCTGCCGAGCCACCGCGTGCTTCACCCATCACTGGAGCCGTGATCGACCTGACCGCTTGCGGCGACGGCCAGCGGAGCGAGAGAATGACGCGGGGCTCGACTGGTACGGGGTCGACGGCTGCCGAAGGAGGACGCCGCGGGCACTCGCACGGAAGTGCGACGAACCTCGGATCCGTAGTGCCTCGACATGGAGGGGGGCCTCCTGAAGCCAGGCCGAGTCGTCGGCGACGAAAGTGAGCGCGCCGAGTCGGAACTCGCGGCCCATGATCAAACTGCTGCCGGAAACCATGTTGATGAAGACTGAAGAAAATGCATCCTCGTCGGAAGTCGCTAAGACGCTTCACCCCACGGTGGGCGCCAACTGTCGTGGTACTAAGATTAGGGGGTACGTATGAGGAGGCAAGGTCCTAGCTACGGTGAGATTGTACACAAGTGTTTACGAGTTCAGGCCCCTCTCGGAGGAGGTAAAAGCCCTACGCCTCGGTGCCCTGAGGCGGTCGGCTGGATTATGGTGTGTGTTACTTTTTTCTGACTATAAACAGTAGGGTAAAACCCCACTGCAATTTTTATTAAAATAAAGTAGAACAACAAATTAGTCTGAAAGGCTTGAGATAAGCCCAAGAAACAAAAGAAAAAGACCTAAAAAGACTAGCAACATAAAAGAATAAAGGAAGAAGAAGGAGAGAAAGAAGCTAAGCAGCTAAAAAACCTAAGAAGAAAAATTACAACATGCCATCAAGCCAAACTGAGAATTGCCTCTCATGCTTCTTCCTCATCCTATATTTGAGAAGCTTCAGTTCCTCCAGATAAATGAACTTCCACCCTTGGAAAGAATGTGCAATATTCTCAAATATTTTATTGTTTCTGGTGATCCAAATGGCCCAAGCTCCAAAAATGATTATCTTCATGTAAAATGGGTACCTTATCTTATCTTTGAGGTCCTGGAATGCTTCTATACAGACAGATTTGGAGCTCTTGTGGGACAAATGAAGTCCCAGCATTGTTGTACAAATGGACATCCCCAAAAGAGATGATGCAATGTTTCTTCTATCGGACAGCCTCCAACAGCACAATTGTAATCTTCCAACACAAACTTCTTCCTTCTAAGTAAGTTTCTGGTGTTAACTCGATCATGTAGAAGTTGCCAGAAGAAAACTTTATGCTTTGGTTGACAGGAACTCTGCCAGATCTAGTTGAAATGAGGGGGTGTCTGTTTGTGACCAATTAAGACTTTATATGCTTTGATGGAGGAGTAGTGCTCAGTTCCCCATATGTAGCTCCAAGTATCCAAAGAGTTTAAATGTTCAGATTGTCTCATGGCTAAACAAATGTCTTCCATTTGTAAGAATTCCTCATAGGCCTCAGTTGTCAAGGGGAGGAAGAATAAATCCTGTAGGTACTCAGTCTGCAAAACTTGTTGAATATTCAGCTGGGGATTTTTGACAAAAGAGAAAAGGTGGGGAAATTGGTGTTTAAGAATTGCTTGGCTCCACAGATCATCCCAAAAGAATGCACTAACACCATCCCCCACATTACATCTAGCAATAGCTTTGTACTGATCAATGAGGGCTAAGTTGGACTTCCACCAGAATGATCCAATCATGTTGTCCCCTGGTAATTTCCCATCATTGTAATATGTCTCCCAGATCAAGTTTACCCAGGGAATATCATGTTTGTTGAAGAATTTGTGAAGGTTTTTCATGAGCAGGGTCTTATTATGAGTGAAGATATCTAAAACACCTAGGCCTCCCTGGTCTTTTGGTCTGCACACTGTGGTCCATGATACCAAAGCAGGCCTTTTGTCCTCCATATCAGGTCCTCACCAAAGGCAGTGTCTCAGGTATTTGATGATCTGCTTTTTTATTGTAATTGGTATGTCCAAACAGCACATGAAGAAGACTGATAAAGATGTCATCACTGACTTGACCAACAGTAATTTTCCAGCTTGGGTCATGAAGATAGAGATACCAGCCACTCTTTTTGCAATCCTGTTAACTAAAGGTAGACATTGCTCAACCGTTGGCTTGTAAATTCCCAAGGGCATACCAAGGTAGGTAAATGGGAATTGCCCTCTAGCACACTGCAGGGTGTTTGTATAGATTTCTACTCTGTCTTCAGCAATATTCAAGGGTACCATGATGGACTTCCCATAATTGACTCTTAACCCAGTTGCTGTGGCAAAAGTATTCAGAAGTGCTTTTAAGCAGAATAACTGCCTGGAATCAGCTTGCATAACCACTAAGGTGTCATCTGCATATTGCACAATTGGGAAGTGAGGACAAGAGTTTACTTGCAGAGGAGCAGTGATCAGATTTAATCTCATGGCTTTATTAAGGATGGATTGAAGCAAATCAGCAGCCAGCACAAAAATTAAAGGAGAATAAGGGTCCCCTTGTCTTACTCCCCTCCTTGTGTAAATTCTTTTCCCAGGAACTCCATTGAGTAGTACAGAAGAGGATGCAGTTGTGAACAAAGCTTCCATCCAGGAAATCCACTTCCCTCCAAATCCTTTACCTCTAAAAATATCAATGATGGCATCATGCTCAATTGTATCAAAAGCCTTCTCAAAATCCAGCTTTATTACTAAGATTTCCTCCTTAGATTTATGACACTGGTGGATGTATTCATATGCCCAACCAAGGCATTCCTGGATTACTCTATCTTTGAGAAAGCCATATTGATTAATATGCACCAACGGTAGAATAATTCTTTGCAGTCTATTTGCCAGCAGCTTTGTAATGATTTTTAGAACACCATTAAGCAGGGAAATTGGCCTGAAGTCATTTGGAGAAATTGGCACCTCTTTTTTTGGCACTAAAGTGATGAAAGAGGAGTTAATGCTTTCAAGATTTACATTCCCAGCATGAAAAGCCAAAATAAGCTCAAAGACATCATTCTTGATAATATCCCAACAATTCTTAATAAACTCATTATTATATCCATCTGGCCCTGGGGATTTATCATTAGGTAGGTTTTTGACCACCTCCTCAACTTCCTCTTGGGTAAAAGGCTTCTCAAGATCAATGAATATTTGGGGATCTACTATGTTTTCATACAGATCATTAAGGTCAAAATGCATTGAGTGACCATTAGACTGCCCCAATCTAGTTTTAAAAGCCTCCCAGAGAATTGCAGCCTTTCCTTCATGATCAGTTACTTCAACTTGGTCTTGATTCATCAACATAGCAATCTTATTGTGTCTATGATTAATAGAGGCTTTAGTGTGGAAGAATTTTGTGTTTTCATCTCCAAACTTTACTCCTTTAATTTTCCCTCTTTGTTTCCAATAAATCTTCTGATCATTGAGCACAGTTAACAGATGTTCCTTGAGCAAGGTCCTGCAATTATTTTCAAATAGAGTAAGATCTCTGAATTCCTCAATCATATCCCATAGAAATATACAGTCATTTAGGTCTGCAATTTGCTTCTTATGACAGGCAAGATTTTTGGCCCACAGCTTTAAAGCTCTTTTGACATTCTTGAACTTTGCAGAAATCTTTTTAGCACAGTCTGTATGACCTACTGGAATAGCCCAAGGATTCTGAACCACCTGTTTAAAATCACTGTGATTAAGCCAGTAGTTTTCAAATTTGAATACTCTAGACTTTGGAATGTTTGTGCCAATTTTAATCATGCAGGGTAGGTGATCAGAGATTGGTTTAGCCATGGGGAGGGCCAAGGTATCAGGATAACTGGTCATCCAAGCTGCAGAGGTAAAGAACCAATCTAATTTCTCCAAGAGAGGGTTGTCTTGCATGTTGCTCCAACTAAACTGTCTGCCTTTAAGGGGTAATTCAATCAATCCAAGCTCACTTATTGCCTCATTAAACATGAGCATTTCATTTACATCCCCTCCAGGTCTATTTCTGTCCTCAGGTGTTCTGATGAAATTAAAATCTCCCATAATAATCCAATCTATATCATTAGGCATCTGAATATTCCCAAACCAGTCAATGAATTCAATTTTGATGACAAGGGCCATAAATGTTTGTGAGGACCCAACTTTTGGAAGATGTTCTGCAGGTGAACTGAATAGATAATGAGAATTTATTTTGAAACATTAGCTCTCCAGAGAAGAGAGCTCCATTCCAAGCAGTGAGGATGCCACCTGAAGCCCCAATGGAAGGTAAGAACTCAAATTTATTAAACCTTTGGGGACAAATTTTATGAATGTATGCTAGATCAAAATTTTCTCTCTTAGTCTCCTGAATACAAACAATACCAGCATCACTTTCTTCCACTTTGTGTCTGATTGCCAACCACTTATCTGAGGAATTAATGCCTCTCACATTCCAGTTTAAGATATTCCAAGTTGCATTGTTATTCATTAATAATCAATTTGGTGATACTGAAGTCAACAGAGCCCACCCCCTGATGACAATTCCAAGCCATAAATTATTTTGTTTCCACAAAAAGGACAGAGCATTGTAAGAATGTTGGGACAGTCCAGCAGTGGACATAAGCAGGTGAGGAGGTGAACCAAAGCATCCAAAGTTGATTGCCCATAGCTTCCAAGTCAACAGATAGGACAGAGGTCTCAGTCATAAGTGGATACCAGAGCTGACATAGCAGCAAAGTGCAATTAACATACAAAAGGTGCCTTCCAGGGCAAACAAGCATTGTGCAACCAGTGGAAGCATTACAGATAACTGCATACATAAGACAAGAAATTTCCAAAAGAGAATAGCAGGCCATCCTGCTATCAAGAGGAGACTGATGTTGTAGACACATATCACACAGGCCTGGGCTGTGAAGCTTCTGTTGTGGCCTTGGACACCTTAGCCACATCTTCCTGCCCCTTTTTCTTGGGCTTCTTTGACGACTTCTCCTAAATGTCCTCCTTAGCAACCTTGCAGAAAGATTTGGACAGGTTTTTAACCACTGAATTGTGAATAACTGGGGGTATGGCATTGCATGGTAAACAAGACTGAGTAGCACAAGATTTCCTTCTATAGCCATTGTTATTCTTTTTAATCCTATCACTTCTTCTTACCTCAGTTTCAACCATAGGTTCTTTCTCCCTCCTTTTCCTTGATATGGCCTCTCCAAGGGGCAGCATTTTATTTGGGGACACCTGCTGAAGAGGACTGCTAGCCCCAGTGGAAGAGTGAGCAGCAGGGCTAATACCCTCATTTTCTTTGCCTAGCCCCAAGATGAAATCCTTACATGCAGGTGCCTGAGAAGTTGCACATTCATCAAGAATGTGAAAAAGCAAAGTGTCCTCATGTTCACAATTATCAGTCAAAATTTTCCACACCTTAGACTTTAGCAAATGCATTGTCCAACCAAACTTGTCAGCTGTCAACAGTAAGTGTATTATGAAGTTAAACCAACTTACTGGGATTTGAATTTTGAAAGTTGGTGCAGCTCCCTGTGTTGCTGGTGCAAAATGCTGTATCCATAAGTCCAGTCCTTCTTCAGATATTAAATGTGCACCATCAATGATTTGCAAAGCATGATCTTGGGCCAAAGAATGCAATGAAGGCATGGAAGGAGAACCTGGCAAAGAGAATGATCCATAATTACCTTTAGGGTTTGCAGTGTGTGAGGATCCAATGTGGGGAATTGGAACATCAGCCTTGCCCTTGTCTGGTTTATTGACTTGGAGTGAAGAAATGGAGTCACCCATAGTAGCATTAGCATCAGCTTCCACAGGCTCAATACAATTATCAGTAGCCTGCACATCTTGCTTCTTAGGCTGTTTGTCTTGATTGTCCATGGGCAAAGAGGAGCCAGAAGCCACAAACTCTCTGTCATGAGATGATAGACCAGGAGTTGGAACTGACTGCATGAAAGCCTCACATTCAGGCTGCAGATTTTGTTGCTCAGTAGGATTCATGGTCACCCGCAGAGCCTGTTCAGCAGGCACCAAACTCATATTCAGTGGATCTTCAACATTGGGCTGTACATCCTAAAAATTCTCCTCTTCTTCAACTGCATCATAAGCTAAAGCAATGTTGAGAAGCCCTTGGCCAATTTGAGGGCCCAGAGCACCTTGATTGACCTCCTCACTAGCAGAGTGGGTCAAGGAGAGCAAACCATCAGACAGAGAAACAGTAGTAGTAATGCTGCTGTTTTGGGCCCCTTCTTCTGCCAAGACAGGAATTTCAACTTGAGGCTGCAGGGGATGGTGATGAACTGGCTGTGGAAAAGCCCAGTGTTCCTCTTGCTCTACCTGTTCTTCCTAGGCATCCCATTCTTCATTAGGAGCATTATTGTTAGGATTAGGCATTGGTTGAAAACCTGGAAAATCATTTGCATGTTGAGGCACAGGGTGTGGGTCCACACCCTCAGGTGGAAAAGGGTCCTCATCTGCAGGCCCCCCCCATCATTTCCTCAAGAAGCACTTCAACAGAGCAGGTCCAGGACTCCTCCTCAAACAGTTCTCCTTCAGACCATCGTATACTCTTTGGGATATCACCAAGTTCAGTCACTCTGGCCTTGACCAAAATCTTACCCTTCAAAGCATCTTCTTTCTCCCAACTAATGATCTTGCCCCACTTTGAGATCGCAGAGGCAATATCTTCAGTAGTACAAAAATCAAAAGGCACCCCCACAAACAGTAGCCAACAGGTTCTGTTGAAGTGAACCCTACGCCAGTTTCTTCACTGATTGTGTTTAGTAAAAGAAATAAAGACATCACCAAAGGCATGCGGACTCTGCTGAATAAGTCTATCCCTGTCTCTGACATGCGTGAACCTGACATAGGCCTCTCCAAACGGACAGGGCTGAATTTCTCTGAACCTACTTGCTCCTCTAACGCTAAGAACTCCTCAAGGACCTCACGCACCTTAGGGAAGAATACCTCATCAGGATGCGGATGGATAGTGGCAATCGCCCAGTCTTCGTGCCGTCTCGGGCGATGAGGGACAATCGCACGAGAAACCCTGTTGCGGCCTTCAATCACCTAAATCTGAAAGCCATTAGGGACGAATGGTTGAGGGTCAATGGGAATGTTGGCCATCTGCAGCGGCTCTGGTGAGATGGAGACCCGAGCTGTGTCAGACATCAATGGAAGCGGTGGTGGCGAGTTTGTCGAGGCAGAAGCAGAGTTGGTGGCAGAGAGGGAAAGTGAAGTGGAAGGCGAGGAGGCAAGTGATGGTCTCGGCTGGAAGTTTGGGAAAAAATCCATGACTAACTCCTTCAATGAAGGCACCTGCCTAGTTTGCTGCGCCGGCCCAATACATCGAAACCAAGATTCCACGGCACCTTCGGCCCAAGCTTCAGCGGGTGGGCTCGGGAAAGAATCAAAATTGACAAACGGCCAAAGCCCAGGAAGGTTCGGAGTGGTGCAGAAGCGGGCCATGTGACCGTTGGCCCCGCATGCATGGCAGACCACGTAGTTACGCGCAAAAGACCGTTGCGAGACCTGGCGCTCAATTTGGGGCCTGTCATGACCCGAATTATCGTGCACTGAAGAGCCGTTAAGACCTTGATTAGAGTGTGTTACAGGGGGTGCGAACCCTTTTGCCAGAGGAGGGGGTGGCTTATATAAAGTACGCCAGGACCCCGACCATCCCCCGTTACAAGGAGTTCAATGTACATAAAGATGGGGCGTTACTGATAATGCGAGCTATAAAATGATATTAATGCCCTTGAAGACTACGAAGTGAATGCTTGACCGTTGCTGTCCTGGCCGGCTCCTGGTCTTCAGTAGGTCGAGTGGTTTCTTGTATGGTCGAGTGATCTCGGGAAGGAGGGGTATCCGAGTGATATGATTGGTCCAGTGGACTGCACTCGAAGTCTTTAATTGGTACTCCCTGTTGTCTCTGGGGTGCCTTTGCTTCTAGGGTAGTGACCTTGGGTAGGACGTATAAGTCAGGCCTATGACCCTACCCTAGGTCTATATCCTCATCAACCGGCACTATGCAGATCTAAAAACCTCCGCATAATATCAATCCCAAGATTCCACCTTCACAAAACATACATGCGAAAATGTGCACGCTATGTGGTGAAGTGTTAGTATCACACCACGGATTACAAATACTTCGCACACAAACAACAATAATACAAATATACAACAACTCATAAAATCAGGGTTTTTTAATAAAAATCCAACTCATACAATGGAAGTGAATAAACCTTCTATAGGTAAGATTGCAAATTCCCTTAAGCAGGCTCAAAGTAAAGCAAATGGTGTCCATGACCCTGCCCAGACCGAGTGCAACCAAGCTAACATCATCCACACCATACTTGTTCGGACGAAGCTGCAATGTTGGTTGTGGAAGGGTGAATACAGGGGTACTCAACAATTTTCAAGAAGGGAGACGACACACATGACATGAGCCGTCATCGCTGAACTTTCGCTTGAAACCAAGAGTCCCCGACAGTCGTAGCCTGCTCGAGAGAAAACTCTACGATGACGCCTTCAACAAGGAAGTATTGTCATGGAGACCACCATCGCCAGACTTGGAAAACCAAATTAGGATTCTCGAGGAAACAAGCCATGGGTAGGCTAATGTAGAGCGCCCATGGCCAGAGCACAGGAGCTTCCCCACCGGCGCAACACCGCCGATCGTGGGGCCTGAAAGCAAATCACTGCACCGAGGGACCATCCCTGAAGGCGACGACGAGCGACAACCTTTGTTGAGGGAGCCAAGAGCTAGCACAGCCGTCGTGCATCGGCCCGGAGCGGAGGAGGGGCGATGTAGTGGAGGGGGGTGGCCGAGAGAGGAGTTTGGGGTGCGTCCTCGCTACCGCCGTCCGTCGACGGGGCCTAGAAGGCCTCCTCCGGCAACAGTGAGGTGAGGATGGGTGGCAACGGTGCTTTACTAGGTGGTGGCAGGGGTGGCCACAAGAGTGGAGAGAGCGACCCGGCGGGTAGGCTAGGGTTTTCGGTCCTGATTAACAAAATGTAAGAAACAACATCAGACACTTTCAGATCTTAGTACAAGAACTACTATATTATTTTTCGGGGTTGATCAAATAATACTTGAGGGATTTGATTAAGATATAGAAAGAAACATGGACATTTTTTTTTTCAACATTTCGATGAACACACAACTATTATTTAAGGATATTTTAGGTTTGATCAGGCATATTTTTGTAAGGATTTGATTAAGATATAAAAGAAGCATGACATGATTTTTCATTCCAGCATTTCGACAAAGAAGCATAGAAAATAAGCAAGAAATGGAACATTTCTGCATCTCAGTAGCAACAAGGACAGATAAGGAATTGCACTTGAATTCACTTTGCAATTCACATTATAGCATTAACTGAGCTTGATAAACAAAACGCAAGAAACATCATCAAACATTTTTATTAATATCGCGAAGATACCAATTGCACGCAGCCTCTGCATCAATAAGATGTCCGAAGACATCAAGAATGTTGCAGCAGTACAGGAACTACTAAATCATTTCAGTGTTTCTACTTAAGATCACAGTACAGGAAGATTCAGATATAGAAAGAAACATGGGAATTGGATTTTCATATCTCAGTAATCACATATCCAGACCATGCCTCAACAGATCAATTGTTATTTTAGGAAGACTTTCAGATCTCAGTACAAGAACTATTATTTCAAGAACTATTATTTTCATACTCCCTCCGTCCGAAAATATTTGTCATTAAAATGGATAAAAAGGGATGTGTCTAAACTAAAATACATCTAGATACATCCCTTTTATTAATTTTGATGACAAGTATTTCCGGACGGAAGTAGTAATTCAGAGTTAACCAGAGACATTTGAGAAATTTGATTCATATACAGAAATAAGCATGACACTGAATCCATTCGAGCATTTCAACAAACACACAGCAGACTGCATCTCCGATATCACACCTGAACCCGTACAGCCACCGAACTGACAAAAAGAGCAGAAATCCATCATCAGTGCTTGGACCTCGGCGAGGTCCTCCTTGCCGCCGGCGCCTCCGCAGCCTTCCTCTTCGGTGAGGTCCTCGCTGCTGTCACAGCCGCCGGTGCCACCGCCTTCCTCTTCAGCGACTTCTTCGCCGGCGCCTCAGCGGCCGGAGCAGGAACGGCCGCAGCACCAGAAGCCTTCTTCCTCAGCGGCGCCTTGGCCGGAGCCGCGGCCGCGGGCTTCTTCTTCCCGCCCCACTCCAGCTGCGCGGCGGCGATGCGGTCGAACTCGTCGGAGAGCTTCCTGACGCGCTTTCTCTTGGCGGCGGCGGCGATGGTGACGAGCGGCACCCCCTCCCCCTCCGACTCGCCGGACTCGGAGTCCTCATCATCCTCCACGACCTCGCGCCGCATCGCCTTCTCCTGGGCCGCGACCTCCGCCTCGTCCTCCGAATCGTCGTCGTCGGAGCCGAGCGCGTCGTCGAGGGTGGCAGGGGCTGGCCCGTGACCGGCAGCACGGACCTTGGCCTTGGCGGACTTGGCGGAGACCCTGGCGTCGCGGCGCGCGGTGCGGCGGAGCTTGACGAGGTTACCCTCGATGCGGCCCTGCAGGCGGAGGCGCTTGGCGGCGAGCCCGCCCATGGACCAGTGCGCGTCGCGCGCCCAGCAGAGGAGCGCGTCCGTGACGGGCGCCGGCGGGTCGACGCGGTCGCCCGGGAAGACGCGCGGGCGCGGGAGGCCGCCGCCGTAGAACCTGCCGGGACCGAGCGCGACCACCATGGTGACTTGAGATCCGGCTGGCTGAACTTCTTCCTCGGCCTGATGCTCCGGCGATCTCTCTGCTGCTCTGTGGATCTGGATGACGGTGGGGAGGGAGGATTGCGGCGGAGGGGATGGATGAGAGAGAAAGGGGCCGGTGAGGGTGTTTATAGGTGGAAGAGAGGCGCGCGTGGCAGAGAGAGGTGGGATTGGCGCCAAGAAAATGGCGGTAAAAAAGCTTGGCGCCAAATGGAAATGGCGGGAGCCCCCTTGACAGGCCGTTCCCGTTCCCACTCCTGTCTATGGGCCTGGGCCCCGCTTCGGAAGCTTTCCTTCACCTATCCAGCTATCTCTCCCTGCAGGTGGGCCCGCTGTCATATTTTTTTTTCTTACCCAAATCGTGTATTCATTTGTGGTAGACAAAAAAAATGTTTACCTTTACTTTTTTAGTCTCTACTCCTAATGCACGAGTTAGTGAATCGTCTCCGTGGTTTATTTTCCCTGGTTTTTTTGTCTCTCCTCCCACCATCCCCTCCCGCCCTGGTCCGCGGTTTATTTTCGCTGGTCTTTTTCGTCTCTCCTCCCACAACCCCCTCCCACCCTTGTCCATCGGTTTATTTTTCTCTCCACTCTTTATTACAACCAGAACTTTCCTAACGTATAACAAATCACGGATCTAACTTCCTTAAATTATGCAAATCAATCGATTCCTTTTATTGGTTCAATTTGTCTTGGAAAACAAATAACAGATTTTCAGGAAACAAATAGTACATTTTAATCTAACTTTCTTAAATTATGCAAATCAATCGATTCCTTTTATTGGTTCAATTTGTCTTAGGAAAAAAATAACAGATTTTCAGGAAACGGATAATACATTTTAATTTAACTTTCCTAACTTATCTAAATCAATCGATTTCTCTTATTAGTGAAATTTGTTTTAGGAAATAAATAACAGACACGTCACAACTTTCCTCCCAATAAATAGTTTCTTAACATTTGCAAACTTTCCTAATCAGACACGTCACAAACGGGCAGGTACTGATATCACGTTACCAAACAATAAAACCCCATTTGCATAGAAATCAGTTCAAAAATCCTAACTTTCCTTAATTTTTACCTTTCCTTGATAACAACCAATATTTCCTATGTTTTCCACCTACTGAAAGAAATCACCCCTACATTGATATTAGCATTTTTTTGAACTGAGATCTCCGGGTTATCATTTTTTTGTGTGATTCTTTCTAATTGTGACCTCTCCTTCCACTCCGGCTCCTTCTCACATAAACACCTCCACCACAGCCAGGTGACACCGCCCCAGACCTTCTGCCTCTCCACACCTTCTCCGCCACCTCCTTCTCGTACTCCATTAACAATCCCTCCGCCACATTTGTCCACGGCGGTGTCGAGGGCATGGCGCAGTAGCGTACTAGCGGTAGAGCAGCGCATAGCAGCAGGAAGCAACACGCAGCAGGCGAGGCGAACGGTCGACGGTGGAGGGCAGAGATGCGGCCGACGTGGCTGAGGGGGTGGCCGGCAAAAGATGGCGACGACTGGAGGCGGCGCGAGGCAGGGGCACGACAGCGGGGCGAGCAAAGGATAGGCAGCAGCAGACGGGGCGAGCGCAGCCAGCGAGAGTGTGGCGCGCGACCAGGGTGTGTGTCGCGCGGGGGCACAATGGTGCGGTGGCTGCGGCAAGCGCGACGGCAGCGGCGGGTGCGACCAACGCGGTGTAGCATGGGCGTGCGCATGGAAAGGGAGTGGCCCCGCGGGCGCGAAAGAAGAGCGGTAGGCTCGGGCATGGGCGTGCATAGGAGCGGGCATGTGCCACGGGGGCACTCCGAGGAGCTCGGTGGCTACCCCTGCAATGGCCATGGCGGACGGCGGTTCTCGGCCACGGCGAAATACCTAATGAGAGCAAACGAGAGGGGAACACAGGGGAACGGCAAGAGATCATGGCGGTGTCAATGGCGCCCTAGGGGAAGACATGGGAGCTCGGGGCGGTGCGGATTGAACGACAATGTCGTGGTGGCCCAAGGTTGAGGAAGACGGCAGCGACGTCGATGCGGGGGTGCTGGACTTGATCTCATTGGCGCAGACGAAGTAGCAAAGGCGTTCAGAGCTGCTCGATAAGCTCCTAGCCCGCAGGGAGGGCAGTGGCCATGTGGACGGGGTCGGTCATGGTGGCCGTGGCGTCTGACTTCGTCCAAATCGACGGGATCGAGCGAGCGAGAAGGAGAAGCGGATTTGGGAGGGGACGTCGAGGAGGAGTGAGGCCATGGGAGCAGGGAAAGAAGGGCGTCACCCTTATCCATTCCCCTTCGATGCCAGCGAGGTGGTCGGGCGGGAGCCCGGCTCTATAGCGACGCGGCTCAGGGAACAGGAGAAGACGACCGCGCGGGGACTGGACCCCTGAGCCAGTTCGGTGGCAAGGCTCGGGGGGCAGGGCGAATCCCCTTTTACATCGTCCTTTTGGTTCTTCAATGTATTCTAATCTGTTTCTCCTTTTTAACACCGTTTTCTATTTATTCTTATCAACTAAATGATCTCTACTCCTAATGTCTCAGTTGGTAGTCTCCGTTTCGGGTTTATTTTCGTCCCACCTCCCGAGTGAGGGAGAGGGGGAGAGAGAGTGAGGAAGAGGGAGGGAGAGGGTGTGTGTGAGAGAATTTGATGGTAAAAAAGGTCGTCAATGTCACTTAATATGTATGAGAATATTAAATGTAATATTAACAGAATTGATATTGAACTTTTAAAGTTAATATGGCCCCGTTGCAACGCACGGGCGTTCTTCTAGTTACTAGCAAAATGCGCGTGTGTGGGGACAAATAATTGATATGTCTATCAAAACATGTATTGGTGCGTCATGACAACATCGGGAGAGATAATTTTGAAGTTAATTCTCCACCATGTCTTTCTTTCTATTCTTTTATTGGCATGTGCAGCATTGGGCATCATGATTTGTGGAGTTGATTTCTCCATCGGGTCTTTTTTCTTTTACACGCATATTGTAGAGTGGATTCCTTTGTTTCTTGAATAAACTAGTAAATGTGTATGTGCAATGCACGTTGATATTAGATATATTAATTACACGTAAATGTTAGGTAGAATGTTATTTGCGTACTAATTATGTAATTAGCATTGGCATTAATATTTGGTATGATATTAATTGCACATTAAACATGTTGAGCGCTTATCATTGGAGCAACCTGGGTCGTTGGATTGACCTGATTTGACGGCTGCGGTTTGTTGGATCTGCCTCTTTAGGTCTTTTTATATTGGTATAGATATAGATGAGCCACACTTTACCCTCTTATGTAGTTGGCTTGATGATGTTTAGGCAACTCATGGATGTATATAAATTGGAGCTAAATGGTAATTTAGTTATATAAGGAACCAACTGTCAACCAAGAGCATTGGCTGGCTTACGTGGTTGGATGCGAGTTCGGGAGTTCAAACCCACCCTGAACGAGTTTTTTGTAGATGGAATTTGACGGGAAGATAAGTGCGGTGTAATGGTTATGTGATGTTTTGAGGGGATTGGGGGGGCATTCATAAGAGGGGGTTGGGGGAACAAGCGAGTAGATTTGAAGGCACTAGTTCAGGTGATGTTTTGAGGGGATTGAGGGGCATTCATAAGAGAGGGTTTGGGGGAACAAGAGGGTAGTTTCGAAGGCACCAATGCAGGTGATGTTTTGAGGAAATTGGGAGGGAATTTATAAGAAGTGATTGGCAGGAATAAGAGGGTAGTTTCAAAGGCATCAACGTAGGTGTGTTTTCAGGGGATTGGGGGCATTTATAAGAGGGGGTTTAGGGGAACAAGAAGGTAGTTTAGAAGGCATCGATGTAGGTGATGCTTGGAGGGGAGTTGGGAGGGAAAGCAAACTCATTTAGTGATGCGGATTTTGGGGGGGAAATTGTGTGTTCTTGTGTTCAGTTTGTAATTTCAGATAATGGAGTGACATTTATTCAGTTATATGCATATTGGCACCGAGTGGATTTTGATTTTGATTTTGATTTTGCTATAATATGAGAAAAGAGTGGATTTAATTGTTGTAATATGAGGAAAGAGTGTGTTTCAGGTGATGCTCAATGCATGGTTCAGTTTAGTGCTTTTGTCAGTGCATTGTGAGTTATGGAGATGCGCAGTTCATATCGGAACTGGATTTTTGTTTATATATCTGTTGACCGCATTGTCAGTTATAATAATTTGCAATTCATATGTTTGAAATATGCTTAGTGCATTTTCATATGTTGATACATTGTAGTGTTTTACAAGAGATGTTGGGGTACATGTTCATATGTTCATATGTCGAGCACATTGTAAGTTCACAAACTGGGCTTTGTTGTAGTGATTTACATTACATGTTGCACTAAGAAGTAACCGTTATGTGAACTAAGAAGTACATCTTCCCAATTTGTGCATTGCCTAATGGAGAAAAAAGACATATATTTTTTAGTTGAGTTTGAGCATAATGAACTTTTCATAGGACAAGGGACAAACAAATCATACATTAGATGCCCACATGATGTGTTTGACTACTGTCATGCAGAGACATGGTCAGTGGGGGCGGTTAAGGTACTTGTCTAGGTTAGACTATGACCCTACATATCACTTAATCAAGGTGTACTGGTGCTTGCTTGGGAAGGACATAGTCGATGGTCTTGTATGTGTGGACAATGTTGATGCAATGGTTGCAATGGTGAGTGCAAGCTCAGAAGTCAACGATGGCATACTTAATGGGTATCTATTAATGCCAAGGGTTATGACACTTAGAAAAAATGCCAAGGTTTTGTCAAGCTAGAGAGGGAACTTCTTATGGCAATGGTGTAAATGCAAGCGAGATAGAGGAACTAGGGGATGCAGAGGAAGTGGTGGAAACATGGGAAGGAGGAGAAGCAGCGGGAACAGAGGAAGTACAAGATGACAATGTAACTAACTCAGATTTGGATTTCTATTACAGTGACTATGATTGTCAAGATGGGGATGATGACCTATTTGCTTAGAATGTGGATGCAATACTGAATGATAAAAATGAACAACAAAGAAAATATATTTGAGGAAGATGAGCCCTTAGATGATAATGACCTAAACCTTTCCAAAGAGGAGCGTGAGAAGTTGTAATGTAGATCCAAGGCATTTAATCCAGAGATGCATGGCAGTAACCAATCTTCATGGTAAGGTTAGTATTTGGATAAATGAGAAAGTTAAGAGATGCACTTGTTGGATACATAGACAAAAACGAAGTGAAGATTTACATCCCAAGAAATGAGGTAGAGAGACTGAATGTTGTGTGCCAAGAAGATTGTCCTTGGAAGCTCAAAGCTTCAAAATACAATAGAACTGGAAGCATTGTTATAAGGGGGTACAATGGAGAACACACTTGTTAGTTAGATATCTCACAGAAATGTTCCTACAATAATTCAAAGATAATAATATAGTGAATTTGGGAACATTTGGAAGGAAATTTTAGAAGCAGTTCAATCTCTGTCTTATCATAATGAAGCTAGGCAGGGCTAGGAGAGCAACACTGAGGAAACATGGCATACTATGTTATGGTGTTATGGACAGGAATTGAGGAGAAGCAATCTAGTGAGAAAATTCACTGCTTACACAACCAAGACAAGGAAAAGGCCGACCCAGTTCCAAAGGATCACATGACATCATAATATTGGTCCTATGATGCTTGCAAAAGAGGTTTATTGGAGGGACGCATGCCAATTATTTGTCTTGATGGGTGTCACCTGGAGAGCAAGTACAAAGGTGTGTATCTTATAGCTGATGGAATAGACCCAAATGATTGCATCTTCCCAATTACAATGGGTATGGTAGAGGTGGAGTCCACATTTTCTTGGGATGGTTCCTCACTACTCTCAAGCATGACCTGAACATCATTAACACATCACCATTTTACTATCATGGGTGATAAGCAAAATTGCAAAAGGTGTGTGCCACTTGTGTGTAGCAGCATCCATGGGAGGATCCGGTGTGGGAGTCATGGGGGTCATGGCCCCCACAAAGATTTTGTAAAATGTTTCTCACTACTGTATGCATATGCTAACATCCGTTATACTAATTCTGGTACAACCTAATTACTTCAAAAACCTCAACACTTTGTATTGTTGCCCCCACATTAGTCGAATTATAGATCTGCCAATGGCTGCATCTCATTACATGAACTGTTTGTGCTAATTGGTGTGTGCCAAGTTCTCTATCTTAATCAGTGTCTTAATAAATTTATAGGGTTTAAACAAAGCTCTTGAGAAGGGTTGGCCAGATGCAGAACACAGACTTTGTGTTAGACATCTATATCAAGACTTCCATCAAAAGTTTAGAGGTGAGATAGTGAAGAATCTTTTGTAGGCCATCGCTAGGTTAACAAATTTGGATAAGTGGAACTTGAACAGGGACATGCTCAGGGATCAAACCTTAGAAGCTTACAACTGGTTGGATGGCAAGGCCCCAAACTTGTGGACGAAAGAATTTTTCTCAAATTTCCCCAAGTGTGACATACTTTTCAGTGCTTCCTCTTAGCTAGGAAGGTGTTGAGCCCCCAAGTACAAGGGTTTCACTACAAAAAAAGACACATCCGTGACATTTTGGGCCGAATGAATTTTTTTTCTGTCATACGTATGACACTTCTATGATGATAATTATGACTAAACCCGGTATCATCATAGATGTGGTGGGCTCCTACTTCTATGACAAAAAATCATGACAAAAAATGGGCTTTTCGTCCTGGGCGGGCCGGAGACGCAGCTGCATGACATTCTTTGGGCCGTCCATGACAGAAAAAACCGTGGTAGAAGTGAGGGGGAGGAAAATTTCGGGGAGTTGCCGGTTACGGTGGGAGGTCGGGGGCCGAGCGATGCGTGTTTCTCTTGTACACGTACGCGTGTGTGTGTGAGGCGTTGGCTCTAACTGAACCCGAGCGAGGCGTTGGGCTCTAACTGAACCCGAGCGATTGCACTACAGGCTACACATTACTGAACCCGAGCGATCGATCGATGGCTGTTAACTGAAACCGATGGAGCAATTCCTTCGCTACTGCTGCTAACTGAAGCCGATCGATTGGATGAACAGTGAGCGTTGCGGGGGGGTGGATGAACAGTAGATGGTGGAGGGGTGGCCGTGGAGGGGTGGTTGAACAGGATCCTGTGGTGTGGAGGGTTGGATGAACAGTAGACAATGTAGGGCTGGATGAACAGTAGACGGTGGAGGGGTGGTTGAATAGTAGCCGGTGGAGTAGCGCGCGGTGGAGCCTGGATGAACAGGAGCCCGTGGAGGCTGGAGGAGGTCGACGGTAGCCCGTGGAGGCTGGAGGAGGTCAACGGTGGAGATGAACAGTATCTCGTGGAGTCCCGTTTTGCGGTACGCCACACCCCTCTCGATGAACAGGACCCCCGTTTCGACCGTAGGAGGTCCGTTTCGTCCGTTTTGCCGTATGCCACACCCCTCCCGATCAACAGGACCCCCGTTTCGACCGTAGGAGGTCCGTTTCCTCCATTTTGCGGTACGCCACACCCCTCCTGATCAACAGGACCCCCGTTTCGACCGTAGGAGGTCTGTTTCCTCCGTTTTGCGGTACGCCACACCCCTCCCGATCAACAGGACCCCTGTTTCGACCCTTGGAGGTCCGTTTTCTCCGTTTTGCGGTACGCCACACCCCTCCCGATCAACAGGACCCCTGTTTCGACTGTTGGAGGTCCGTTTCCTCCGTTTTGCGGTACGCCACACCCCTCCCGATCAACATGACCCCCATTTCGACCGTAGGAGGTCCGTTTCCTCCGTTTTGCGGTACGCCAGGCCCCTCCCGATCAACAGGATCCCGTTTCGAACGTGGTCGGTCGAACACAAGGCCGTTTCCTCCATTGTGCGGTACGCCAGGCCTCGTTTCCATGCCTGTTCCGTCCAAGCCCTCCCGATGAACACGACCATGCATTCTGTTCCGACCCACCCGGTTGGCTCCCCATGAACACGACGATGACGTTGTTTCTCCGTTCTGACCAAGCCATGTATGTATGCGCGAGTAGGCGTTCGAGACCCTGCCCGTATGTACGTACATGGCCGTATTTTCTTTCTTGCACCCTCGCTGCTGTACATACGTATACATGCTACGTGCGCGCCTCTACTACGACACATGCGCGCCTCTACTATGACACGTGCGTGCCTCTACATCGACCAGTATGTACGTACACTTTCGCGACCAGAATGACAATGCTACGTACGCTTCGACCAGGTGGGTCCCGACTGTCAGGCACTTCCTTGCTTGCGAAGATGTAGCTGGTGGGTCCCAGCAGTCGGGGGGCAAATCATTTTGGTTTTTTTTGCCCGGACGCACTTCCTTGCGTGCGAAGGTGTAGCTGGTTGGTCCCAACAGTCAGGAGGGAAACGTTTTTTTTGCGAAATACAGTGGTCGTCCGGTGGGTCCCTGCTATCAGGTGGAGGAATCATTATTTTCCGCGTAATAAGAAGGCACTTCCTTGCTGCGGCCGTGGACCCAGCTGTCAGCCTCTCGACATACAGTCCACGTCCGATGGAAGTCGTTCCTTGACCACGTTGACCACGCCACGCCGAGAGCACCAGGGCGGTGGACGACGGCGAGGCCTATGAAGGGGACGACGCGGAGCCGGTGAAGACGCGACAGTGGATGCCCATGCGGAGAGGAGTATGAGTATTCACTCGTTCGGCTGCGGTGTGAGGCTGCCGTCGCCGCAGGGCCTGGCCTAAGGTGGGAATAGTAGGGGGCGGTGAGGCCTCCGCGGCAGCAGAACCGGCCATGGGAGGTAGGAGCAGGCGACATGACCGGCGCTACTTTGGGCGGCTGGAGCAAGAAGACCAGAGGTTGAAGAAGCACTACGGCCGTTGGATGGACATCGTATGGTCACTGGAGCTAGAATCGTTCATATTGACTAAGTTGACAAAGCCCTCCGTCCCCGTCAACTTAGTAGGCCGACAAGTCAGCTTCCCACCAAGGTGAGTCCCAGCTAGCAGGGGGAGTATTCATTTTTTTTATGCGTAATAAAGAGGCACTTCCGGTGGGTCCGAGCTGACAGCGGGGGGAATGTTTTTTTCGTGAAATACGGTGGCCCGTTCGGTGGGTCCCAGTAGTCAGGGGGGAAACGTTTTTTTTCGCAAAATAAGGTGGCCCGTCTGGTGGGTCCCTGCTGTCAGGTGGAGGAATAATTATTTTGCGTGTAATAAGGAGGCACTTCCTTGCGGCCGCCGTGGACCCAGCTGTCAGCCTCTCCACGTACAGTACTCTTCCGATGAAAATCGGTCGTTGACCACGCTGCGCCGAGAGCACCAGGGCGGTGGACGATGGCGACACCTAGGAAGGGGACGACGCGGAGCTGGGGAAGACGCAACAACGGAAGCCCGCGCGGAGAGGAGTACGAGGGTTCACTGGTTTGGGTGCGGTGTGAGGCTGCCGTCGCCGCAAAATAATAGGGGGTATGGGTGAGTGGAGGGATGGCCTAGCCAGCGGTGGGAGTAGTATGGGGCGGTGAGGCCTCCGCGGCAGCACAGCCGGCCACGGAAGGGAGGAGCAGGCGGCACGACCGGCGCTGCTTTGGGCGGCTGGACCAAGAAGACCAGAGGTTGAAGAAGCACTGCGGCCGTTGGATGGACATCATACGGTCACCGAAGCTAGAATCGTTTATATTGACTAAGTTGACAAAGCCCTTGGTACGCTCCAACTTAGTAGGCCCACAGGTCAGCCTCCGAAACGGTGCACCCCAGATGTCAGGGGGAGGAATCATTTTTTGGGCGGCCGAAGCTAAGAATATCCGAGATTGAAGAAGAAGCACGGCATCCGTTGGATAGATATCCAACGGCCACTGCTGCTAGAACCGCGTGTTGACTATAATAAGTTGACAAAGCCTTGCATACGCGTCAACTTATTTTTTTAGGGGACGCGTCACTTAGTAGGCCCACAAGTGTGTGGCAGAGAACTTATAGCCCATTTGCGTTTTGTAAGAATGTACAGTCCATTTTTGAATTCTAATGGAATTTACAACAGCCCATTTACAGTTTGTTAAAAATACAGCTAATTTTCTAGCTAGGACAACGATTAATAATTTCAACCAACCGTTGAAGACAGAATTCAATAAAATTTCCCACATTTTGATGGGATCCGAAATATTTTTATCCCGAAATTTCTAGTCAGATTAAATATAAATTTGTATTACATAAAAATCCAAAGAAACATTGCGCGCGCAACAATGAAAATTTAAGACTTTCAAAATCCATAAATAATATTTTATAAACTAATTTCGTGTTTGGTGCATTTTTTTATAGTTACAGCCCAGTTTTTATAATTACATCCCATTTATTATTTTTAAAGCCCATTTTCCTGTTAAGCCTAATGCATCCCTCCTAGGAAAGATTTGCAGCCCAGCGGGGCGGAGAATAACAAGTTGACCTTGCCTGGGTATTCCTCAAAAAGACGTATAGCTGGGCTAGCAATTTTCATCTTGAAAAAAGTAGTCTCTGGGCTGGATATCTGGCCTGGGCTAGACGGGCCACAACCTGCCCAGTTAATACCCTGCTCTCCTCTGACCAACAACGAAATCATCGCCAAGAAAAACTATGTAGTGCTCACACCTCAAAAACACAAATACTGCTCGAGCTGCTTGGTCCCAGCTGTCGGCCGCACCTTGTGCAATTCTCTCATTTATATTGACTACATAGGTTGACAATGGTGTAGGACCATGATGTCAAGAAACCAGGAGAAAGCAAAAAAAATATAGTTGTACATAATAAGGAGGCACTTGCGTACGTATGGCTATGGCCCTAGTGGGTCCCTAGTGTCATCCAGTCAAAATAAAGTCATCTCCTGAATCCTCATGTTCGTTGACCATGTTAACAATGCTCGACGCCATGGCGAGCGCAACAACTCGAAGGACAGCGGAGAGGGCCTCGCGGGCCCTACGGAGGTCTGATACAGCACCCGCTGCTCATTCAGGAAGCCAGGATCATCGGACACCTATGAGCACCTTCGAGAAACTGAGACGGCATGAAACGGTAAAGCCGCGCTTGGGAG
The DNA here is from genome assembly GCF_018294505.1 of Triticum aestivum. NCBI lineage: Eukaryota > Viridiplantae > Streptophyta > Magnoliopsida > Poales > Poaceae > Triticum > Triticum aestivum. Next base: position 709,658,635 of record NC_057803.1, read on the forward strand.
CTCTGGTTTATTTCAAACATGTATTAACATACAAGTGTAATTTAGTCATCATCGGAAGGCCCGAGGTCTGTAAGTAAAACCGGCGGGTTACGCGTGTAATTTGAGAGACCAATGTATATTTTACGAACACTGCTATATGGACGACATTACCAGATGATACATGCACGACATGTGTATCATGCCATCCATGGGCAACACTGAAACAACAGCTAACGACTGGATTAGCAATCGTCCGAGTGTCGTTCAGCGTTTTTATCGTGTGTGAAGTACTTCCGATATTTTACTAGTCGAAATCGACCAACCAAGCGCCTTCGCCCGAGACCATCTGCTTTACTTTACAAGCATCAGTTTTACAAGCAGTTTGGGTTGGAAAACGACGATCCAATCACGGCCTAATATCATGAGTTGGTCGGAAGATCATATGGTTTCACGTCTAACCTACCCGACATGTCGCATAGGCTATGAATGAAACATCAGACGATGAACTTCTTACGCACGGAAACAACAGAAGAGGATGATCTTCTTAACAAGCAAATCACTGGCATTAGATCGACATGCAAAACAATACGAAGCATTATTCTCAGGAGGCACGGTGAACAGCTCGTGATGCCGCATGCCACAGTATTCCAAGCTCAACTTTGCAATCAAACACAAGGCCTGGCATTACATAGACAATATTCAAAACAAACTCTTAACACAGGAATACCAAAGAAGAGTAACTATTTACTTCTAAACTGAACACAGGAATAGGAAAAAACACTCGACAATGCTCACGGCAAGGGTGAGCCACTCAAAAATATCAAATGCATGTCTTCTGGCTAACATCAATGAGCAAATTTTGACAAGGTTTTCCAATTCCAATATATTAAACTAATGTATTCTTGCTAACATCAATGATTAAACTTTGACAAGCTTTTCCCATTCAAAATATGTAATGCCTATGATCGTGTCCTGTCGTTGCTTCTTGTACTTGTTTGGACACTTTTTGCCCAGGGCACTCCACGTGTTGTTAAATTGCCAATGGTCTCTGCAGACTAGTCATGTCACCGGTGTCTAATAATACTCTATAAAGCTTCTCGGACATTCCTTCTGTAATGTACCGCAACCAGTGACTGCTTCTTTCTGCAAAGTGGAACGACCAACTAGACCGAGTAACGCAGCAGTTTGCCTTGGACACATTGGCTCCTTTTGTGCAGTTCAACTAAAATCAAAGTCGGAATATAACCGAGCTTTAATTTTGATATCCCTGTAAGCAACAATAGGTATAAGGGAAACAATTACTGAGAAATAACGGTTGATGACTTGTCTTAATGGGAAACAAAGCAGGAGAGTAGCAATTCTCCATCAGTGTGATTCATTCATATTGACTGAGACATTATCTTAACAATGCCTTGTTTCAACATGTATAAAGAACGACAAAGCAGAAAAGTACCATTCCTAAAACAATGCAACTGATTCATTTTTAAAGAGACATTATCTTAACAATACCTTGGTTAAACATGTAGAAATAACTACAAAGCAGGATAGTACCATGCCTAACAAGTGTTGTAGTTTTGAACTAAGATTCAGTAGTTAATTAATTCTGAGAGTGGCATTGCTTAATTTTACCAGCGGCATTAGATTAACGAAAAGCATAAACAGTTCCAGGGGAGAGTGGGCGCAACAACAATATGTGCTTCCATCTACTTATAAAGGGGATGATGCAGAGTTTGTTGTAACAAAGCAACAAGCATCATGTCTGGGTTGGTCCCATTTTTGTTCACTACTTAATGGGAAAAGACAGCAATACAATAGCTTCAATTCAACATTTATTTAAAACAGTACCAATACAGGTAGCACAACATCTCAAAGCACACTGCACAATCACGTGGATGAAGGCTTGTACTGACCTTTCATGAGAACACCAGGATAAAATACGAATCAGCTAACACGAATAGGAAATCCAATCTCCTTTTGTGCAGTTGCACCGAAATCAAGCAAAGTGTTTCGCGTAGCGAAGCAAAATGTCACAATAGCAACAAGTTGAATAGATATCATGTGGTTGAGACCAAGATTTGAAACAATTCGACAGGAACACTGGAAACAAATCTCGGATCTCCTTTTGTGCAGTTCCACCAAAATTAAGCAAAGTCACTGGTGTGACATTCAAGTTGAACTGCACAAAACACTCTTAAAACATAAGTGTTTCGAGTAGCGAAGCAAAATGTCGCAATAGCAACAAGTTGAATCGATACCCCTGCTTTAACAGAGGCAAAAAAGGAAACAATTACCTGCCGATAAAGGAGGATGAAACAAACGGTGACAGAAAGAAGCATCTAACTTATCTTGGATGGAAAACAAAGTAGGATAGTAGCATTTCTAAAACGGTTGCATTGATTCATATTAACAGAGACACTCTCTTGAAACAACATTCGTTAAAAATGTAATTTACTTTTAACAGTGGCATTACTTCAATTTTTCGGCGGCATTCTTAGATTAACAACAACCAAATAGCTGTATGGGACATGCTAGCACCATGTGCGTCCACACGTATAAATGGGTGATGCAGAGTATGTAGCCAAGCAGCATATCTGTGTTGGTCCCATATTTGTTCTCTTTGAACTTTTTTCCTATGTGAGGGCAGCAAATCTACTCCTGCACAAACTACCCCCCCCCCCAAGTTTCTTTCACTTTTCAACAAAGAGATCGGTTCCTTACAGATGTGTGTACTGGGTTACCCCCTTTTTCCCTTTTCGACCAACAAAGCGGCTGGATAGCCAGTCTATACTACTTTTCCTCCCTCCTTTCCTCATTGAACCACGTCCTAGATTCATGCTCCACCCCACGACACCTTTCTTTCCTCTTTGAACCAAGACCTAGATTCGACTACAAATCGAAAAAGATCCACATGCAGCTAGAGCAACGACGGTTTCAGAGAAACTTATACCTTAGGGTCGTCGGGATGTGGCAAGATGTGGCAAGGTGAACTGACGAAGGATATCATCTTTGTGTGTAACAAGCAAAGAGCAGTGATGGAAGACATCTTGTTTTTCATTGAAAATCGATCAGCTTCACCAGCCGACGCAACCATGAGGCGCAACCATGAGCATCGATAGGTCATCATGGTGATGCATCATCCATTTGGCATCAAGTTTGGGTGAGGCACCTATGAAGTTCGACAAATCCTCACTGTGGTCTGTTTCTTCTCAGTAATCAAGCTCGAGGAAGGAAGAACCACGTGGCAGAGGACAGTGAGGCGGAACAACAATGGCCATCCAATTTTGTGCAGTTCCACTAAAATTGAGGAAGACATGCCCGGGTATGGAGACACGCATCGCTGTTGCCAAAAATATAAAAAAGGGTTAATGAAAAGTACACCAACAAACAGAAGCATCATAATTATATCTTGATGGGAACTAAACAAGGATACCCGAGAAAAAAAGCATTTCTTCATTTAACCAGTGATAGTACTACCACCATATGGACAATGACCGCACAACCACCATGTACTTTTTGTCGAAACAACATGTATACATCCACAAGGCATAATTCAGGACAACTTTTCGAGTTGCATTTCCTCTATAATAGTACTAGTAGGTGATGTTGGACCGGCTGACAAACCCTAGCTATTATGCATGGGGAGCTGGGGAGTAGTCGCATAGAAGAAAACCCGCACGCGGCGACCTGGGGAGCTGGACCAGTACAAGAAGTTATACCTCAGGTGGGCAAGATGTCGTTTAGGCGGGCGGGCAGGATCTGCCCACACGACGGTAGCGAACAAGGGCGCGAAGGATCTTCGTCCGCGCCAGCGCTGGCTCCGAGAGGACGGTGCGCATCGGCTCCCTCCGTTGCTGACGGCGACAACGTCAACGCTGCACCTCCTCACCTCCCACAACGGACAGGATTCGGCCGGATCTATGACCACCGGTGAGGAGAGAGATAGAGTGGACACTGTCATCTTGTTTTGATATGGAGAGGGTGAGAGAGCGAGACGCGAGAAACTCTATCAAACAAGAGGCTATAATGGAGTAAAAAAATCTCTCCATAGCAGTGGTTTTAAATTGTCACAGCCCTAGAGTTTGTTTGCAAGTAGTTGCATAATCATCCATGCATCATGTCTAAATTTATAGGAAACTTGAAATGGGGATGTTGAAACCCTAGCACTAAATGAATTCAACTAGGGCTTACTAAAATCTTTTCAATGAAACCAAAATGCCCTTCATAAATGTTCACCATCTTTGGTCCTGACTAAACCCTCTGCCAAAAATGGTTTCATATTTTTGGAGGCTATTTTGGATTTTTGAATTAAATCATATTGTATTTGACTTTGGGCATTTAAACGTTATAAATAATTTAAATGCTCAAATAATGTTGGAATTATTTGTGGGACACTGAAATAATTCATAAAGTGCTCATGAATATTTCAGGATTTATAAATTGATTTGGTTTTTAAAACTGGATCAAAACAAACTACAAAAAAGAAAATAGTAATTAAAATAGAAAACAGAGAGAGAGGAAACTACCTGGCCACTTACCTGGCGCAGCTCCCTGGCCGCCTGCCTCGCTTGGACAGCGCGGCGACGCCTCGAAGCCACTCCTCGGCGCCGCCCCGACCCCGTGGACACCCCATTTTTCTCCCTTGCTCTCTCCCTCGCTCCCTGGACGCCATGGCCGACGCAGCCGCGTCCACGCCGTCGTAAAGCCCGCAGCCACGGCCGTCCACTCGTCGCCTCTCCGTGCCCAGAAGCTTCACCGTCGTCCGCTGTTTTGCCTCGACCGAGCCCCGAGCGCTCGCTCGCCCCGGAGACGCTGCACCGAGCCGTCCCGATCCGCCATTGCCGGAGACCCCCCTCGTCGCCGTGACCACTCCAGCTCTTCCCCGACCTCTCTGACCCGCCCGTCGAGACCACTGTGAGCTGCTGCCCATCCTCCCCCTCTCCGTTCCCTCTCTCGTGCACCGTACGCACCACACCGAGCTCACCGCACCTGCCGCCACCGTGCCATGTCGTTGCCGTGGCCACAGTCGCCCCCGTCCGTTTTTGAGCATGCCTCCGTGCTCACCGAGCTCCCAGGAGCCGAACACGACCAACACCGGCCCCTGCCGTGCACCGTAGGTCCTTCTCTCCTCCCTCCGAGCTCCGGCCGCCGCCTGGCTCGACGCCGGCGTCATCTCCGGCCACCCCCCCACACACCGCCTGCACCACTCGACGCGCGAGTCCACCAGCAGCATGTAGCGCATCTCCACCGTCGATTTGGTCGACGGAGGACCAAACCCGAAGCCCGCCGCCGCATCTGGTCTCGCCGGCGGTTAAACGCCGGCGGGTTGACCGCTTTGACCGGCGGGGTTTGACCCCGTCTGCCCAGGGGTTTGACCCCTCTCTCTCGCTGACGAGTGGGCCCATGCCCTGTTTAATTAGTGTTAGTTTAATTAGTGTTAGTTAAGTAGTTAACTAGATGATCCACTAACACGTGGGCCCCGCACTGCTGACAGCTTAGTTAGGGCTAGTTTAGCACTAATTATCTCAGTTAGTTAACTGAGTCACTGACCAGTGGGTCCCACAGGTCAGGTTGACCTGGCCGACCCAGTTGACCTGCTGACGTCACACCGACGTCATGCTGACGCAGTAATCTGTTTTCTGGATTTTAAATAAATCTAAAATGATTTATTTATTTCAGAAAATATACAAAACTTCTAAAAATCATATAAATTCAACCGTAACTCCAAATGAAATAAATTATATATGAAAAATGATCAGAAAAATCCAATCTATCCATCTGCACTGGTTTCATGCATGTTTAAACAACTTAACCTTGCTGTTTAGTGCAAAACATGATAAGGCACTATTTGAATTCATAATTTGAATTTGGGGTTGAACCTTTGGCTCAATATGACCCAAATCCATCTGGTTGTAGTTGCATTAGGCCAACACACTCATATTGCCATGTCATGAGCATGCATCATATTGTGCATTTCATTGATTGTATTTCTTCTCTGTTGCCGGTATATGTCCCCTCTCGGTAGACGATGTTCCGATGTTGTGATCGTTGACACTGATGAAGACTCAATGCTATCTTCAGAAGTGCCAGGCAAGCAAAACCCCTTGTTCATTCCGATACAATCCTACTCTCTCGCCCTGCTCTCTTTTACTGCATTAGGACAACAACGAGTCATTTGTTACTTGCTGCGGTAGCTGAACCCCTTTATCCTCTGCATGACCTGTCATTGCCACAGTAAATAGATGAAACCCACTAGTATGAGTAGGAGTTGTTTGAGCCCTGTTGTGCCTACTCATTCATGTTTGTTTGTCATGCCTGCTACTGCTTAGAGTTGAGTCAGGTCTGATTCATCGGGAATGAATCAGAGGTGTGTGAACATGTCCTACTGTGTGTGAGCTAAGTGTGTGAACACGATTTGGTAAAGGTAGCGGTGAGAGGCCATGTAGGAGTACATGGTGGGTTGTCTCATTGAAGCCGTCCTTAGGAACTGAGTTCTGTGTTTGTGATCCATGATTCAGCTACTACCATGCATTGGGCCCTGAAATATGACCCCGCTCGACTTCTTATTCACCCTTGTCCTCTGTCCAGGAGTTGCAAGTAGTTTCTGGTGTTTGTAGTATGCTGGAGGCCGTGCACAGCGCTGACCGAGGGGTGGGCTGTGATGCGGTAGGCACGTGGCCGGGTATACCGGGCGCCCGTTTGGTGTCTCGGAACCCTGTTCACATCGTTTGGGGCTGTGAGCGAAACCCCGGCCGGATCTCCTCATGGATGGAACCCGAATAGGCGATAAACCTGGACTAGAGACTTGAGTGTTTAGGTAGGTCGTGGTCTACACCCACGTCGGCTTTCGCTTGAAGTCTGCCGAGCACATGTCGTGTGCAGACGCTAAGTGGTGGAAACATGTATGAAGAAGTACACCCCTGCAGGGTTAACATCATCTATTCGAATAGCCGTGTCCGCGGTAAAGGACTTCTGGGTTGCTTATATCAGTTCATAGACAAGTGAAAGTGGATACCCTAAAATACGCAAGATAAGCGTGAGTGCTATGGATGGCGTTCTCGTAGGGAGACGGGAGCGGATCCATAGTGGTGTATTGATATGGTGAACATGTGGACTCGTGTGCGCCACCTCAAAAGAGTTACTTGCAGTCGTAGTTCAGGATAGCCACCGAGTCAAAGCTGGCTTGCTGCAGTTAAACCCCACCATCCCCTTTGTTGATAATGATGCATATGTAGTTAGTTCTGATGTAAGTCTTGCTGGGTACATTTGTACTCAAGTTTACCTATTTTATGTTTTTGCAGAGAGACTTCAGTCTCACTAGTAGTTTCACGTGGACCTCGATGTTTAGCTTGTTACCTCAGCTACGATCTTGTGCCCTCGGCAGGATCTGGTGGATAGTCAGGCTTCTCAGCCTTTCTCATTTGTAGATGTTTGTACTCAGACATGTTAAGCTTCCGCTTGTGCTTTGATTTGTATGCTCTGAATGTTGGGTCATGAGACCCCTGTTTGTAATATCTCGCTCCTCGGAGCCTAATGAATACATACTTGGGTCGTAGAGTCATGTTGTGATGCCATGTTGTATTTGCACATAACGAGCATATTGTGTGTATGTTATTGAAATGCTTGGTATGTGTGGGATCTGACTATCTAGTTGTTTATCCTTAGTAGCCTCTCTTAACGGGAAATGTCTCCTAGTGTTTCCATGGTAGCTTGCTACTGCTCCGGAGCACTTAGGCTGGCCGGCATGTGTCTTTCTTTGTTCCTGTGTCTGTCCCCTCGGGGAAATGTCACGCGATGAATACCGGAGTCCTGCTAGCCCAGTGCTACAGCCTGGATTCACTCGCTGATGACCGACACGTTCGATGCTGGGTCATGGATGCCTGTCCCTGTAAGTTTGTGCCACTTTGGGTTTACGACTAGCCATGTCAGCCCGGGCCCCTTATCATATGGATGCTAGCGACACTATCATATTCGTGTGCCAAAAGGCGCAAATGGTCCCGGGCAAAGGTAAGGCGACACCCGTGGGAATACCGTGCGTGAGGCCGCAAAGTGATATGAGGTGTTACATGCTAGATTGATGTGGCATTGAATCGGGGTCCTGACAGTTTTGGTATCAGAGCCTAGCTGCCTGTAGGATTACCAAGCCAAACTGGTCGAAGTTGTGTCTAGAAATGCTTTAGTTATGTAAGGGAATTGATTGTGGGATGGAACGTAAGGCTCTTTTTACTCCTTATACCTCATGGCCTTCTGATCTGAGTCATCCTCTTCTCTTCTACGGGGATTAAGAACTAGGCCTTCTCATCTGTCTATCAGGATGACGTGTTACTAATCCATAGACTTATAGAATTGTTAGTTTCAAATCTCAGTTCAGCTTTTACTACTTCCGTATGTTAACTATTGATCTCGAAACCTTGATATTGTGCTTCTGAGTGGTTATGCCACCATTTTTGTGAATGTCTTAAATCTTTTCTGAGCATTTACAGCCGTTATGTTGTCCGAGTCATCCCAGGTTTCTAAAATAGTCTGAAGCATTTGCAAAATCCCTTCCTTCCGTTTCGATGTTCCTTTGGGCCAGGTTAACCACACTAATCGGTGAGTTGAGGTACTCTGTTGCCTTGACATATATGTTGGAGTTCTTATTATGACCCTAAGTGTCTTAGGGGATCGTCTAGTAATCTAGCCATGATTTGTGTCCCGGTGTGATGATTCTGGCCTTTATTCTCGAAAGCATCCCGTGATGCTACTTAGTAGTAGATATTCTATTCCTGGGTTCTTGAACCCGAGATTCACTCTACTTACTTCATGTTGATAGTGTTTGCTAGTTCCTTTAGGATATTAGTAACTTTGCGATAGTCCTCGAGGTCCGTGGTATTTCCTTCTTCCAAATACTATGAACCGCTTATGGCAGATGTTTATTGGATCAAAAGATCACAATTAGAGTACTCTTGAGGAGTTCTCCATTCATAAATCGTGACTCTGCCAGTCCTACCTCTCTGCATGGGTTATTCGGAAGAAACATGTTGAACTTGGTTCGACATACTAATCTATGCATCCACAACTCAGAAAATTATATGTTCTTTGAGTTGTCCCTCTTAGTTGTCTTCTGACCCTCGTCTATCATTTGATAGTCAAGAGTATGTGTGCATTCCTATTACTCTTGTGGTCCGTCAAGCCATTCTATTCCGGAATGACTAGGAGAAACAAACTCCAGTACCTTGTCCATTTCCAGGATTGGGTCAAAGCAGTCGTACTCCATAGATCAAATTGCTAATCTTGCTTTTGCTCTGTTCTACCTTGGAGTATTACCATCTTCATATCAAGAATGTCATGGGAATTGCACACCATCCTATGAACTCTTGACACAGTGATACTTCTCTCCATCATTATTCATTTCTCGGTTCCCGTGTTGTTGCAACCGGAATGTCGACAAGTGAATCGTGATGTGTGAAATCAATACTCCTAGCAACCTTGTTGCTTGGTAGTTAAAGGACAATAATTTCATTCTTAGTGTGTTGGTTCTTGAATCATCATTCTAAGACTGTTCGTGCTACCTAGTCCTTATTTCCTGGTGCACTCTTTGATGAATGAGTTAGGATTTTCAAATCCTCGCTTCATTGATCATATCGTCTTGCCTCGGAAAAGCAAGATTGTTCTCGAGCTTACTGACATATCGGTGGTTCGTAATTTTCCAAATTTCTTCTCGGAAGTATTACCAGGTTGTCACTTGACCGCTATGTTGGGTTCGTGATCAAGTTGGTTTTTCATAAACCACCCCCTTCTCCAAAAATCTGTGTTGGATACCCTGAGCTAGTTGGTAAACTGAACAACAACTTGGAGAGTTGGGAGATGAAAGCTTGTCCCCCCTTAGTTCATTTCCAAAGGGATATCCTTGCGTTTGTGTGTTTGTTGAAGAAAGATGATATCTTCATCGATTGATCCTCGTGATCAGTTGTCGGTGCTATGTCTTATCCAATCCTTGATTTGATTATGGGCTATCGTCAAATCAAATCAGAACCAACGATGTTCTTAATGTTGTCTTACTCGTGGTTGATCCCTCGAGCATACACCATTATATCTTTTGGTCTGACTAATGCTATCACCGTGTTCACATAATTATGGAATTCCATCTTCATATAAACCTGGATAAATTGTTGTTGAGCCCATTGACAACATCCTTACCTTTTCCTTAATTTTGTTGAACATCGAGCTAGTATTGGAAACTTTTATAATCATTATCTTCATGACTCATTTGTGAAGCATATGTTTGGACAAAAGAAGTGAGTCCCTCTAATTCATGTGCACTTGATGCAAGTTGCCGCCATGAATTTGAGAAGGCTTGTTTTACCTCCTTTGGAATCATCCCAAGTCAGTCATGCACGTGCGAAGAATTCTGTGGTCTGTTAGACTGATCATCCTCATTCCATATGTATATCCTAGCACACCAAGCCACTGATTGAGTTGTTCAAAGATAAAGGAGTCTGTCCAAGGTGAACTCTTTGGACTTCCACGCGTGGAGACTTCGATGTCATTAATGATGGTTCCCCACCTGAACTCGGTAGTGTTTTATTGTAAGACTACCATGTGATAATGTTTGTCTGGGACAACGTGTTCACATGTGTGTAGCAGAACCAGCTCATGTTTTGGAGCTTGCTATCGTAGTTCATTTCCCGAGAATCTCGCAACGTCATCTCGTCGATTTGTGTTATGAACTTTCTTTTTCTTTGTAGACTCGATGAGTCTGGAATATCCTGACACCAGCCAGATCTCAATCTCAGGCAGATATGATGGTTGGAACATTTCCCAAGAACTATAATATTGGTCTCTCGATAACCGGTAAAGTGGATGTCGTGGCCAACACACCCAGCCGGAAGACCTATTATTGTAGTATCTTGATTGAGGAAGTTGGCCACCTCCCCATAAGGACTTCGTAGGATTTACTCCTTAGATGTTCCTTATGGATTTTATTTTGTGCTCCCGAAGTCCGACCTTTACTTGATGTTCTAGATACCAGACCATTTCAAGGAATGGGATACGCTAGTACATCAAGGAGAACATTAGAAGCGGAGTGCTAAATGTCTCTCGGTCGATCATCCAGATTTCGTCCCCTTGGCCTCGCTAAGGTGAAATTTGAGAAGCTGTTATCTTCCTATGCATCTGCATTGTCCATCACTATCCATCATGGTAGTATGTTGTGTTGCCAGGATCCTTGACACGGATGTTGGTAAAACCTTGATGAATATGGAGATGCTCAAGTTCTTGAGAGCACGCGCAAGCTCTAGGTTTTGTTGTCAGCATTAATTGCATAGTCCTCTCAGTTTCCTCGGTTATGCTATCACCCTTTCAACAGTGGACTCACTCTCTACTGTTGAGCTTTTCCCCAGTTACTAAAATCATCCCTTGTGTTGTTTTCAAGAAGGTAATCCACATCATCCATTCTAATCCGGGTATGCCATTCTACCGAACCCTCTAAACGATCGCTCGAAAATTGCCTTAGGCTGGTATAAAGAGTTTCAATGACCTTTGAATCAAAGGTAATTCTTTTTGCCACTTTAGGGGATATTTCTACGAGTCACCTTCCCTTAAGTGCATTGTTATGGTATCATGGCAACTCAACTGCTCGCTACGTTGACAACCGTTCACCACCCTCTTAAGTGTGGAATTGTTGTCTACCTAGTGGACCTTCGCCATCCGTTTCACTCCATCCCTTTGGATGAATGCTTCGTATCTCAGCTCGAGAGATGTTTTTACCTCTCACTCCATGAGTTGATCTTGAATACTCGATCTTCAAGGAGATCGTCTTCTGTAGAGTCTCTTTCTGTCGTCATCGTGTTGGATGAAGACCTTGCAAGCAAAGACGTCAAGATTGTTTTGAGTCAATAGATCAACACCTCGATAAGATAGTTGGATCTTGGAGCTCATGTTATTAGTTTGTGTCCCCTTTGTCTTCTTAACTCACGCCTTGAATCTCGGGGCGAGATTCTTGTTTAGTGGGGGTGAGTTGTCACAACCCTAGAGTTTGTTTGCAAGTAGTTGCATAATCATCCATGCATCATGTCTAAATTTATTGGAAACTTGAAATGGGGATGTTGAAACCCTAGCACTAAATGAATTCAACTAGGGCTTACTAAAATCTTTTCAATGAAACCAAAATGCCCTTCATAAATGTTCACCATCTTTGGTCCTGACTAAACCCTCTGCCAAAAATGGTTTCATATTTTTGGAGGCTATTTTGGATTTTTGAATTAAATCATATTGTATTTGACTTTGGGCATTTAAACATTATAAATAATTTAAATGCTCAAAAAATGTTGGAATTATTTGTGGGACACTGAAATAATTCATAAAGTGCTCATGAATATTTTCAGGATTTATAAAATTGATTTGGTTTTTAAAACTGGATCAAAACAAACTACAAAAATAGAAAACAATAATTAAAATAGAAAACAGAGAGAGAGGAAACTACCTGGCCACTTACCTGGCGCAGCTCCCTGGCCGCCTGCCTCGCTTGGACAGCGCGGCGACGCCTCGAAGCCACTCCTCGGCGCCGCCTCGACCCCGTGGACACCCCATTCTTCTCCCTTGCTCTCTCCCTCGCTCCCTGGACGCCATGGCCGACGCAGCCGCGTCCACGCCGTCGTAAAGCCCGCAGCCACGGCCGTCCACTCGTCGCCTCTCCGTGCCCAGAAGCTTCACCGTCGTTCGCTGTTTTGCCTCGACCGAGCCCCGAGCGCTCGCTCGCCCCGGAGATGCTGCACCGAGCCGTCCCGATCCGCCATTGCCAGAGATCCCCCTCGTCGTCGTCACCACTCCAGCTCTTCCCCGACCTCTCTGACCCGCCCGTCGAGACCACTGTGAGCTGCTGCCCGTCCTCCCCCTCTCAGTTCCCTCTCTCGTGAACCATACGCACCACACCGAGCTCACCGCACCTGCCGCAGCCGTGCCATGTCGTTGCCGTGGGCACAGTCGCCCCCGTCCGTTTTTGAGCATGCCTCCGTGCTCACCGAGATCCCAGGAGCCGAACACGACCAACACCGGCCCCTACCGTGCACCGTAGGTCCTTCTCTCCTCCCTCCGAGCTCCGGCCGCCGCCTGGCTCGACGCCGGCGTCATCTCCGGCCACCCCCGCACACACCGCCTGCACCACTCGACGCGCGAGTCCACCAGCAGCATGTAGCGCATCTCCGCCGTCGATTTGGTCGACGGAGGACCAAACCCGAAGCCCACCGCCGCATCTGGTCTCGCCGGCGGTTAAACGCCGGCGGGTTGACCACTTTGACCGGCGGGGTTTGACCCCGTCTGCCCAGGGGTTTGACCCCTCTCTCTCGCTGACGAGTGGGCCCATGCCCTGTTTAATTAGTGTTAGTTTAATTAGTGTTAGTTAAGTAGTTAACTAGATGATCCACTAACACGTGGGCCCCGCACTGCTAACAGCTTAGTTAGGGCTAGTTTAGCACTAATTATCTCAGTTAGTTAACTGAGTCACTGACCAGTGGGTCCCACAGGTCAGGTTGACCTGGCCGACCTAGTTGACCTGCTGACGTCACACCGACGTCATGCTGACACAGTAATCTGTTTTCTGGATTTTAAATAAATCTAAAATGATTTATTTATTTCAGAAAATATACAAAACTTCTAAAAATCATATAAATTCAACCGTAGCTCCAAATGAAATAAATTATATATGAAAAATGATCAGAAAAATCCAATCTATCCATCTGCACTGGTTTCATGCATGTTTAAACAACTTAACCTTGATATTTAGTGCAAAACATGATAAGGCACTATTTGAATTCATAATTTGAATTTGGGGTTGAACCTTTGGCTCAATATGACCCAAATCCATCTGGTTGTAGTTGCATTAGGCCAACACACTCATATTGCCATGTCATGAGCATGCATCATATTGTGCATTGCATTGATTGTATTTCTTCTCTGTTGCCGGTATCTGTCCCCTCTCGGTAGACGATGTTCCGACATTGTGATCGTTGACACTGATGAAGACTCAATGCTATCTTCAGAAGTGCCAGGCAAGCAAAACCCCCTTGTTCATTCCGATACAATCCTACTCTCTCGCCCTGCTCTCTTTTACTGCATTAGGACAACAACGAGTCATTTGTTACTTGCTGCGGTAGCTGAACCCCTTTATCCTCTGCATGACCTGTCATTGCCACAGTAAATAGATGAAACCCACTAGTATGAGTAGGAGTTGTTTGAGCCCTGTTGTGCCTACTCATTCATGTTTGTTTGTCATGCCTGCTACTGCTTAGAGTTGAGTCAGGTCTGATTCATCGGGAATGAATCAGAGGTGTGTGAACATGTCCTACTGTGTGTGAGCTAAGTGTGTGAACACGATTTGGTAAAGGTAGCGGTGAGAGGCCATGTAGGAGTACATGGTGGGTTGTCTCATTGAAGCCGTCCTTAGGAACTGAGTTCTGTGTTTGTGATCCATGATTCAGCTACTACCATGCATTGGGCCCTGAAATATGACCCCGCTCGACTTCTTATTCACCCTTGTCCTCTGTCCAGGAGTTGCAAGTAGTTTCTGGTGTTTGTAGCTTACTGGAGGCCGTGCGCAGCGCTGACCGTAGGGGTGGGCTGTGATGCGGTAGGCACGTGGCACGGTGTACCGGGCGCCCGTTTGGTGTCTCGGAACCCTGTTCACATTGTTTGGGGCTGTGAGCGAAACCCCGGCCGGATCTCCTCATGGATGGAACCCGAATAGGCGATAAACCTGGACTAGAGACTTGAGTGTTTAGGTAGGTCTTGGTCTACACCCACGTCGGCTTTCGCTTGAAGTCTACCGAGCACATATCGTGTGCAGACGCGAAGTGGTGGAAACGTGTATGAAGAAGTACACCCCTGCAGGGTTAACATCATCTATTCAAATAGCCGTGTCCGCGGTAAAGGACTTCTGGGTTGCTTATATCAGTTCATAGACAAGTGAAAGTGGATACCCTAAAATACGCAAGATAAGCGTGAGTGCTATGGATGGCGTTCTCGTAGGGAGACGGGAGCGGATCCATAGTGGTGTATTGATATGGTGAACATGTGGACTCGTGTGCGCCACCTCAAAAGAGTTACTTGCAGTCGTAGTTCAGGATAGCCACCGAGTCAAAGCTGGCTTGCTGCAGTTAAACCCCACCATCCCCTTTGTTGATAATGATGCATATGTAGTTAGTTCTGATGTAAGTCTTGCTGGGTACATTTGTACTCATGTTTACCTATTTTATGTTTTTGCAGAGAGACTTCAGTCTCACTAGTAGTTTCACGTGGACCTCGACGTTTAGCTTGTTACCTCAGCTACGATCTTGTGCCCTCAGCAGGATCTGGTGGATAGTCAGGCTTCTCAGCCTTTCTCATTTGTAGATGTCTGTACTCAGACATGTTAAGCTTCCGCTTGTGCTTTGATTTGTATGCTCTGAATGTTGGGTCATGAGACCCCTGTTTGTAATATCTCGCTCCTCGGAGCCTAATGAATACATACTTGGGTCGTAGAGTCATGTTGTGATGCCATGTTGTATTTGCACATAACGAGCATATTGTGTGTATGTTATTGAAATGCTTGGTATGTGTGTGATCTGACTATCTAGTTGTTTATCCTTAGTAGCCTCTCTTACCGGGAAATGTCTCCTAGTGTTTCCATGGTAGCTTGCTACTGCTCCGGAGGACTTAGGCAGGCCGGCATGTGTCCTTCTTTGTTCCCGTGTCTGTCCCCTCGGGGAAATGTCACGCGATGGATACCGGAGTCCTGTTAGCCCGCTACAGCCCGGTTCACCGGAGTCCTGCTAGCCCAGTGCTACAACCTGGATTCACTCGCTGATGACCGACACGTTCGATGCTGGGTCATGGATGCCTGTCCCTGTAAGTTTGTGCCACTTTGGGTTTACGACTAGCCATGTCAGCCCGGGCCCCTTATCATATGGATGCTAGCGACACTATCATATCCGTGTGCCAAAAGGCGCAAACGGGTCCGGGCAAAGGTAAGGCGACACCCGTGGGAATACCGTGCGTGAGGCCGCAAAGTGATATGAGGTGTTACATGCTAGATCGATGTGGCATTGAGTCGGGGTCCTGACATAAATAGAATACGCGCGTTCCCGGAAAAAAGAAACGAAAACTGGCGGACAATTTTTTAAGGGTCTCTCTAGGACACATCTAGATGTCTAAGTTGGTGTCCACTCTGTTTGTGGTCTATTTTTTGTCCTAGTTTTTTTATTCTTGTTGCTACATTATATACTTGTGGGAGCTTAGATGTGATATCCTTAAATAAAATCTAGATGTGAATTAGACAAACTGATTTTCTAACGTACCAAGAAAGAAAACTCGATAAAAAACACGCCCCTCCTTCCAGGTCGCGAGAGTCGTCACGCACACACACATAGACATAGACATGCATATCCGTGTTTACGTAAAATTCCATTTCCATCTCCATCTCCAATCATATCTGTCCAACTGGCACATTATTCACATTGTTAATTATATACGCAGCAATATTAGCGTATAACATCTCTTGTTTGCGCACGTCCGGACCGCTGCCACGGCCGGTCCTGACCAACCCGAACCCTCTTCATCACCCGCGCGTGCTTCCCGCCCGAAACGGTCAGTGCTGCATTCATGCGTGGCCAGAGTGGACGCGACCTCTCACTGGCTCCGGGATTGAAGCGGCACGCCAGCTGAGAGAGCGTCGCCCGCGCCGCTTCCGGGTGCACGCGGCTGCTCCACGTTCAAAGGTCGCAATAGCCGGCTACAACATGCATGTAAAAAGTTCTTGGGAGTCTGTGCTACAGCTAGCTGTCCTCCCCCAACTCGTCAATCTCTTCCAGTAGTGCTAGTAGTACTCCATGGCGCGATCCATCGACAAGCAGGCGGGAAAGTTATCGTATACTCGGTTTGCGGTGAGTGGCATGCCGAGCGACCGTGTGGGGTCGAGCCTTAGAGGAGGGTGAGACACGAACATGACAGACGTGATTTAAATGTTGGTTTTGCTCGATGGCGCGATCCAACGAAACGAAATGTTGCTTTCTCTCCGTTTCCATTTTTTCTCCGGAAAAACGGAAACTTTCCACTCCATTTTCATTCCTATTCCAAGGTTGCCCCGTTACAACATTCCATCAAATACAAAGGAAAACTAACACGCATGCTGATGCATCTCAATGATTCACAGATCATAGCCAATATTTACTTCACAACTAAAGAAAAAAGTTGTGAGAGCGTGTACGAAAGAAAAACTACTGATGGGGTCACTACGACTTAAACCCTAAACCGTAAACATGATTTAATTCCCTGGCCAGGTAGAACCTGTCGAAGGAAAGACGACTGGCACCCTCGGATCATACGATCCTTTTGTGCAGTTCCACTAAAATTGACCTGAGCATCCCTGATGGCAAAGATATTGAAGAAGTGTGATTAGAATAATAGTACTGGAACTAGTTCATGAGACATAAACTCATCACAAGTAGAAGCCGACAGAAGTAGAGAAAGATCGACATGGAGATGGAGCTACGGCAGTGGAGCAAGCCGGCTCCAAAAGGAAGATGGACTACTTGGGACATCGGGCTGTACCTAGAAGGGCGGTTGGGACGCGACATCGGCCCATACCGCGGTGACCCCCGATTGGGATGCACCGACTGTGGGTTTTCTCCCTCGCCGATGTCGACCGCGTCTATCCAGAACATTGTTTCCTTCCCCCAGCTGCGGGATCAGGCCCGTCGTTCTATGCTTGTGAAGAGAGCAACCTTAGCAAGCAGGCTTGTAGCTTAGGCTCCTGCTAGTGTATATATAGTGGTTTTATTTTTCTCTCCATATCAACCATTTTATATTGCGTATGTGTCATTCAAGAGTGAAATGATGGTTGCTTCTTCTGACTAACTTACTGTGTGACTTGACTACTCCTTAGTGGCCCCTACACGTACTCCCCCTACGTGTATGCAATAGTCACATGTACACATGGACGCAAAAACGCGTGTGACGCCCTAATGCATGCATGTCCGAGCACACGACGGAACACACATGGTCATGCTAAGTGCTCAACCTACACGTGCATGCACACACATACTCAGTCAGGGTGAGCTAGTGACCGTATAAACATCGGAAAATATATATATTGAGCGCAATGAGCGTATTATGAAGTCCATTGACCGTATTTTTACAAATATACAGTGACAGACAGTGTATTTATCTCATTTGGAATTAATCCATATTAACTGGAGAGGAGGCAGTATGGACTAGCATTACTTGCGCGCGGTGGCTCGCAGGACAAGGAGAAACTTTTGACTAATGCAAGCTCTCCCTCGCTCAGGCGGTGGACGTGCAACAATTAATTTGGTGTCAGATTGCCAGAAGCATACACTATACTACGTAGCAGCAGCGCGGGTTTTAGGCCTATCAGTAGCGCGGGCAGGAGCGCTACTGATAAGGCGCTACAGCTAAAGCTTAGCAATAGCGTGCCTAGACCCACGCTACTGCTAAATTGACTTAGTAGTAGCGCTTCTCTAGAAGAGCGCTACTGGTAATTAGTAGTAGCGCTTCTCCTTGCCCGCGCTACTACTATTATTTAGTATTTTATTTCTTTTTTATTTCATGTTGTATTCATACACCTTTACACAAGTTTTCATACAACATGAATTTAGAGATTGTTTTTACATCATAATGAGTTATTACATCACGGGGTGAAAGAACCGTGGACTAGTTTCAAGTGGATGTCCATCCACTTGAAACTATTCCGCGGTTCTTTCACCCAATGATATAATAATATCATCATCATCATCATATCATTAACAACTTATCATCATAGTACATCATTGTCATATAACACCTCCTCAAGATCAACTTAGCAAATTGGTCACTAGTCATAATCACAAGTACTCCTCATTATCAACTCTAACACATTACCACATAATAAACATATTGTACCTCATAGGACCTACTACATTCGATTAAGACCTACTACATTTTCTAAGGTAAAATAGCAAAAAACAAGATAGCCCCTGACTCTCCATTATGGAGAATGGAGATAAGCCTGTCTCCAATTCTTGCCTTTCGCTGAATGTTACTTCCAAGAACCTCCTTGCGAATGTCCATACATTTCTTCCATTCTTTGATGAACATGTGTTCACCGGTTTTAGAAATCCGATATGCACAGGTGAGCTCCCTAGATTTACCTGGCAGTATGTTCAGAACTGTAAGGCAACAATTCAGATACATCAGATGAGGCACACAATCCATCGGGAGTTTCTGTTGAAAACCATAGTAATAACTTCGTAGTTAGCAATGATGTACTAGTTTTAGAAGTATGCAAAAGATGCACGGATGTCGTAATAGTAAAAAATCTTACCAGGGTATCTCCAGAGAAGTTACCGTGGTTCAACACGTGCACTAGTGGCACGTATTCACCATAATTTGGAGGAGTTCGATAATAGTTATTGTAATCCTCAAGAAGAGTACAAAATGCGATCAGATGATTTTTCTCCTTATAAGTTAATTCGGAGCCATCGGTGTAGTGGGTTTTGTCTACCATCTTCCGCACAGTCTTTGAAGAATCAAAATAAGTTGTCAATGGAAATAAGTTGTCAACTATTTTGAAATAAACAATATAAATTAGTTAATAACTATGTTTGAGAAACTCACATAGCGGTACAATCGGAAGTGTATCAACAAGGACCCAAATGTCCATATTGTCTTGCTCGATGTCAGGATCACCAAGATCCATGGTGACAATCATACCCTCATAAAAACCATACATTTTGCAAAGTGCTTCCCAATTTCCTACGTTCATAATTCAAAGATTAAACTTGTACATATTCTAGCACAAGTCATGCCAGAATTTACGGAAAAATCTGGCATGACCTTTGCTAAAAAAGGACATATCGAGCGCCTGAAATTTGCCGGAATGGAAATTAATCAACACTCCGGCAAAACATAGGCCACTTGGAGGTGTAACCAAAACATGAAATAATTGTTTAAACTAAAAACTAACAACAAATATGACATGTTCAACTAGTTCTATTAATTCAACTAGTTCTTACTAAATATAAACTTACTATAAATAGAAAAAAAAACTAGTTCTTTCTGAAAATAAAGTAGTTCAACTAGTTATTAATTTACTTACTAAACTAGTTCAACTAAAACTAAACTAGTTCTATTAATTCAACTCGTTCTTACTAAATATAAACTTACTATAAATAGAAAGAAACTAGTACATCTACTACTACTAATTAACATCTACTACTACATCTACTACTAATTAACATCTACTACTGCTAATTATACAACTAGTTTACCATCACTACTACTAATTAATATCCACTACTACTAAAAATCATTATCTATGAACCCTAAATTAACATCTACTACTACTAAAATCATCTACTAACTAAGCAAAGAGAGAGGGGTGCGGGAGGGGTGGGGGGCTTACAGAGGGAGAGATGGTGGCGGGGAGGTGCTCGGCGACGGAGGTAGGGGCGGCGAGGGCGGGCTCGGGATCAGGAGGCGGCGGTCCTGGGCGGGCTCGGGCAGCGGCTGTGAGGTCGAGGGCAGCGGCGGTGAGGTCGAGGGCAGCGACAGTGTGGTCGAGAGCGGCGGCGGGCGGCGGCGGTGAGGTTGAGGGCGGGCTCGGGCGGCAGTGGTGAGGGCAGGCTCGGGCTCGGACGGCGGCGACAGGAGTAGGGGAACAGGGCGGGGGGGGGGCGGGGGTGAAAGGAGGACTTAGCGAAATTTTGAGCCGGGGGTGGTTAAGTCGAACTAGCAGTAGCGCTCATAAGGAAAACGCGCTATAGCTAACTTATCTATAACGCGTTTTAGTGAAAAACACTACTGCTAATGGAAGCAGTTATTTCTTTTGTTTATCCCAATATCAGGAACGCTTTGTCCTGGAAAAACGCTCTAAGTCTAAGCAATATAAAAACATCAAAAATATACATTGGTCATCATTGATCTCTTTGTGTAGAATCTAAATAGTCAACATGAATCCTCACTGTACCTGTATAGGTACAGGCGAGGATTCATATTGCAGCCACAAATCATACACATATAGTTCAATGAAGACCAAGTGCTCGAGATAGGTTGAGAAGTAACATATTTGAGGTGGTAAACACCTTGTTCGCTTAGCAGTATGGGACTAAACTTAATTAGTTGCGGTGATACTTAGCAGTAGCGAGTTTTGAGGAAAAATGCTGCTACTAAGTACTTTAGCAGTAGCGCATCCCTTGGTAGGGCGCTACTACTATATCTAGCCTGGAGGCAACACCGGGGCAATTATAGTAGTAGCGCTTGTTTCACCTAGAGAGCTACTGCTACTTAGATATTAGTAGCGCTCTTTTCTGAAGCTCGCTACTGCTAATTAGCAGTAGTGTCTGTTTTTAAACCACGCTGCTGCTAAGATTCTGTGTATAAGGTTTTCCCTAGTAGTTACTAGTGCTACTATTGTTCGACTTCCCGAATAGGCGAATAGCCAAGCACAAAGTTTACTAGTACTAGTACTACTAATATAGTCTATAAAGGTACGTACTATACTAGTACTAGGAAACAGATGGAGGAGCGTCTGCACTCTTATTATAATTTTAAAATGTGATAAAGCAATCTTCAACACATTTGGTTCTCTTCGAGGGTTCTCGCATGTGATAATGGAAGTAGATTGCATGGAACACTCGCCACAATTCTTGCTTAATTCTGGCTCATATCCTGTTACAAATAGTAGCGCTCGGTAATATTTCCTCTTTTTTTGTTATTCAGCGTGCATCTTCGTGCGAACCGTGCTTGCTGCACTTTGAATGTGGCCGAGAGCTGGCTTGATGAAAAACCTCGCTTCCTACTTCTTTTTTTGCGGGGTACCTCGCTTCCTAGTGACCAGTGTCTTGGCTGATCGTCCTAAGAATGCTTATATATGAATAAAGCTCTCTCATTTACCTGCAAAAAATATTAAGCCATATTAACCAGAAAGGAGGGAGTATGGACTAGCACTACTTTTTGGTGTGTCCCGTCAACTCGCATAACGAGGAGAAGCTTGCAGGACAAGGTGAAGCTCGCATACGCCTTTTGACTAATGCAACCTCCCCTCGGTGGACATGCATCAGTCCATTCGGTGTCAGATTGTCAGAGGCATACACTATAGTACCCAACATGCGGAGTACCATCATTGTTCGACTTCATGAAGAGGCGAAGAGCCAAGCGCAGTAGTACGAGTCTAAATCAACAAGGCATGTTGGGGAAAAAGTATCTGTCTGGAGCATGCAACATTCCGATCATTTTGTGCAGTTCCACTAAAATAGAGCTGAGCGTCCCCGTTCCAAAGATATTGTGTGATTACGATAATAGAGGACCGCTGATGAAACAATAAACACATAAATAGAAGCCGGTCACCTTTGCAGTCTCTCTTAAGACTAACTAGTTGGAGAAGATTAGGCTCAGAGTTGGATGAGGAGGATAGAGCAAAACCAATCTCCCTTTGTGCAGTCGCATTGAAATATAGAGACGTTGCCCATGTGACATTTTAGTACAACTACACAAAACACTCTTAAGAAAAAAGTGATTTGTGCAGTTCACCAAAAGGTCGCAATAGCAGCGAGGTGAAATGGATAGCCATGTTTGCAAAAAAGAGGTAGAAAGGAAACAATTACTGGCCAATAACAGTTGATGACACATGCGACGATAAAAAAGAAGCATATTCCTTGCCCTAAGGGAAGATAACAACACGGTTGTGTTTGTCTAAAACGGTGTGAGGACGAGAATGCAATATGAAAAGTACACTGGACGAGCTATGTTTTGGGCAAAGAACTATGGAAGATCCACATGCAGCGACGTGGGAAGACGGGCAGTGGAGCAAGGCCGGAGGGGATACCTGGAGGTCGTCGAGATGTAACTAGGTGAGCAGCGGCGGGCGGAATCTGCGAGCAGGTGGCGTAGGCCCTGCCGCGCCGGAGCTTGGTCAGAGAGAACGGCGTGTACTGCAGATTGGACGTGCTGCCTTGGCGCCGTCGAATGGAGAAATGATGCACTTCCTCCCTTTCCCCCGGCGAACGGGATGCGGCCGGATCAGTGACCAACGGTGAGAGAGAGAGAGGCCACCACACTCCCTTTCCCCCGGCGGACGGGATGCGGCCAGATCAGGGACCAACGGTGAGAGAGAGAGAGGCCACCGCAGCCTTGTGTGAGATATTCTGAAGAGTGACAAACCAGGCATGCAAGGCTCCATTGTATATAGTGAGCGGACTACCTTTTTCTCCATAAAAATCATTTTATATTCTGTGTACGTGCCATTGAGCACTATAACTTTATTTAAAAATAACGCGGCAACGCGTCAAGTCGAACTTTGTTTCGTGCAGGAGTGGTACACGACCTCCCTAGGTAAACAACCGCTATAGGCATTCAAATTAGCACGTGGGCTGCCATTTCGTAAAGAAATGAGCTCCATCGTGTACCCGTGCGGGTGTGACTGGGCACGAAGCGTGAGTACGTGCACGGTGCACCTATTCTCTTCTTGTATACGTACAACACCTACGTGGGGTTGTTTGAGAGAGATACAAACCTAGATAGATATAGTGTGTGGGTTCTTGAGAGTTTTTTTTTGGGGAGGGGTCAATCAAAAAATGTAACATATGCAATATGTGTGAAATAGAGTCCTGGATATAACATATATATAGAGGGGGCGATCCACGAGAAGAGAGTGGAGGTATCACCGGCTTGAGGTGTCCATAGAATCGAAAAGAGGGATGATGTGTGTGTGTGTGCACGCGCGATCGATAAAGAGTGCCATCGAATTTGTGTGTGCCCACGTCAAAGATATAGAGTGGATGGCCTGCTGGAATGTGAGAGGGGACATGTGCAGTTTGTCTCTGTGGCATGGATACCTACCTGCAGCGCTCGACTATCGGTGTGTGGTGGGGGAAGAGGGAGGCCCAATTAACTATAGAGATACAATGGCTGGTATATGTGTGGAGGAGGAGAGATGCCTACCTCATGTATTAAGGAGATCGATCTGCCTCATGTATTAAGGGAGATCGATCAGCATCCATGCATATGTGCAGGAGAGGAATAAGGTTGGGAGAGAGACAGAGCTAGAGTGTTGGAGGGGGTGGTAGTGGAGTTGCTTCTAACAAATGGTGGGATAGGCTTGCTAGAAAACGGAGGGCATGCCCGCAATATCAATAAGAGAGGAGATGGTTGCTTGTTGTCTGTGCACGTGCGTGTGAGAGACGGGTCAGGAGGCATGCACGAATGATGAGGGAGGACGATGTGGCTGTGGTAAGCAGACATAACTACATAGGAAGATCAATCGCCCTTTGTTAGAGAAAGGAGAGACATAACTTGTGAGGTACGTTGATCGATGGGGGGGGGTAGTTAAAGTCAATCCAGGTATATGTTGGGAGATCGATCGGTATACATGCATGTGTGTGTTAGAAGCAAACGAGGCACGAGGAGAAGGATAGAGATAGAGGGATGCATGTAGGAGGTGGTACGAGAGGCATACTATATCGAGCGGGGAGGAGTGTGCGAGTACGAGAACGATGAAAAGAGTGGTGGGAGTGAGGCATGGACGGTGACAAGAGAAGAGGGGAAGCTTGTGTTTGTGCTAGGCACACCTGGCTAGAGAGGCATATCGATCGATGTGTGCCGTAAAGAAGGAGCTGGGGGGCCTACACACATCGTGGGTGAACGACCTAAAGTGAAAAGACAAATTTGTGCGATGGAGCTAGAGAATGCTGAGGGAGGGTGAGAGGGATGCGGGCGCATGCATGCACAAGATAAAGTTAGCGCTAGCTACAAAGATAAGAGGGTTGTGTGGGTGTAAAAGACGAATAGAGATCATATATACTTCATTATAAAAGGCGAATTAGGATATTTGAAAAATTTATCATAGTGTTTTAAACCGACGCATGTGTGAATATATATAACGGTGATACACATGGTGTGTTTATGAACATGTTATACTATATTTAATATATTTTATCTCTACTCTTATAAAAAAACGGAGTTATTGATGATGGTGTGCCTGCCATCCTGCATTATAGGCCGTCCAATTTATATCTGGCGGATAGCAAGGAAACTATGATGGTTGAAGTTGGCAACAATCATGATTGTAGATTCTTATTGAAATAGAGAAACAAATTCAAATTTAGTTCGAATTGCAGTGGTAGTATAGACATTTGGAATGCACTAAAATGTTGGTATGAGTAGGTTACATGCATTATACAGCAAGCAAAAAAATTTAATCGTACATAACATGGATTCATACCCCCTCTTCCATCTATATAGGGCGTAATGAGATTTTTAAGACCGCGTTTGACTATTGACAAGATTAATAGTACATGACATGCACAATGTGAAAATTATATCATTGAAAGAACCTTTCGCAGACGAAGTTAACGGTGTGCTTTGTGTAAGTTGCATGTCATATATCATTACTCTAATATTTGGTCAAAGTTAGCATCGAAAAATGCATTAGGCCCTATATAGATGGAAGGAGGGAGTAGCTTTGAATAGCATTTGTATAGTAAAATGGGGCAAGACTCTCTCTTTGTGTGGTGTGAATAGTTTTATTTTTTTCGTTTTCTTTTTGGTTGAGGGAAGTGCGAATTGATTTGGTACGTACAAGTACAATATTACTACACGTTAGGCTTGTCCCTAAAATTCAACCCGCATCTTGTTATATCCCGAAAATTCAGATATCATGCTCCAAAACTGGCGCCTTCACAACCCGCGCCTTGCTATCCCGAAATTACAACACGCGCAAAAACTCCCTTCAGCTGCCAAATCCCGACATGTGAAATCCCCCTTCTAACCCTGAGCCGAAAGGGACGCTAGTTCAAATCGGTGGGGGGTACTTTTGTAACACACCCTACATTTTGGACAAGAGCGTCCCTAAGTCATGCTTCACCCCCTCCCATCGCCCCCTTTTCGCCATTCGAAATCCCAGGCCGCCATAATCTCTCCGCTCCAGCAGCGAAACCTCACCCTCCTTCGTCCGCCACGTCACCGCTGCCCATCCGGAGCCTCTTCCCCGATGATGTCGTCCATCGCAATAGCTCGACGTTCCTCGTCCACCTCCCCAGATGAGGATCCGTCATCCATCTCGCCGTCCAACCGGTTTAGCCGCCCCGTCCTCCACCTCCAAGGAGCTACTCCGACGATCGCCTCGTCTATCGTGGCTGCTCCATCCCCACAGCGCCGCCTTAACCTGCTCCACCGGAACTGCAGCATCCTCACCGACTCCTCGGACGAAGCCGAGGCCTACTCGGCGCCACCAAAGAGGTTGTACACTCATTGCATCGCACCTTCTCCTTAACTCGACCTCCCGGCATCGACGGTGCTCCATCCCGCACCCCCATGGAGAAGCTACCTTGAAGTCGGCGTCGCGGGCGACATCTCCACGGCGGCTCTCCCCCAGTGCGAGGCCCCTTCGGCGGCGGCGGCCATACCAGCCGGATCTGCTGCTGCTGCTCCGGCTCTCGCTCGCTCGCTCGCGCTGCTGCTGCTGCTGCTCTCCCCCTCTCTCGTGCTGCTGCTCTGCTCCGATTAAGCCACACTTTAGTCGATTGAATCGACTTTTGGGTCAGTCGATTTTTAGGGGTTGGGGGGGGGGCTCGCCGAAGTTAAGGAAGAACCACCCGCAACGGGGACGGGTGCTCGCCGGAGAGGTACCCCACTATCTATCTTAGGTTTCAGGGTGGGGGCGGGGGGCCTAGAGGGCTGGCTAGGGCGGCGGTGGCGAGTTGTTTCGGGGCGGCGCTGGGGCCGGCGGTTCGGCCGATGGTGGCTGGCGGCTCAGGGGGGTGCAGGTTGAAGATGAACTGTAGGCCCTCCCTAAACTACATGTCAAGTGCCTCTCTGCTACCATTGCGTTCAGTTTCGACAGTAGCATTCAAATTCCATAGTAAATTTCTGTTTCGACAGTTAAGTTCAGAGTCAACAGTTTTTACCTCATCTATTGTAGTCAGGTGGTTTTTGGTGATGTTAATTTTACATCCATTTTACATCATCTATTGGAGATGCTATTAGAATCCCACTTGAGATTGACGATGTCTGTCTTGTGCTGCTTCAGCCTTGACGTCTTACGGCTCACCGGAGCTGCTCCAACGACAGAACGATCCACCACAACAGAGCAGTGCCCTGGACGCCGTCTACAAATTCCTCAGATCTTCCTCCACACCTCCGACAGCCACCTCTGCCTCAACTGCTTCAGCGACCAACCCAATGATGCTGAAGTCAACACGGCTACGGAAAAGAGGTTGTACACTTGTTGCATCACTTATTACTATACATTCACGTCGATCCATTAGGGCTATTTTGGTTCAACGGAAAAACATAGCAATAGGGAATTTTCCAATGGCACTCTACTATTCAATTATTCATGCATTTTGTTGAAAGGAATGAAGCAAAACATCCACCTGGACCTACTTTTCAAAATCCTATGCATGAAAACAAGACCAAGTGCATTAGTGCCAGAATAACATTCTAACTGTACACGCTTTCATATGGTTTCTCTTTATTTTGGCCATGTTTATTTGCATTCCTCTGCTCTTCCAATTCCTATAAACCAAACACCCAAGTTGACAGAAATCCTGTGTTTACAAATGCTCTGTTTACCATGTGCATTTTCCTATCCTATTCCGGTGTTTTTCCTATCCTTGCGTTTTAAGAATCATGCAAGCCAAATGACCCCTTACAGAATTACTTCAGTTACAGGTACGTGTCGAAGGGAACTTTGTGTGGTTTGTCCTGCTCCTGCCGCAACGTCCTCCACCTCACCTGAGCTGCTCCATCGACAGAAGCATCCACCAAACCAGACATCACAACTCCTGACCGTCTTTCGCCGCCTCAGATCTCCTTCCCTGCCGCCGGCACCCACCCCAACGACATCACCATCATCGACTCAGTAGATGAACCAGAGGAGTACACAGGTCCACAAGAGAGGTCGCACTCTTTTTTCTGCTTATGTTATGCATTGCTTAAACTTACCTGCTACTTTATCGCCCTGTTCAGCTCTTGGACTCCCAACTCAGGTCCAAATTAATGTTCAAACTTGAGTTCTAAATTAGTTGTGGGGCACATATCGAGGAAGCAATGAATAGTATGTCTGTCTAATATCTGGTTCACCTAGGGTATGCCTATGTTGTTCATCTTGGGTGGGAAACAAATAGTAAAGCAATCATCATCTGTCTTTTTATTAATTTAAAGCAATCATCAGCCTGCTATCATTATTTTTGGATCCATCCACTGGTTGTTACCATCACTCTAAATTTCTGCATGCTCTCCTTACATAATCTCACCATATTTTTTTGTATGCATGTCAGATATTGTACACAGTCATGCTGAACATGTAGAGAAAAAGAGAAGAGTTTTGCGCGGCAATACAATGTCATGCAGACATTGCTCCATGGTGGGTTCAATGGCAAACTCTCCCCACCCCTCTCTAGATTGTAATCTAGAGGAAGATATCTGTTCTGAGGCGGACTCAGACGCCGCTGACCACTCATATTTACCCCCAAGGTGTTTGCTCTACCTTGGCATGATGATGTTATTCATATCATGCACATGTTGCCTTGCAGTGCCTACTTTTGACATCATATATGTCATCTGCTTAGTTTAGACATGTGCTGTAATGCCACCTGTTTAGTTTCTATATCATATATGGGAATTACGCAGTCTCATGTCTTTTAGCCAGCCATAATATATGTGAAATGTGCAATGCCATCCTGTTTAACCAGGCATCATATATTTGAATGATATCTTGCCCATCCTTTTCTTCATTACATTTCCATTTGTTGACAATGTTTGTACATTAAACTACTCTTCCTGTGAATCAGCCATTTGGGTGGGAGATGGAAAAATCTGGAGTGAAAACAAGGCCTTCAGAGCAGACAGTGCTACCTGTCGAAGCAGATCTCTTGTTGGGTCCCGATAGCTCCTCAAAGATGGATTCAGAGACAAATGACCAGTCCTATTCCCCTACTGAGGTGTATGCTCTAACTTGACATGGTTATACTGCTCATATTATGCATATGGTGTCTTGCATTCCATAGTTTAGACATCATATACACAATATTCAACACCATGTTCTTAGTTCAGACATCATATCGAATGCCCTATGTTTAGCATATAAATCACATATGTGAATTAAATGATGCGATCCTGATTACTTAGATAACATGTAGGTGAATTATGTCATGTGATCCTATTTAGTTATTCATCATATCTTTGAATTATGTTATGCTATGCTATCCAGTTTAGATAGACATCATATATGTGAAATTATGTCATGCTATCCGTTTTAGTTAAACAATATACATGCCAACTATTTCATGCCCTCTTTTTTCCACACTATCTATTGCATCTGTCTCTCATACAATGTCTGTACATTCAACTATGTTTCCTGTTTATCAGCCATTTGAATTGGAGCGGGTGATGCCAGTATCTAGCGGAATAAAAACACGGTCTTCAAATAAAACAGTGCTACCTCTTGGTGGAGATAGCACCCCGGTTGTACATGCACAAGAACCAGCCCTACCACACATAACCCAAACTCTCGCAGATTGTACCCCTACTGTGATGGACAGAGAACCAGCTTCACCCAATCTAACCCCAACCCCAGCCGATAGTAACCCAGTTCCTGTTGACATAGCACCATCTCCACCACAGAGCTTCCAAACAAGAGCAGTTAGTAAGGCAGCTCCAGTGCCCAAAGGGCCAGTACTATCACGGCGAACCCCAACTCCACCAGTTAGTACGCTTATTCCTGTGGAGGAAGCACAACCAGCCAGTCATAGTTTAGCATCTATCGCATTTGATGTTGTTAATCGTATGTGTGTATCTTCCCATCTTGGAAATATATACTGAAGATGAAGAAAAAATGCCAGTTGCAGGTGTTTGTCCAGGAGTCATGTGTAAGTAATGTTATTCATGGCAAATACTTTGCTTCGTCCCATACATCCTACCACCATGATGGTTATAATACAACAAATTTTCCCATTTTTCTCTATAGAGAAGGACCGATTTGGAAACTCAGGATGAGGTAACCTATGCTAATACCTCTGCTATCTTCAAGAATGCTTGGTGGCAGTATCGGAATTACCTGAAGAAAACGTACTTCACTGGCAAAGAAACTCATCAAATTCCCTTACGTTCTCCTGAGACACATTTACTGGACGATGACTGGGAACACCTTGTTCTGTACTGGTCCCGAACCAAGAATGTGGTAAGGTCTATGAGCTCATTTTCTATTTTTAAGTATTATATTCTTACGTCTTATTGTACTCTGTTCATGTAGAACAAGTGCCTAAACCTGAAGAACAACTGTTCCAATTTAAGATTCCATTGCTATCATAGTTCAAAAAAGCGCTAGGCGTTAATTGTGCGTTTTGCCATCGCCTTGCACTTTACTAACCAAAGCGCATGCTTATGCGCAGTTATGCACAGATTAAGCATAGTTATGCGCAATGCGTTTTGCCAACACCTAGAGCGTAGGCGCGCTTAAGCGCTCGCTTAGGCGCGCCTTTTTTAACTATGATTGCTTTGCTCTTGTATCACTGTATTTACTGATACAAACTTATTTTTAAATTGAAGGATCCAATCGAAACTCCAATGGCACAGCAGGTATGTTCACACATGTTTCTTTAACAGGTTTGCTCTTATCAATAGCTCTTTTGATTTCAGTTTCAATTGTGTATACAGTTGACTTTCATATCATGCACATTACTAGCATCACAACAGAGCCAATAGTGTTGTTGTACATGTAGACCCGTGGTACCCATCTGAAATCTTGTTGTGCCGTGTAGTTTCCCACGCTTTGTATTCTTTCACTGCTGCTTTGTCTTGAACTGATATGATTTGAACTGTCTCTATTTTGATTTGGCAAGACAATGCAGTGACCATAGGACATAGATATATGTGTGTTTGATGCTTTTATTATGTACTAGTATTTGGCAATAGAAGACTTGGTAGTTTAATCATGTCCACCTTGCTAATGAACTGGTTCACCAAAATGAGTTTCATATACTAGTACATGCTAAACTTGTTATGTGTCTGCTTGTTTCTTCTTTTAGAATGCTGACAGAATATTAGGGAAGAGTGCCTTATTAAGCAATGGTAAGGGAAGTAATGCAGATAAGGTTCAGGATAGTGACACTTCCTTGTTGGTCTCCAACAAAGCTGATAAAACAGCTAAGGAAGACTATCTTGAAGACAGCAAGACAACCCCAAAGTCCTGTCTTGGTTTAGTGTTCGAGTTACTGGCCACTACCGCTTGCACAAGCTATTCAAACTCACTGTCTGAATCAGTTCAGTTTCTTGAGTCTCAACTACAAGCTGAAAGACATCGATCAGCTGTGCTGCGACAAGAAGCAGAAGGACTGCAGAAGTCCCTGGAGCATTCAGATGCATACTTTCTGGTGCAACAGCAAGCGTTGGAGGATTTTAGCACCAAACATGACAAAGCTAATCAGCTTGCTAAGCTTATTGCCAGCATGGTGGATACCCAGGATAACGTTTCTTGAGCTCTTCTGAAGTTGTTTCAGTTATGCTCTTGTTTTGCTGCCGCGTTTATTTGCACTGGTGGCCAATTTTGATGGCCAGTGTATGTAATATGCTGCTTTCTTCCCTATATTTGCACTGGTGGCAAACTTTGATGCCCAGTGGATGTAATATGTGTAATAGCGGTAATAGGCTAGCCTTAATTGCTTGCTTATTTATTTCCTTATTGTCTTGTTTAGTTGTTTGCTTGTAGTCACTGCAGTTCTTTTTCTGTGTTTTTCTAGTGGCCACAATAGCCTATTTTTGGTAACTAGGCCAAAATAATCATGGCAACACACGGACTGTTGTAACCATGGGCCTCCTGCAAGCTGTATGATCCATTGGCCTTCTATACGGGCCGTAGGATCCATCGGCCTTCTATATGGGCCGTAGGATCCATCGGCCTTCTATACGGGCCTTAGGGATCAATGGGACTTCTACGGGCCGTAGGGTCCATGGGCCTTCTACGGGCCGTACGATCCATGGGCCTTCTAAATGTCGTACTATCCATGGACCTCATACGGGCCGTAGGATCCATGGGCCTTCTACGGGGCGTATCATCATTTCGCCAATCATGGGCCATACTATTCGTGGACCATAACGGGTTGTTAATAAGCCGTATTTGATAACTCTATGAGAACAGCCCAACGGGTTTTTTTTTGACATGAAAACGGCCCAACGTATTAATGGTCCGCAAACGGGCCGACTGTAACGACGGGCTGAATTTGGCCCACAAGCAGAAAATGACAGTAACGGGCCGTATGTAACCGAATGCTGCAAGTGAGCCCAAGAATCAATGGGCCCTGAGAAGGCCGAAAGATAACTTGGGCTGGAAACGGCCCAATGGAATAATGGGCCGTTAATGGGTATAAAGTGATACACTGTTCATTACGGGTCAGTTTCACCACGGGCCATTAATGGGCCAAGACTTAAAAGGTCCTCATATGGGCCGAAAGAAGTCATGGGCCACACATGGGCCGGAAGTTAAAACGGGCTGAATCATATTGGACGGCCCGGATGACGCTACTGGGCCTAATTCGGATAGGGCGTAACGGGCCTTGGGTTAGCGGGCTGTAAATGGGCTATATGCGAACAGGCCGTTAACACGCTTTCCGTGGGCCGGCCCGCCACCTTTTGACCAAGTCAAACGGGCCGGCCTTTTCACAGGAATGGGGCTCTGTTGGGCCGTGCCACGTGTCGCTGTATCATAGGCGCCTTCGGTCCAATGAGCGGATGACATCTGTCCCAACGGTGAGCCGACACGTGTTTCCTCCAGCCAATGATAATTTTACACGTGGAAAATCCCCATTGGTCGGGGCTGTTAATGGGTTATCGGATCCAAAACCCGACCCGATAGCTTAACGACATTCCGTTATAGTGGATGCCACGTGACGGTCACCCTTGATGAAAGCACTTCTGTGACGCGCGATTTATCGTCATGGAAGTGGACACTTCCGTGATGATAATTTTGGTAATGTCATGGAACACTTCTACGACAACACAGGTATGACTATCTTGATTCTGTCATAAATTTGTCATGGATGTACATGCATGACAAAAAACGCGACTTACTGTGACAAACACGTATCATCACGGAAGTGTATTTTTTTGTAGTGTTTCTAGCAAACAAAAAATCTCCCTCAAAGTGGATGATCTTATGGTTTATCGAGCCAGTAGGAGTTTTGAATTGTAGGTGATGATAAGTATTTGCACACACAAATACAAAACATGTATTGGCCCTGAACAAAACCAGTAATATTGTGAGTCTTACTAGCCTTGCTAGTTACAAGGATTAAAGCAACTTGTGTTTGAAACAATAGGATTGCAAGGGAAACAAATAAACGAATTGAAAAGAAAGTACAACAAAGTTTTCGAGGTTGAATGCAATGGGAAAAGAATAGACTGGGATCCATAGGTTCACTAGTGGTTTCTCTCAAAAAGAATTAGCAAGGTGCGGTGAACAAAATACACTCTTAAATCAAATAAATTAAAGTTTTTATGATTATGACTATACATAGCATAATTGCATATAGGCATTAAGTTTGGACATCCATACATCGTTAATACAACTGCATCTACAGCTAATACTCCACCCCAATATTGCTATCCATCATGCATCTCAAAGTATTAAGTAAAAAAAATGAGAGTATTGCATTAAGCATAATGGTATGATGTTGATAATATATTGTCTTCACCCTGCGTTCAAAGGACAACTACGCAATCATCTTTTTGTCGTAGCGGCAACAACACAACACAAGCCCTTTTCACTTTCTATCATTAGGGTACATTACTCGCAAGATTGAACTCAACCAACATACACAACTCTCTCTTGGAGACCATCCATCAAACTTGTCCAAAGAAAGACAAATAGACTGAGAGATTTGTAATCATTTCTAACAAGACTATAGTTTAATTCATGCAATTTTAATTATACCACCAAAGCATACATATTATTTTTATCACCAACATATTAAACATTGCCAACTATCAATTATTATTCAACTCTCATAAAATATATAAGTGAAGCAAGAGAGTTCTAATCATTTCTGACAGGGCTAACACAATACTCTAAAAAGCATAAGCGAAGCAATAGAGCAATTCTAATACAAGGACAAGGATAACTCTCTATGCACATTTATCATGGTGTGATGATTGATCATGACCAACAAACAAAAGCACCGGACACTACAAGAATAACACATGTCATGTGTAGCACCCTTAGATCGGTGTCGTGGTACGAAGACTGACAGTAAGATTAGGGGTACGTATGAGGAGGCAAGGTCCTAGACACCGTGAGATTGTACACAAGTTGAGGGAGTCCTGGATTAGGGGGTGTCCGGATGGCCGGACTATAACCTTTGGCCGGACTCCTGGACTATGAAGATACAAGACTTCGTCCCGTGTCCGGATGGGACTTTCCTTGGCGTGGACAGAAAGCTTGGCGATACGGAGATGTAGATCTCCTCCCATTGTAACTGACTATGTGTAACCCTAGCCCTCTCCGGTGTCTATATAAACTGGAGAGTTTTAGTCCGTAGGACGAACAACAGTCATACCATAGGCTAGCTTCTAGGGTTTAGCCTCTCTGATCTCGTGGTAGATCTACTCTTGTACTACCCATATCATCAATATTAATCAAGCAGGAGTAGGGTTTTACCTCCATCGAGAGGGCCCGAACCTGGGTAAAAACATCGTGTCCCTTGTCTCATGTTACCATCCGCCTACACGCACAGTTCGGGACCCCCTACCTGAGATTCGCTGGTTTTGACACCGACATTGGTGCTTTCAATGAGAGTTCCTCTGTGTCGTCATCTTTAGGCCCGATGGCTCCCCCGATCATCAACAACGAAGCAGTCCTGGGTGAGACTTTTCTCCCCGGACAGATCTTCGTATTCGGCGGCTTTGCACTACGGGCCAATTCGCTTGGCCATCTGGAGCAGATCGAAAGCTACGCCCCTGGCCATTAGGTCGGGTTTGGAAGTTTGAACTACACGGATGACATCCGCGGGGACTTGATATTCGACGGGTTCGAGCCACAGCCGAGCATGTCGCACTGTCACGATGGGCATGATCTAGCTCTGCCGCCTAACAGTGCCCGGGAGGCCGCCCCAGTGTCCGCTCCGACCCTTAGCTCAGAGCCGACTGTGCCAATCGAGGACGGCTGGCTGGACACCGCCTCGGGGGTTGCAATCTCTATGGTGATCGAGCCAAACACCAGCCTTGTCCTTTGCGAAGCTCGTGACTCCAAGGTGCCGGACTCCTTTCCGGACTCCAAACCTTCCGCGCCCCTGCCGATCGAACCCGATTGGCGCTGATCATGGAGTTCGCCGTCGTGGACATCTTTCAACACTTGCCCTTTGGCGACATTCTGAATTCACTAAAATATTTCTCTTTATCAGGAGAGCCTAGGCCGGACTATGGTCAGCAAGGTTGGGATGCGGACGACAAAGAAATTCAAGGCCCACTTCGTAGCCACTGTCGATGATTTAACCGACATGCTCGACTTCGACTCTGAAGACATCAACGGTATGGACGCCGATGCAGGAGAGGACCAAGAACCAGCGCCTATAGGGCACTAGACGGCCACCTCGTCATATGACATATACATGGTGGACACCCCAAAACAAGGGAATGGCGATGGAATAATGGAGGATGACCCCTCCAAGAAGCAGCCTAAGCGCCGGCGTTAGCGGCGCCACTCTAAATCCCGCCAAAGCAAAAATGGTGATTCTGGCATGGGAGATAATAACACCCCGGACAGTGTCGAAGACAACCCCCTCCAGCAGGATTCAGCACAGGAGGATGGAGAAGCCAGCCCTCATGAGAGAGCGGCAGACAGAGAGGTAGAGGATGATAATTACATGCCTCCCTCTGAAGACGAGGCAAGCCTCAACGACGACGAGTTTATCGTGCCTGAGGACCCCGTCAAACAAGAGCGTTTCAAACGCAGGCTTATGGCCACGGCGAGCAGCCTCAAGAAAAAGCAGCAGCAGCTTAGAGCTGATCAAGACTTGGTAGCCGACAGATGGACTGAAGTCCTTGCGGCCGAAGAGTACGAACTCGAACGCCCCTCCAAGAGCTACCCAAAGCGCAGGCTGCTACCCGATTAGAGGAGGAAGCACCTAAACCTACATCACTAGCGCACGACGCGGCCGACCGGTCACCCCGTGGCCGCGACAGAGATGCCTCTCGGCCATCCACTCAAGCCGCACCCCGGCATCGCTCCAAAAATACCAAGGCACGGGGAAATGCGCCAGACCTACGAGACATATTGGAGGACAAGGCAAGGCAAACAAGATCGATCTATGGATCGCGTGGGCACCCCACGACACGTGACAATAACCGTCATGCCGGATATGGCAAATACGGCCAGGCCGAACACAGCAGACAAAGCTCATTTGAGCTACGTCGTGATATAGCCCAGTACAGAGGCGCCGCACACCCACTATGCTTCACAGATAAAGTAATGGATCATCAAATCCCCGAGGGTTTTAAACCCATAAACATCGAATCATACGATGGCACAACAGATCCTGCGGTATGGATCGAGGACTATCTCCTTCATATCCACATGGCCCGCGGTGATGATCTACACGCTATCAAATACCTCCCACTCAAGCTTAAAGGACCAGCTCGGCATTGGCTTAACAGCTTGCCAGCAGAGTCAATTGGTTGCTGGGAGGACCTAGAAGCCGCATTCCTCAACAATTTCCAGGGCACCTATGTGCGACCACCAGACGCCGATGACCTAAGCCACATCATTCAGCAGCCAGATGAATCGGCCAGACAATTCTGGACACGGTTCCTAACCAAGAAAAATCAAATAGTCAACTGTCCGGACGTAGAGGCCCTCGCAGCGTTCAAACATAACATCTGTGACAAATGGCTTGCCCGGCACCTAGGACAGGAAAAGCCGAAATCCATGGCAGCCCTCACAACACCCATGACCCGCTTTTGCGCGGGAGAAGACAGCTGGCTAGCTCGTAGTAATAACATGACCAAGAGCCCTGGTAATTCGGATACCAAGGACAACAATGACAGCTCGCGTTGCAATAAACACAAGTGCCGCATTAATGGCAACAATGCGGAGGATACGGCAGTTAATGCCGGATTCCGAGGCTCTAAACCCGGTCAGCGGAAAAAGCCATTCAAAAGAAGTACTCCGGGCCCGTACAATTTGGACCAAATACTAGATCGCTTGTGCCACATACATGGCACCCCCGAAAAACCAGCCAATCACACCAACAGGGATTGTTGGGTGTTCAAGCAGGCAGGCAAGTTAAGCCCCGAAAACAGAGACAAGGGGCTGCATAGCGATGACGAGGAGGAGCCCCGGCCGCCGAACAATAGGGAACAGAAGGGCTTTCCCCCACAAGTGCGGACGGTGAACATGATATACGCAACCCACATCCCCAAAATGGAACGGAAGCGTGCACTCAGGGACGTATATGCGTTGACGCCAGTCGCCCCAAAGTTCAACCCATGGTCCTCCTGCCCAATCACTTTTGATCGAAGGGACCACCCCACTAGCATCCGCCATGGCGGATTTTCCGCATTGGTTCTAGACCCAATCATTGACGGATTTCACCTCACTAGAGTCCTTATGGACGGCGGCAGCAGCCTGAACCTGCTTTATCAGGATACAGTGCGAAAAATGGGCATAGATCCCTCAAGGATTAAACCCACAAAGACGACCTTTAAAGGCGTCATACCAGGTGTAGAGGCCAACTGTACAGGCTCAGTTACACTCAAAGTGGTCTTTGGATCCCCGGATAATTTCCGAAGCGAGGAGTTCATCTTCAACATAGTCCCATTCCGCAGCGGCTATCACGCTCTGCTCGAACGAACCACATTTGCAAAGTTCAATGCGGTGCCGCACTATGCATACCTCAAGCTCAAGATGCCAGGCCCTCGAGGAGTCATTACGGTCAATGGAAACACTGAACGCTCTCTCTGAACAGAGGAGCATACGGCGGCCCTCGCGGCAGAAGTACAAAGTAGCCTCTCAAGGCAATTCTCCAGTCCGGCTATTAAACGTCCGGACACCGTCAAGCGCGCCCGAAGTAACCTACAGCAAGACCGCCTGGCACGTTCCGAGCAAGTGTAGCAGTGCGGCCCCAACCCTAGCCCTCGCAAAATTGCGAAGCCAGTACTACGCGTACATAATTACGCTATGGAAATACCATGGGCATGAGGGGAGGGGTGCAACCACGACACGCCCACAATACGGCTCAACCGCACTAGGGGCTCTCGATTTTGTCATTCTTTTTTTTTTACTTTTAGGACTCCACTATTCGGAAGGCCTGACCGTCAGTACAATCGCCGAAGTCACGATACAACAGCCAGGGAAGCAACAAGCTACATCGAACGTCCAGGTGGTCTCTATAACGAGCTAAATTCTTGTCTTACATAAAGTCTCGCAGCTTGCCCCTGGAGGGGGACATGTCAAATAATCCCATCTCTTGCTTATCGCACTATTTGTATCGTTCTGCTTTCACATCAGCCTTTTAATAAACAATACATAGCCCTTGTCTATTATTGCATTCATTTTTTATGTAAATATGTTCAGTCATGACATTATGCAACCGTACACTTTGGTACGGCCAACACACCAGGGGCTTAAGTACCCCAGAATATGGTGTGAGAAGTCCGAACACTCTCACGAGTGCGGCACCCCGAACTTATAGCATTATATGCATCGGCTCCGAATCATGTCTTGGGTCAATAGTTGGGTTTGCCCGGCTCCCATGTTTTGGTACCTTACGTTCCATTTTATCGGCTAAGGTAGCGCTAGGAGAACTACTGCGATTGTGCCCCAGTCGAGCTGGGTTAAGCACCTCAGTAGAGAAAGCTAAAACTGACCATCATGATAGGGCGAGAGCCGGTCATTGTTCGAGAGGTTTTCGAGTCCCTAAAGACATATGTCGCTTAGAGCGAGGAGCTGGCTTTGTCCGGCCTAGGTGTGGATAGCGCCCCGAACTCGGTCTTCTGAATACTAGGGGCTTCACCGAAATTTAAAATTATAGAATTCTATGGCTAAGTGAGAGTGATAAAGCATTATAGTCTGATTGCCTTGTTCGTTGTGCTGAGTGCCTCCCTCGAAGGGCCCAAGAATGGGAACAAGAGCGCTTAGGTTTATCCCGAACACCCCAGCACTCGTGGCATGGGGGTAGAAGCCGATGACTCGCATCTCTCAGATTCAATAAACGGCCGCACAGAAGGTAATATTTTAAATTCAACAAGCGTTGCTTAGAGCATATGAACAAGTTTTCAGCGCACAGGATAAACACGAGCGAGTGTACTAAAAAATTACATCGTTGGCACATTCATTCGCCACAAGGCGGGCACCCTTCAGGACGCCCTCATAATACATCTCGGGCCTGCGATGCTCCTTCCCCTCCGGTGGCCCGTATGTCACCAGCTTCTCAGCATCCAGCTTGCCCCAATGTACTTTAGCACGGGCAAGGACCCTACGGGCGCCTTCGATGCATACGGAGCGCTTGATGACTTCAAGCCGTGGACAGGCATCCACCAGCCGCCTCACCAGCCCAAAATAGCTCCCGGGCATGACCTCCCCAGGCCATAGCCGGACTATTAGGCCCTTCATGGCCTATTCGGCTACCTTATGGAGCTCGACCAGCTCCTTCAGCTGGCCGCTCAAGGGCACCGGGTGTCCGGCCTCAACATACTGGGACCAGAACACCTTCTCCGTCGAGCTCCCTTCCTCGGCTCGGTAGAATGCGGCAGCATACGGCACGCACATGAGGTCAGCAGCGCAACCTGCATTCCCATATTGACATATTTATGTTAGACTCCTGCGTATATCTTTTTAGATCCTTAGTCCAGCTTTTCTTCCCGAACACCAAACTGAGCATCAGGGGCTATTGTCTATGCGGTAATATTTTTACATATCTTAAATACATACCTCAAAGCCTGTTAGAAGGCTGGCACAGGCTTCCGTCAGCCCGCTCTTGGCGGATTGAACCTTCTGGATCACCGCACTCATAATAGTGCGGTGCTCCTCATCGATGGAGGCACCATTAAGCACCTCCAGCAAATTGTCCGGTGCCTCCGGTTGGACGGAGGTCACCGGCGTCGTAGGCTTGCCCTTCTTACTAGGGGCCGCCTGCCGGACTCCGGAACCACTGAAGGTTCCAGTGCGGTATCCGGCCCAGGGCTGGACTTAGAGCCCTTTGGGGTTTCCTCCCCTTTGCGCGTGGAGTCCGGGAAGTTGCCTTGCGGCGCCTCCGGGACCACCACCTCCTGGCTTGGCCCCTTTTGGGACTCCACCTCGGCATCATCCGTAGGGCGAGGGGAGGTAGCAGTCGGGAGTGAAAGGCTATTCACATACGACGAATCCAGGGATCCGCTCGACGAAGCGTCGAGCCGGGCCTTGGGCGGACTGCATGATTATATTCGGCGTTAGAAGATACTGTGCAATAAAGGAACGTCATGAGTCATTCTAGTATCCGGATACTTACGATTTTGCTAGGGGCTTGGCCCTAGATGGCCACTCCGCTCCGCCGTTGTCAGCGCTGGTGGAGTAGTCCGGAAGAAGGATCTTTCCCTTCTTGGACCCTTCGGCCTCCCTAGTTGGAGCGGCCTTCCTTTTCTTTCCTCCCCCCGTTGGAGGGGGAGAGGCTTCTTCTTCCTCCTCCTCATCTTCGGGGGAGGAGCGCGCTTCGGGGTCATCGGGCGATGAATCCGACATCACCAGGCACCGGGAACTACATCTGCTGGGCCTTCGGGCAAAGGAGCCAGACAGTCAATCTGTCCGGATGTCTTCTTCCAGTCCTGTCAAAGGAGCGGGAGCTTAGATCCCGCATAGAGTCAAACTATGAAAAACAAGTATCCTATAAAGGGTAAAACAAGCTTACCGCGCTGGCTTAGCGCTTCGCGCAGAATCTGTGATCCTCAGTAATGGGCGGGGGAACCTCGGCGCCCTTGAATAACACTTTCCAGGCATCCTCGTGCATTCTTCCTAAGAGCCTGGACAAAGTTTGGTGCTGGCCCGGGTCGAACTCCCAGAAGTTAAAGGCCCGTCGTTGACCCGGGAGGATCCGGCGGAAGAGCATGACCTGGACTGTGTTGACAAGTTTAACCTTCTTGTCCACCAGGTTTTGGACGCAGGTTTGGAGTCCGGTCACCTCTTCCGAATTACCCCACGACAAGCCTGTCTCTTTCCAGGAGGTGAGCCGTGTGGGGATGCCAGAGTGGAATTCGGGGGCCGCTGCCCATTCAGGGTCATGCGGCTCAGTGATGTAGAACCACCCCGATTGCCACCCTTTGATGGTTTCCACAAAGGAGCCCTCAAGCCATGTGACATTGGGCATCTTGCCCAACATGGCGCCTCCGCACTCCGCTTGCTGGCCGCCCACTACCTTCGGCTTGACATTGAAGGTCTTCAGCCATAAGCCGAAGTGGGGCTTGATGTGGAGGAAGGCCTCGCACACGACGATAAACGTCGAGATGTTGAGGATGAAGTTCGGGGCCAGATCGTGGAAATCCAGGCCGTAGTAGAACATGAGCCCCCGGACAAATGGGTGGAGTGGGAAGCCCAGTCCGCGGAGGAAATGGGGGAGGAACACTACCCTCTCATGGGGCCTAGGGGTGGGGATGAGCTGCCCCTCGTCTGGAAGCCGGTGTGCGATGTCGTTGGACAAGTATCCGGCCTTCCTCAACTTTTTGATGTGCCCCTCCGTGACGGAGGAGGCCATCCACCTGCCTCCTGCTCCGGACATGGCTGGAGAAGTTAGAGGTGGGAAGTGCGGACTTGGGCGCTGGAGCTCGAGTGCACGGAAATGGATAAGCAAAGGAGGAAGAAGGCGTAGATGGAAAGGGTGGATCCTTATCCCCTTATATGGGCGGACAAAACTATGTACCCCCACCAGCCTGGTAAAACTCGCTTATCTCCCAAGCGCCGTGATTAATGGCACGGTTGGGTTACCCACGCCCGTATTGATGAGAATACCGGAATAAGGGGACACGATCTCTGCTTTGACAAGACGTGCCAAGGAAACCACCTCACTAAACGCGCTGCGGTGGGACAGTAAAACGATTCCAATGAAGTCTTGCCCGTGGCATGATGTCACGCTGCGGAATACGTTAGCAGATTAGATTTGTACAAATATTATTCTCTCTACGGTGGTATGTGGAACTTATTTTGCAGAGCCGGACACTATCCTTGTGTTCAAAATCTTCTATGAAGTATTTGGAGGAGGAACCCGCCTTGCAATGCCGAAGACAATCAGCGCGCCGGACTCATCGTCATTGAAGCCTGGTTCAGGGGCTACTGAGGGAGTCCCGGATTAGGGGGTGTCCGGATGGCCGGACTATAACCGTTGGCCGGACTCCTGGACTGTGAAGATACAAGACTTCGTCCCGTGTCCGGATGGGACTTTCCTTGGCGTGGAAGGCAAGCTTGGCGATACGGATATGTAGATCTCCTCCCATTGTAACCGACTATGTGTAACCCTAGCCCTCTCTGGTGTCTATATAAACCGGAGAATTTTAGTCCGTAGGACGAACAACAATCATACCATAGGCTAGCTTCTAGGGTTTAGCCTCTCTGATCTCGTGGTAGATCTACTCTTGTACTACCCATATCATCAATATTAATCAAGCAGGAGTAGGGTTTTACCTCCATCGAGAGGGCCTGAACCTAGGTAAAAACATTGTGTACCTTGTCTCCTGTTACCATCCGCCTAGACGCACAGTTCGGGACCCCCTACCCGAGATCCGCCGGTTTTGACACCGACACAAGTGTTTACGAGTTCAGGCCCCTCTCGGAGGAGGTAAAAGCCCTACGTCTCGTGCCTTGAGGCGGTCGACTGGATTATGGTGTGTGTTATAGGGGGTGCGAACCCTTGTGCCAGAGGAGGGGGTGGCTTATATAGAGTACGCCAGAACCCCGGCCATCCCATGTTGCAAGGAGTTCAATGTACATAAAGATAGGGCGTTACTGATAACGCCAGCTTTAAAGTGCTATTAATGCCCTTGAAGACTACGGAGTGAATGCTTGACCATTGTTGTCCTGGCCGACTCCTGGTCTTCAGTAGGTCGAGTGGTTTCTTGTATGGTCGAGTGATCACGAGAAGGAGGGGTATCCGAGTGAAATGACTGGTCGAGTGGACTGCACTCGACGTCTTTAATTGGTACTCCATGTTGTCTCTGGGGTGCCTTTGCTTCTAGGGTAGTGACCTTGGGTAGGACGTATAGGTCAGGCCTATGGCCCTACCCTAGGTCGATATCCTCATCATTAGCCCCCAAATGGATTGAGGTCCGAGTGAAAAGAAGGTGGAAGTTAATCTTGCCTCGACTGTTGTGCTCCATTAATACTCAAATTGGAATGGAGGCCCATGTTGAAACTGGAGCTTCGTTTCAGTCGCCATGATCAATCCAGTAGGTCATCGAGTGGGTTTGCAACGCCACCTCGTCGAGTGTTACTTTCATCGCAAAATCTTCAGCGCGATTGGTAACGGCGTGTCCCGGATCTCGCGGGATTCGAAATTTTGGGGAAGCAAGCGAGGCGGGGCATGCTGTAGTGAGTGGGATGGATAGACAAGGGCGCCTCGATCTCTATGCCACCTTTTTCACCACATACCGAGCGCGCGAGTGTTGCGAGATTTGACGGGATCGCTCGGGCCCATGCGTCAGCCACTTGGAAGCGGCTCTTTATAAGGCGTCGGGGCCGAGGCATTTGCACTGTGCGCACCCATCCTCCCCCAATCTCCTCTGCTTCTCCGCTACTCCTTTCTCCTCCACTCTCGACACCGCCGCGCCGCCACCATGGTGAAGGACAAGACGACGGAGCTGGAACGTACGAAGAAGGCGACGGGGGCGGCGAAGGGCAAGAAGACAGCTCGGGGGTTGTCATCGAGGTCCGGGCTACCGGCGGGTTGGATCCAGGGCAATTGGATCCGATCTTCGCTCCAGCCAGAGGACTTGGAGGAGCTGGCCAACTCTGGTCTGATTTTCGAGGGAGCTGCGAGGGTGCTGAAGGGGGAGACGGAGCCTCGGCCGCGGCCGGGTGAGTGTGTTTTGCTCACCACCCATGTCGATCGAGGTTTTTCCCTTCCTCCGCATCCTTTCTTTAGGGGTTTCTTGAACTTTTTCGGAGCTCAGCTCCATCACTTCTTCCCCAACACCATTACGTATCTCGTCGCGTTTGTGTCCATGTACAAAAATTTCCTGGGCTGTCGACTGCACTGGGTCTTTTCAAGCACATCTTTACAATCTGCTCCCAATCGGTAAAGAAAGCCAATTCGAGTGACTAGAGGATGCACGTGATCCAAATGTGTGGGGGTTTGGGGATCCAGATGATAAAACGGAGAGCTTTCCCTTCCATGACACTTCCTGAGTCGGTCAGGGGCTCGCAGTCGACCTGGTTCTATTGCCAGGACATTGCGACTCCCGATCACTCGACCGGTCTTCCTCCCTTCTCTTTAGATCGCGCCCAGCAACCTTCTTCATTGAAAGTGATAGCCGCCAAGAGGGTGGAAACGGACATGTTGGTGGAGAGAGTGGTCCAGTTGATCAATCAGGGTGTAACCGTCATGGACTTGCTGGAGGTGTTTCTCAGTCGACGGATCCGGCCGCTCCAGGCTCGTGACCATCCAATGTGGATGTACTATTGACCCAACGACACCGCTCAAGTCCACCCAGAGGAGGTTACAGCCGAGATGTTGGCCCAGTGGCTCAAGGGCATTACAGGGAACAAGGATAACCCCAGAGGGGCCAGGAGAGTCGACCCATTCAGCGCCAACAACCATCCAGACAAGGTTCGATCTTTTGCTACCGACTGTACTCCTGTATGCCTTGCATCTGTTTCCCAATCTGACTGACATTTGTTTGACTCTTTGTCTTGTAGATTTACACTGAGATGTACTCTATGCCCAACGGTGCACAAGCTCTGGAGCGGGACCAGGAGGGAGAGGACAGCGCGGAAGAAAGTGGCGATTGGCAGTCTCCAGAGGATGACGACAAGGAGGAAAGCGACGAGTCGGA
Organism: Triticum aestivum; assembly: GCF_018294505.1. NCBI lineage: Eukaryota > Viridiplantae > Streptophyta > Magnoliopsida > Poales > Poaceae > Triticum > Triticum aestivum. The sequence goes on from NC_057803.1 coordinate 709,703,617, forward strand.
TGATGACGAGGCAATTGACTCATCACCATGCTCAGAGCGTCGATCCAAGCAATCCCATGATCCAGCGGGCGGGCGTGGCAAGGCTGCAGCTCCAAGCACTCAAGCACAGAAGCGCGATCGGACTTCGACTCTAGAGCTAACAAAAAAGGTTGCCAACCAACCCAAGGTTGCACCCTCGAAGGCTCGGAAGACCTTTCCCAACATCAAAATGGATGTGCCTGTCTCCTCTGGGTGAGTGCTCTAACTTCCCGTGTTTCCTTCTTCCGACTGATACTTCTGTTTTTACCGAGTGGATTATGAACTTTTTCAGCCCTGCAACTTCTGCGACTGACATGGATGTTGGCAAGGCCCCAGGGGACGAGGAAGCCGATGACGCGGCCACTTCCAAAGCTGGTAGGCCCTTTCCGACTTGAATTTGTTCTGCCGATTGATTTGTTGGTCGATTGAACTCTTGGGATTGTTTTTGTTGCTGCTCCGCGAGACGTTATTACCCTTCCAGACGATGAAGAAGAAGAAGCGCCTCTGAGAGAGAGAAGAAGGAGGGGCAGGGCCTCAAGTGGGAAGGCGACTGAGGGGCAGGTGCCTGAGATAGTGGTCGAGCGATCCGAAGATCTGGCTCGGACCAGTGTCACTTTCGCCAATCCACTGTCGGCCGATTGTCCATCGGGGTCGACTACTCAGGCGCCTGCCGCTCTAGTACAACTGTTGGAGATATGCCCTAGAGGCAATCATGTATGATGATATTTCCTATGTGTTTATGAATAAAGATAGTCCTTGGACATTATCAATGATGTGTATCAGCGAGTACGTGACTTGTTTGTGGGACTATGCATTGTATGATGACTGCCCTAAATGGTCCCTAGTCAAAAGGGTTGTGTGGACGCGCAGCCGACTAGACTAGCATATGACACGGTCGATGGCTTGGTCTCACTGCCATGGAGCACTGGATGCTAACCGGATAATATGGACTCGGAAGGATCTGGTCGGATTCGACATAGTCGGATCCGACTCGAGATAAGGTCCGAGTTGGACATACCCAACTATGAGACACAGCGATATGTCGTCTGTGAGTCTCTAGTACAACATACATTCTGTGTCCTAAGACCTGAGCTGATCCGACTCGAGATAAGGTCCGAGTTGGACATACCCAACTATGAGACGCAGCGATATGTCATCTGTGAGTCTCTAGTACAACATACGTTCTGTGTCCTAAGACCTGAGCTGACGCATGTGCTCGGGATGGTGACAGACCTGCTTTGGGCCGATCAAACGCTACTCCATAACTAGGTAGTTACAAAGGTAGGTTTCAGGCTTGTCCAGACCCATGTTGCGAGACGTGGTCGAGCAAGATGGTATTTGCCCCTCCGACCAGGAGAGATATACTCTGGGCCCCTCGTGTGATCCGACCAGGATAAGCATGGCCATGCAACAAGGATTTTGAGATAATCCAGATAGTGGTCGGAATCACTGGAACGAGAAAGAGGTCGGGCTAGCACAAGGATGACAATCTCGCCTTGAGACCGACAACATATATCATGTGGCAAAGGGAGCAGAAGTGTGACATGTTGTACATGTTTGCCTAACCAGCTTCATAGTCTGCTTGGTGTTCGGCATGCCTTGCTAGAGGCCGCTACCAACCGTGCAGTTCGGAGGTGATCCGAACTGCGACCAAGCCGACTTGAACCTAAGGGGTTGCGTGCTTAAGGGAAGGAACCTATGAGGTCGGATCCGAGGACACTGGTCGGATGTGATCCGAGCTGTATTCGGATTGTGGCCGAGTAGACTTGTGGTCTTTAGGGTCCGTTCGAGGCCCAAGTGTTGAGCCCGCGATGGACGCCTATATAAAGTGGAGGTGCGGCACACTCATGGGTTGATCGCTCCAGCGCTGTCACTAGGGTTTACATGTGTTGCGAATAGCCACCTTCACTGGCCGCCGATTGTGTGATCGGACCTAGCAGTCCGCCGCACGACATTCCTCCTGCACGTGCGGATACTGTTAGAGGCGGTGCACTTGCGCCACTCTGAACCTGTTCGCGGGATCTGATCGGCTACGTGGGAGATCGGCAAGGAGGAGACGACTCTGGGAACGCGAGGCGACTCCGGGAACGCGCTGCCTCAACTCTACTTCCGCAGCACGGCATTGTGCCTCTAGTGGTAACGATGTGGGGTCTATCTCCCATAGCATGTTCCTGGTTGTTCTGCGCATAGGAAAATTTTAATTTGAAGTTGACGCACCCTACCGTAGAACCCAACAGTGGTATCAGAGCCTCTGCTATAAGATTTGGGTTCAGATCATATGCATATTAGATATGTGGAGACGACAAATGAGATCTGTTGTTGTTTGTGAAATCGGCTACGTGCATGGTTGATGAGATCAATTGCACATGGGGATTGAAGTAGCTATGTTTTCCGATGATCGGAGTCGATGAGGTCGTGACACAACCTGCCCCTTCGAACCCCGCCCGCTAACCGGATAGCGGGACCGCCGTCTGCGTAGCGCCTTGTATTTCGTACATGATCACTCAAACCGGTAGAATGCGAGTAACTCTATTTTGAAGGTTTGATGTGAATAGTATGGCTCATGTGTGTGTGATGCATGTGTGTAATTTATACATGGCTTGCGTGTCATGTTTGTCAGCCGGCAGGAGCCAAAGTGCTATCATTATAATGAATAACGACCTGCATGTCAACATGTGACTCTATTAAATTCATTACTAGTTGTAGTAGTTGGATAATAGAGATCAGGTTGGTGGCTTGGTGTCCCGGCGTGACAAACAAGATGGAGTTCCTAGATGGTCATCGGAGTCGGAGCCGACCTGGAAGAACATCCATGAAGGAGCCATACTATTTCACAATATGTGTTAATTTGTGATTGTTATGCTTCTTTGTTTCTATGCATGTTATAATGGTAGAAAGATCCCTCACGAATATCAAGTAAATTACCATTCCCGATGTTGCACCTTCGCATGTCAAGTACGTCTAGTAGTGGGCTCATAAAATTGGGGTGCTGCTAGGTGTCCTTGAACTGAAGTGTTCCTGTCGGACACGGACATGCACTGCATCAGGTTAACTTGACAAGGCTATCAAAACGGTTTTGGGCCTTGTGGCAAAGAAGGTTGGGAGCCAGGGTATAAGATACCTTCTCGGCCGATAGGAGTCGTATAGAGATGCAATTTGCAAGGAGTTGCTTACCGGATAGGTATGTTGGCTAGTAGTGATGCTAAAGCTCACTAGTCGCATGCGCTAGTCAGATCCTGAATCACCGAGAGTCTATAGAGGGATGCTGACTTTAGTGGGAGTATTTCTGTTTAGGCTAGAATTACTCTACATAAACACATTGCTTAGTGATTGCATATTTTCTGTTGTAGATCAATGGCACCACCTGGTCAACCCAACTTTGCATTGAAAACAATTCTGGAAAAGGATAAACTGAATGGAACAAACTTTACCACCTGGTATAGAAATCTGAGAATTGTTCTCAAGCATGATAAAAAGGAACATGTTCTAGAGGATCCACTTCTAGAGGAACCTGTCGATAATGCTAATGCCACAACTAAGAATGCCTACCAGAAACTCGTTGATGAATCAACGGAGATCAGTTGTCTGATGATGGCTTGTATGGAGCCCGATTTGCAACGGCATTTCAAAAATGTTGAGGCTTACGATATGATCGAGAGTCTCAAGAGCATGTTTCAGACACGGGCTAGGACCAAAAGGTTCAACATCTAGCGATCCTTGATGGATTGCAAGCTGAAGGAAGGTGATCCACTAAGCCCACATGTGATCAAGATGATCGGATATGTGCAAGCTTTGGATCGGTTGGGCTTCCCGCTCTTGGATGAGCTTGCTACAGATGCAGTTCTGGGTTCTCTTCCGCCCAGCTATGGGACGATCATCTCGAACTATCATATGCATGTCATGGATAAGAAGCTCACTGAATTGCATGCGATGCTCAAAGTGGCAGAGCAGGATATTAAGAAAGGCACGCATCAAGTGTTGATGGTGCGGAAATCGGATAAGTTTAAGAAGAGTTGGTCCAAGAAGAAGGCTAAGGCAAAGGGCACGGAGATGGTAACCTCTTCCGCTGTGCCGAAGTCTGGACCGGACTCAAAGACTGTTTGCTATAATTGCAAGGAGACCTATCACTGGAAAAGGAATTGTAGCAAGTGGCTTGCAGATCATGGCAAGAAGGCCGGAAATGCTTCTTCAGGCAAAGGTACACTTGTTGCATATGTTATAGACATTTACCTTACTGACGTACCTAGTAGCTCTTGGGTATTTTATACCGGATTGGTTGTTCATATTTGCAACTTGATGCAGGGGCTGGTAAGAACTAGGCGGGTGGCACAAGGGGAGATTGACATCAGGGTCGGCAACAAAGCAAGAGTTGCTGCGTTGGAGGTCGGCATGATGCAGCTCCAGCTTCATTCTGGATTTATTTTAGAATTGAATAATTGTTATTACATTCCTGCACTTAGTCGAAAAATTATTTCTGCCTCATGCTTGATGACTCAGGGTTATGAATTCAATTTAAAGGACAATGGTTGTTTGATATTTTTAATCGCATGTTCCACGGCTATGCGCCCATTCTTGATGGGATATTTATATTAATCTAGAAACGGAACCGGTCTATAACATGAATGTCAAGAGGCATAAGCCTAATGAGATAAATCCGACATACTTTTGGCATTGCCGGCTTGGACACATTAGTCTGAAACGCATGAAGAAACTCCATGATGATGGGCTCCTGACGTTGTCCGGCTTCGGATCGTTCGAGACATGTGAATCATGCTTGCTAGGCAAGATGACTAAGTCTCCTTTCGCAAAGAGTTGCGAGAAGGTGTCCTAGCTGTTGGAACTGATACACAGTGATGTGTGTGGACCAATGAGCACAACTGCCAGAGGCGGCTATCAGTACTTCGTGACTTTTACCGACTACTTGAGTAGATATGGATATATATATTTGATGAGGCACATGTCGGAAACTTTTTAAAAGTTCAAAGAGTTTCAGAACAAGGTTGAGAATCAGGTCGACAAGACTATAAAACATTTGCGATCTGATCGTGGAGGTGAGTACATGAGCCAAGAGTTTGATGATCATCTGAAAAGTCAAGGTATAGTACCTCAGCTCACACCTCCAGGTACGCCACAGAGAAACGGCATGTCAGAATGGAGGAATAGGACCTTGTTGGACATGGTCCAGTCTATGATGAGTAAATCGGATTTACCCTTGTCATTCTGGGGATACGCTCTAGAAACTGCAGCTTTCACACTTAACAGGGTACCATCAAAATCCGTAGACAAGACACCACATGAGATGTGGACCGGGAAGAGTCCCAGTTTGTCTTTTCTAAATATTTGGGGTTGTGGAGCATTTGTCAAGAGACTTATGTCAGACAAGCTTACACCCAAGTCGGATAAATGCATATTCGTGGGATATCCGAGGGAAACCTTGGGATATAGCTTCTACAACCGAGAAGAGAACAAAGTGTTTGTTGCTTCAAACGGTGTTTTCCTTGAGAAAGAGTTTCTTAGTTGGGAAGCCAGTGGGAGGACAGTCTGACTCGAAGAAATTCGAGGACCACTTGGGGACAGCTTGGCTGGTGATGAGATCATACCGGAGTCAGTCAAGGAACCCGTAGTGGAAGCGGCATCAGAACCATAGAGGTCGGAAAGATTGCGTAGAGTGCGTGATGTATTGTTGCTAGAAAGCAATGAGCCGGCCACGTATGCGAAAGCAATGGTGAGCCCAGATTCTGAGGCATGGCTGGAGGCCATGAGATCCGAGTTAAAGTCCATGGATGATAATCAAGTCTGGGACTTGGTTGATCCGCCGCCTGGCATAACAGCCATTGGTTGCAAATGGGTCTTTAAGAAGAAAACCGATATGGATGGAAATGTTCAGATCCACAAAGCTCGGCTTGTCGCTAAGGGTTATGGACAAGTTCAAGGAATTGACTACGATGAGACTTACTCACCGGTTGTGATGCTGAAGTCGGTGAGGATCGTACTAGATATAGCTACATATTTCGATTACGAGAGATGGCAGATGGATGTGAAGACGGCTTTCCTTCATGGAAATTTAACCGAGGACATGTATATGATACAGCCCGAGGGTTTTGTTGATCCGACTAGCGCTGGTAAGGTATGCAAACTCAAGAGATCCATTTATGGGTTGAGGCAAGCATCTCGCAGCTGGAACATTCGTTTTGATTAGGTCGTCACTGGTCTCAGTTTCATCAAAAGCAAAGAGGACGCTTGTTTATACAAGAAGTTAAGTGGGAGCTCGATAGTCTTTTTGATCTTGTATGTGGATGACATACTACTGATCGGAAATGATGTTTCAATGTTGAACTCGGTCAAGGAGTCATTGAATGGCAAGTTTTCAATGAAGGACCTTGGTGAGGCAGTCTGTATTTTAGGCATTAAGATCTATAGAGGTAGATCGAGGAGGCTGCTCGGCTTAAGCCAGAGCATGTACATAGATAAAGTGTTGAAGCGGTTCAACATGAGTGAGGCGAAGAAAGGGTTCTTGCCACTCTCACATGGTATAAGGCTAAGCGAGACTCAGAGTCCTTTGACATCTGATGAGCGAAGCAGGATGAGTAGGATTCTGTATGCCTCGGCAATCGGATCCATAATGTATGCCATGATATGTACAAGGCCTGATGTTGCTTTTGCAATAAGCCTAACAAGAAAATACCAGTCCAACCCAGGTGCGAGTCACTGGGCAGCGGTAAACACTATTTTGAAGTCCCTGAAAAGGACTAAAGAGATGTTCCTAGTTTATGGAGGCAAGGAAGAGCTCGTCGTAAGGGGTTACGCCGATGCTAGTTTCCAAACCGACAGAGATGATTGTCGATCATGATCCGGATTCGTGTATGTCATGAATGGAGGGGCAGTGAGCTGGATGAGTTCCAAGCAAGATACGGCAGCCGATTCTACCACAAAAGCCGAATACATTGTGGCTTGTGAAGCTGCAAAGGAAGGTGTTTGGATCCGGCATTTTCTGGATGATCTTGGTATTTTCCCAGCCTCGGTAAAACTGTTGGACCTTTATTGTGATAATTCTGGTGCCATCGCACAAGCCAAGGAACCGAGGAATCACCACAAGGTCAGACACATAGATCGGAAATATCACCTGATACGAAAGATCGTAAAGAATGGTGATGTAGACATATGCAAAATTCACACGGATGCAAATGTTGCAGATCCGTTGACTAAGACGCTTCCACAACCCAAGCATGAGGGGCATGTTAGAGCTATGGGCATTCGATGTCTATTTGATTGACTCTAGTGCAAGTGGGAGACTGTTGGAGATACGCCCTAGAGGCAATCATGTATGATGATATTTCCTATGTGTTTATGAATAAAGATAGTCCTTGGGCATTATCAATGATGTCTATCAGCAAGTACGTGACTTGTTTGTGGGACTATGCATTGTATGATGACTGTCCTAAATGGTCCCTAGTCGAAAGGGCTGTGTGGACGCGCAGCCGACTAGACTAGCATATGACACGGTCGATGGCTTTGTCTCACTAACCATGGAGCATTGGATGCTAACCGGATAATATGGACTCGGAAGGATCTGGTCGGATTCGACATAGTCGGATCCGAGTCGAGATAAGGTCCGAGTTGGACAGACCCAACTATGAGACGCAACGATATGTCATCTGTGAGTCTCTAGTACAACATAGGTTCTATGTCCTAAGACCTGAGCTGACACATGTGCTCGAGATGGTGACAGACCTGCTTTGGGCCGACCAAATGCTACTCCGTAACTGGGTAGTTACAAAGGTAGGTTTCAGGCTTGTCCAGACCCATGCTACGAGACGTGGTCGAGCAAGATGGGATTTGCCCCTCCGATCAGGAGAGATATACTCTGGGGCCCTTGTGTGATTCGACCAAGATAAGTGATACGTCTCCAATGTATCTACTTTTCCAAACACTTTTGCCCTTGTTTTGGACTCTAACTTGCATGATTTGAATGAAACTAACCCGGACTCACGCTGTTTTCAGCAGAACTGTCATGGTGTTATTTTTGTGGAGAAACAAAAGTACTCGGAATGACCTGAAAATCCACGGAGATAAGTTTTGGAAAATATAAAAAATACTACCAAAAGATGAAGGCCAAGGGGCCCACACCCTGTCCATGAGGGTGGGGGCGCGCCCCCTCCCCCTGGACGCGCCCCCCTGTCTCGTGGGCCCCTGATGCTCCACCGACCTCAACTCCAACTCCATATATTCCGTTTCGCGGAGAAAAAAGGAGAGAGAATGTTTCATCGCGTTTTACAATATAGAGCCGCCGCCAGGCCCTAAAACCTCTCGGGAGGGCTGATCTGGAGTCTGTTCGGGGCTCCGGAGAGGGGGATTCGTCGTCGTCCTTATCATCAACCATCCTCCATCACCAATTTCATGATGCTCACCGCCGTGTGTGAGTAATTCCATCGTAGGCTTGCTGGACGGTGATGGGTTGGATGAGATTTACCATGTAATCAAGTTAGTTTTGTTTGGGTTTGATCCCTAGTATCCACTGTGTTCTAAGATTGATGTTGCTATGACTTTGCTATGCTTAATGCTTATCACTAGGGCCCGAGTGCCATGATTTCAGATCTGAACCTATTATGTTTTCATGAATATATTTGAGTTCTTGATCCTATCTTGCAAGCCTATAGTCACCTATTATGTGTTATGGTCCGACAACCCCAAAGTGACAATAATCAGGATGCTTCTCGGTGATGACTATAGTTTGAGGAGTTCATGTATTCACTATGTGTTAATGCTTTGGTCCAGTACTCTATTAAAAGGAGGCCTTAATATCCCTTAGTTTCCACTAGGACCCCGCTGCCACGGGAGGGTAGGACAAAAGATGTCATGCAAGTTCTTTTCCATAAGCACGTATGACTATATTCAGAATACATGCCTACATTACATTGATGAATTGGAGCTAGTTCTGTGTCACCCTATGTTATAGCTATTACATGAGGAATCGCATCCGACATAATTATCCATCACTGATCCAATGCCTACGAGCTTTTCATATATTGTGCTTTGCTTATTTACTTTACCGTTGCTACTGTTACAATCACTACAATACTGCTATCTTTACTTTTGCCACTATTACCATTACTATAACACTACTTTGCTACTAAACACTTTGCTGCAGATACTAAGTTATCCAGGTGTGGTTGAATAGACAACTCAACTACTAATACTTAAGAATATTCTTTGGCTCCCCTTGCGTCGAATCAATAAATTTGGGTTGAATACTCTACCCTCGAAAGTTGTTGCGATCCCCTACACTTGTGGGTTATCAAGACTAATTTCTGGCGCCGTTGCCGGGTAGCATAGCTCTATTCTTTGAGTCACTTGGGATTTATATCTGCTGATCACTGTGAAGAACTTGAAAGATCAAAGAACTAAATTTTATCCCTCAACTACGAGGGGAGGTAAGGAACTGCCATCTAGCTCTGCACTAGATTCTCCTTCTGTTATGAGTAAGCTTGCGACACCTAAACCTGCTACTGCTAAGAATTCTGATATGTCGCATGTTATTGATTATGCCACTTCTGCTGTGCATGATACTTATGATGAAACTACTTCTATGCTTGATACTACTGTGCATTAGGTGAATTTCTTGATGAACAAATTGCTAGGGTTAGAGAGAATGAAATAATTGAAAATGAAATCATTGATGAAAGCAATGATGAAGGTTCTCCCCCTAATTATGAATTGCCTGTTGTTCCTGAGGGTTATGTTATGGATGAAGAAACTGCTAGAGATTTTCTTGCTTGCAATGATAGATCAGATCTTAAGAAACTACTAGCTAAGCTGAAACAAAAGACTCTGAATGCTAGAATGAAACATGACCCTGCTTTCGCCACTTCACCTATCCTTGTTACTGATAAGGATTATGAATTCTCTGTTGATCCTGAGATTATTACTTTAGTTGAATCCGATCCTTTCTATGGCACTGAATCTGAAACTATAGTGGCACATCTTACTAAGTTAAATGATATAGCCACCCTGTTTACTAATGATGAGAAGTCTCGCTATTATTATATCGTTAAGATATTTCCATTCTCACTAAAGGGTGATGCTAAGACATGGTTTAATTCGCTAGATCCTGGTTGTGTGCGTAGTCCCCAGGATATAATTTATTACTTCTCTGCTAAATATTTCCCTGCTCATAAGAAACAAGCTGCCTTGCGGGAAATATATAATTTTGTGCAAATCGAAGAAGAGAGTCTCCCACAAGCTTGGGGGAGGCTTCTCCGATTACTTAATGCTTTGCCTAATCACCCTCTTAAGAAAAATTAAATACTTGATATATTTTATAATGGACTAGCTGATGCTTCCAAGGACCACTTGGATAGTTGTGTTTTCAGGGAAAGAACAGTCGACCAAGATGAATTGTTATTGAATAATATGTTGACAAATGAAAATAATTGGAATCTTCCTGAGCCAATTCCTGAGGAAATTCCTGAACCAATTAAGCCAACTCCTGAGCCTATTCCTAAACCTACTCCGAAGAAGAGAGGTGTTCTATTTCTCAGTCCTGAAGATATGCAAGAGACAAAGAAATCAATGAAAGAAAGGTATTAAAGCTGAAGACGTTAAGAATTTACCTCCTGTTGAAGAGATATATGGTCTTAACATACCGCCTATTGAAGAAACACATCGTCTTGATAACCAGACACAGGTAGTGAAGGTAAATTCTCTCTATAGATATGATAAAGTTGAAATTCCGTCTACTAAGTTTCATTGCCAATGCTTAGATGAGTTTGATGACTCTATGGATAGACAAGCAAGTTTCAATGATTATGTTAGTAGACAGATGAAAAATAATGCTTATATGATTGGACGCTTGAGTGATTATATGTCTAGAGTTAAGGGTGAACTTAAACTCACTAGTAAACATGCTTCTATAGTTACCACTCAAGCTGAACAAGTACTTAAGGCTCAAAACGAATTGCTAGATGAACTAAATAATAAACATGACTTTGCTGTTAGAGTGGCTACTAGAACTGGTAAAATGACTCAGGAACCTTTGTATCCTGAAGGCCACCCTAAGAGGATTGAACAAGATTCTCAGAATAATAATCTAGATGCTCCTAGTTCTCTAAGAAGAGAAAGAAGGATGATAGGACTTTGCAGGCTTCTAGTGAACCTATTGTTGAAACACCTGAGAATCCTAATGATACTTCTATCTCTGATGCTGAAACACAACCCGGAGACGAACATGAACCTGATAATAATGCTAATCGTGATGTTCATGTAGATGCTCAACCTAGTAATAACAATAATATAAAAATTGAACCTGATGTTGATCTTGATAACCCACAATCAAGAAATCAATGTTATGATAAGAGAGATTTTGTTGCTAGGAAACATGGTAGGGAAAGAGAACCATGGGTTCAGAAACCCATGCCTTTTCCTCCTAAACCATCCAAGACAAAGGATGATGAGGACTTTGAGCACTTTGCTGAAATGATTAGACCTATTTTCTTACGCATGCGCTTAACTGATATGCTTAAAACAAACCCTTATGCTAAATACATGAAAGATATCATCACTAATAAGAGGAAAATACCTGAAGCTGAAATTTCCACCATGCTTGCTAACTATACCTTTAAGGGTGGAATACCTAAGAAACTTGGTGATCCCAGAGTACCCACTATACCATGCTCCATCAAAATAAATTATATTAAAACTGCCTTATGTGATTTAGGAGCCGGTGTTAGTGTTATGCCTCTTTCCTTGTACCATAGACTTGAATTAAATAATTTGACACCTACTGAGATATCTTTGCAAATGGCTGACAAATCAACTGCTATACCTATCGGCATTTGTGAGGACGTGCCTGTTATTGTTGCGAATGTAACTATCTTAACAGACTTTGTCATTCTTGATATTCCTGAGGACGATAGTATGTCGATTATCCTTGGTAGACTCTTTTTAAATACTACAGGTGCTATTATTGATTGCAACAAAGGCAATGTCACCTTTCATGTTAATGGAAATGAGCACACAGTACATTTTCCGAGGAAACAACCTCAAGTTCATAGCATAAATTCTATTGGGAAAATTCCATCAATTATATTTGGAGGTTTTGAATTTCCTCTTCCTACTGCAAAGAAAAAGTATGATATTCTTATTATTGGGGATTTTCATATCCCCGTTGAGGTAACCTAGTGTCACTTTGAAATTTCTCCGATTTTACGTGATTCGAAATGAGTTTGTTAACTAGACTTGATCAACCTTGTTAGTGGATTCCTTTTGATGATCATGAGATGGATGAAACTAGAAGGCACAACCTTCTGTACCCTCTCTTTACTTTATGTTACTTGGAATAAATAAAGCAAAATTAGTTTTATCTGACTATTTTCTGAATTGTCCATGCAATAAAAAATATCCCAAAAATAAAAGTGCTCCAAATGCCCTGCAAATTTAGTATGATTTTTTATGGAATATTTGAGGATTTTAGGCACTGAGAATACTGCAGGGGGTCAAGCACCTGGCCACGAGGGTGGAGGGCGCGCCCCCTATCTCGCGGGCCCATGGTAGACCCCCTCCACTTATTTCTGCATCCACACACTCCATCTTCCTACCAAAAAAATCCCCATCCAGCTCAAGCACAAGTTCTAGCTCATTTTGCTGTGATTTTCAATCTCCTTGCTCAAAGCTCCATTCGCAAAACTGCTTTGGGAGATTGTTGCTTGGTATGTGACTCCTCCATTGGTCCAATTAGTTTTTGTTCTAGTGCTTTATTCATTGCAAATTCTTGCTGCCTTGGTGACCCTATTCTTGAGCTTGCATGTTAAATTTATGAGGTCCCAAGTAATTCTAATGCATGATATAGGCTCTAGGCACTTGTAGGAGTAGTTGCTATCAATCTTGTTCGGTTTGATTTACTTTTATTTTGAAGTTACTAAAAATTTCAGAATTTTCAGAAAAAGATGAAGAGGTGGCTCTTGAGGGGCTCTTCTAGCCAAGCCTCCAAGGATAAGCAAGTTAAGGAGAAACAAAAGGCCAAGTATAATCTTCCTCGCATAGCGGAAGTAAGGCCTTGTGAGTGGCCATGTGATAATTTCTTGAGAGCAGCTGGAATTTATGAAGACTTTTATTCTTTGGCTGAAAATGTTGGCCTCATCGACTTTCTCCACGACTGGATCGAACAGTATCTCTTACTTACCAATACTTTCATGTAAAACTTTTATTATCATCCTAAGAATTCACCTCCTTCAGTATCTTTTCATTTATATGATGAAGCTAAGGAAATGTCATTACGTAATTTTTGTGATGTTTGTAGAATACCCTTTGAGGGTAGCTTAGATGAACCACATCGTAAAGATGTGGAGGGTTTCATTGATACTATTACTGTAGGGGAACCGAAGAAGGGTTCCGATGCAAGAAGCACTAGCATACACTTTCCTGTTTTACGCTACTTTGCCATATTTGCTAGTCGATGATTAATTGGTCGTGGAAATAGTGGAAACTTCAATGTTCCTGATATTGTTATTCTGCTCCATGCCTTATTTGGTGATAACACTTTTAGTATGGGTGTCGTTATTGCTAAATGGTTAAGTCTAAACCGTACAAAGGGCCCCATCTTTGGAGGCATCTATGCTGCACGCCTTGCTAAATACTTCGAGATGCCTATCAGACATGATGAGGAAGAGGAGACATCTTTGCCCCTTACCTTTTTAGATTACAGGAGCATGGTAGGACATGAGTTTATTGTTTGCAATGATGATAAGATGCTCCTGTATAACCTGAGATTTAATAAGAAACACAATGAGATTATTACCCTGCCTGCACCTTCTTTGTTTGATTTAACTGCAGGTCATTACCTTATCTCGCCGGAAGCAGTGTACGCGTACTGAGGCCACACATCAACTCCAGAACCTGAGCCGGAACCACCACTGGACCCATATCGTCGATCATCTTATCAGTGGGATCCGGAGGAGATCTCCAACCGGTGGCAGTACGATGACACTCCTCAATACACCGGGGAGAGTAGCCGCTACCCATGGGCATAGACCAACTTAGGCCAAAAGCCTAAGCTTGGGGGAGTACCTATTTCTCATCGACTTTACATTCATGTTCACACACTATTCTAGTTGTCGGTGCTCATACTATTTCATTGTATTATCCATGCTAGTTAATCCTTTTTTCTAGCTTTCTTCTTGTGTGTTTGATAAACTTTAAGAAAAACCAAAAAAATTAGTTAGTTTAATTTCCATGCCTGTAGTAATAATTAAAAGAAAACCCCAAAAGATTTCTCGTTCTTATTTTACTTGTTGGGAGCTTTCCCGTGTAAATAGTTTTGTTTTCTTTTGGGGCTTGAGAGTAGAAGACCATATTGAAAATGTTTAGCGGCTCTCTTATGCATGATTGTTGATTTAATTTAGAGCCATATTACTTTGTCTTCTCTCTTGATTTGAATGCTTGCAGATTCCAGCTTAGTCCTTGTCGGTGTCAAAACCGGCGGATCTCGGGTAGGGGGTCCCGAACTGTGCGTCTAGGTGGATGGTAACAGGAGACAAGGGACACGATGTTTTACCCAAGTTCAGGCCCTCTTGATGGAGGTAAAACCCTACGTCCTGCTTGATTGATATTGATGATGTGGGTATTACAAGAGTAGATCTACCACGAGATCAAGGAGGCTAAACCCTAGAAGCTAGCCTATAGTATGATTGTTGTTCGTCCTATGGACTAAATCCATCCGGTTTATATAGACACCGGAGAGGGCTAGGGTTACACAGAGTCGGTTACAATGGTAGGAGATCTACATATCCGTATTGCCAAACTTGCCTTCCACGCCAAGGAAAGTCCCATCCGGACACGGGACGAAGTCTTCAATCTTGTATCTTTATAGTCTTGGAGTCCGGCTGATGATGATAGTTCGGCTATCCGGACACCCCCTAGTCCAGGACTCCCTCAGTCCTACTCATGCTTGATCTTACTCATGCTTGCACTCGGTGTTGATTAATTTTAATGCATGTTCATGACTGTTGTCGCTCTCTCAGTTGGTCGCTTCCCAGTCTTTTGCTAGCCTTCACCTGTACTAAGCAGGAATACTGCTTGTGCATCCAAACTCCATGAACCCCAAAGTTATTCCATATGAGTCCACTATACCTTCCTATATGCGGTATTTACCTGCCGTTCCAAGTAAATTTGTATGTGCCAAACTCCAAACTTTCAAATGAAATTATGTTTTGTATGCTCAAGCAGCTCATGTTTCAACTAGGGATGTCTGTATCTTCCATGCTAGGTGGGTTATTCTCAAGAGGAGTGGACTCCGCTCCTCATTCACGAGAAAATGGCTAGTAACCGGGATGCCGAGTCCCATGATCAAAAAGATCAAAGCAAATCAAAATAATTAAAACAAAACTCCCCCTGGAATGTTGTTAGTTGGAGGCACTCGTTGTTTCGAGCAAGGCATGGATTGATGTTTGTTGGTGGTCGGGAGTATAAACTTTACCATTCTGTTTGGGAACCGCCTATAATGCATGTAGTATGGAAGATATCGCCATCTCATAGTTGTTGCGTTGACAGTGAAAGTATGCCGCTCAAAATGTTATTTATCTCTCTATTTTAAAATCGAGCTCTGGCACCTCTACAAATCCCTGCTTCCCTCTGCAAAGGGCCTATCTATTTACTTTTATGTTGAGTCATCACCCTCTTATTAAAAAGCACCCGCTAGAGAGCGCACTGTCATTTGTATGCATTGCTATTAGTTTATATCGGGTATGACTTGACTGGATCTCTTTTACCATGAATTACAATGTTTAGTCAGTCCTTGGTCTTTAAAGGTGCTCTGCATTTATGTTTTGCGGTCTCAGAAAGGGCTAGCGAGATACCACCTTGTTATATCATATTATGGTTGTTTTGAGAAAGTGTTGTCATCCGAGTTTTATTGTTATTGCTCGCTAGCTGATTGTGTTATTGATATGAGTAAACATGAGACCTGAGTGTTATTGTGAATGTGGTTAGTTCATAATTTTTGCTGACACCTTGAATACTGGCTTTACATATTTACAACAACAAGAGCAAACAGAGTTTGTAAAAGTTTGTCATTATCACTTTCAGTTTATCAACTGAATTGCTTGAGCACAAGCAAAGGTTTAAGCTTGGGGGAGTTGATACATCTCCAACGTATCTACTTTTCCAAACACTTTTGCCCTTGTTTTGGACTCTAACTTGCATGATTTGAATGAAACTAACCCGGACTCACGCTGTTTTCAGCAGAACTGCCATGGTGTTATTTTTGTGCAGAAACAAAAGTTCTCAGAATGACCTGAAAATCCACGGAGATAAGTTTTGGAAAATATAAAAAATACTGGCAAAAGATGAAGGCCAGGGGGCCCACACCCTGTCCACGAGGGTGGGGGGTGCGCCACCTCCCCCTAGGGGCGCCCCCTGTCTCGTGGGCCCCCTGATGCTCCACCGACCTCAACTCCAACTCCATATATTCCGTTTCACGGAGAAAAAAATTAGAGAGAAAGTTTCATCGCGTTTTACGATACGGAGACGCCGCCAAGCCCTAAAACCTATCAGGAGGGCTGATCTGGAGTCCGTTCGGGGCTCCGGAGAGGGGGATTCTTCACCGTCGTCATCATCAACCATCCTCCATCACCAATTTCATGATTCTCACCGCCGTGTGTGAGTAATTCCATCATAGGCTTGCTGGACGATGATGGGTTGGATGAGATTTACCATGTAATCAAGTTAGTTTTGTTAGGGTTTGATCCCTAGTATCCATTATGTTCTCAGATTGATGTTGCTATGACTTTGCTATGCTGAATGCTTGTAGCTAGGGCCCGAGTGCCATGATTTCATATCTGAACCTATTATGTTTTCATGAATATATGTGAGTTCTTGATCCTATCTTGCAAGTCTATAGTCACCTATTATGTGTTATGATCCGACAACCCCGAAGTGACAATAATCAGGATACTTCTCGGTGATGACCGTAGTTTGAGGAGTTCATGTATTCACTATGTGTTAATGCTTTGGCCTGGTACTCTATTAAAAGGAGGCCTTAATATCCCTTAGTTTCCACTAGGACCTCGCTGCCACGGGACGGTAGGACAAAAGATGTCATGCAAGTTCTTTTCCATAAGCACGTATGACTATATTCGGAATACATGCCTACATTACATTGATGAATTGGAGCTAGTTCTGTGTCACCCTATGTTATAGTTATTACATGAGGACTCGCATCCGACATAATTATCCATCACTGATCCAATGGCTACGAGCTTTTCATATATTGTGCTTTGCTTATTTACTTTACCATTGTACTATTACAATCACTACAATACTGATATCTTTACTTTTGCCACTGTTACCATTACTATGACACTACTTTGCTACTAAATACTTTGTTGCAGATACTAAGTTATCCAGGTGTGGTTGAATTGACAACTCAACTGCTAATACTTAAGAATATTCTTTGGCTCCCCTTGTGTCGAATCAATAAATTTGGGTTGAATACTCTACCCTCGAAAGTTGTTGCGATCCCCTACACTTGTGGGTTATCAATAAGCATGGCCATGCAACAAGGATTATGAGATTATCCGGATAGTGGTCGGAATCACTGGAACGAGAAATAGGTCGGGCTAGCACAAGGATGACAATCTCGCCTTGAGCCCGACAACATATATCGTGTGGCAAAGGAAACAGAAGTGTGACATGTTGTACAGGTTCGCCTAACCAGATTCATAATCTGCTTGGTGTTCGGCATGCCTTGCCAGAGGCTGCTACCAACCATGTAGTTCGGGGGTGATCCGAACTGCGACCAAGCAGACTTGAACCTAAGGGGTCGCGCGCTTAAGGGAAGGAACCTATGAGGTCGGATCTGAGGACACTGGTCGGATGTGATCCGAGTTGTATTCAGATTGTGACCGAGTAGACTTGTGGGCTTTAGGGTCCGTGCGAGGCCCAAGTGTTGAGCCCACGATGGACGCCTATATAAAGTGGAGGTGCGACACACTCATGGGTTGATCGCTTCGGCGTTATCACTAGGGTTTGCATGTGTTGCGAATAGCCCTCCACTGGCCGCCGGTTGTGTGATCGGACCTAGCAGTCCGCCGCACGATGTTCCTCCTGCACACGCGGATACCGTTAGAGGTGGTGCACTTGCGCCGCTCCGGCGAACCTGTTCGCAGGATCTGATCGGCTACGTGGGAGACCGGCAAGGAGGAGACGACTCTGGGAACGCGAGGCGACTCCGGGAACGCGCTGCCTCAACTCTACTTCCGCTCCACGGCACTGCGCGTCTAGTGGTAATGATCTGTGGTCCATCTCCCATAGCATGTTCCTGGTTGTTCTGCGCGTAGCAAAATTTTAATTTGCAGTCGACGCACCCTACCGTAGAACCCAACAACAACTTCACACATTCGATCCCATGGCTGCTCTGACTGCGTTGTCGTCATCGCTCTTCACTGCATATCAGACTCCAGACGATCCACCGAGTGCTGCCAGAGAGGCTCTTCTCCAGGTGAACCTCGTGATGGAGCAGATGAAGGTGGTGCATGAGGCCAGTCAGGTTGCCTACAACGCCACTACTGCTCTACAAGCGAACGTCAAGGTTAGTTGGTTTCCGACTGATCTCTTGAGTAGTGATAGTTGCAACTATCGCTTCACTGCCCATACGATGTCCTTAGATGAGCGTTTTGGAACCTAATATGTGCATCTATGAGTCTGCATTTCTCATCCAACCACCCACTGGGATGTTTCTGTAGTCAAACTGAATAGCCTTTCCACTTGAGTTGACTAGGTTGAGTCGAGTGTTTTTCTGAACTAGTGGGGGCATGCATAGTGCACCCACTGGGTGTAGTCCCCGAGACCGCGGTCGACTGCTGGTAGTGGGCTGGGGGGTCTTAGAATCACTCCTTTTTTATTCATGTTGGGTAGACCATGCCGAGTGTAAGAACCGGACCAGTGGGGGCACGCCAAGTGCACCCACTGGGTGTAGTCCTCGAGACTACTGTTGAATGTTTGATTCACCGGTAGCCTTAGAGCAACTTTTACTGAGACTGACTTTTGTTCCTGTCGACTTACATATCCCTTTTGTTGACTGTAGAATTCTTGTGATCTTGGGGCTCAACTTTCTGAGCTGGATAAGAAGCAGATCAGCATCAACCTTGATCTGGAATTGGCTAAGAAGAACCTCAAAAAGGCCCAGGACGAAACAACTATCATGGGAGGTAACCACTCGTCAACCTTTCACCTTATGATTTTCCCTTTCTTTTTTCCAGTCTCTTTGAACCGAGAGATTTCACTCGAACAGATGTGCGTAGTGAAAACCATCAACTTCAGGCTCGTCTAAAGAATGTTATTTCTTTAGAGAAAATGAAGCAGGCTCTGGAGCAGAAGGATCTGGATCTTGCTGCAGCCCAGATGGAGGCGCGAGAGAAAACAGCACTTGCGGACAAGAAGTTGGCTTCAGTCTGCAAGTTGGAAGAGGAGATTGTGCAACTGAAGAAAGACAAGGAGAGCTTGACTGATGAAGTGGGGAGCCTCAAAGCCAAGAAGGGCGAGCTGGAGTCTTATCTGGGGCAGCTTGTTGCGAAGTTGGTCTTAAAACTTGAAGGTATTTCCTCTTGTTTGACTGATTTGTGACGTCGACTGACATGCCTTGTTAAACTGTCGATTCGCTATTTTTTCGACTGCGCAGAACTTTGCCAAGACTTCGAAGCAGAAACTGAGCGGGTCCAGACAGGTCTCGATCCCATAAATTGTCTTGTCAAATATGACATTGCGATGAATGTGTTGCGGTTGGAGTCTCGCCTGGACAGCACCGTGGACTACCTTGCTCGACTGAAGGCCGCGATGATGCGGGTTGATGCTGAACTCTGGCCTCAGGCGGAACTCTCGCAGGATCTCGAGTCTCTGATGGCTCGACTGAACCAAATCCCTGGTCGAGTGCAGGAATGGAAGAAGTCATCTACTCGCTGTGGTGCTGACGTTGCTCTGTCGTTGGTCCGAGTGCACTGCAAGGACGTCAAAGAAGACAAGCTGGCGGCCCTCAAGGTTGCCAACACAAAAAAGCTCATTTTCCAGTCTTTCATGGACACCTTCCTTGATGCCGCTACTCGCATCACAGACAGCATAGACCTTGACAGTTTCTGTGATCCAACGAGTCCTTCTTCGGCCGAGTGAGCCAAACATTATGCCCCACCTTTTATTTGCCTCGGGATGCCGAGTGGTTATGTAACCGTTAAACTCTTTCGGGCTTGATGCCTGTGCACTTCTGCCCGTCGTGGTTCTGAACTTTTGCAAGATTTATCCGAAATTTGTTTTCCTTGAATATCATGGCTCTTGCTTTTGTTGCTTCCGAATGTTTTTCGATTCTGAACGAATTTGTCCTTTTCACTCAACGACGAGTGGCTCTAACGATGTGTTTAGTTGACACATCGTCATCCTTGCGGATCGAGATGGAGCACACATTGTACTTGTGATGCAGCTCATACATGGTGTTCAGTCGACACCTCGTCGTCCTTGCGGATCGGGATGGAGCGCACATTTTATCTATGGTGTAGCTTAGACACGGTGTCCACTCGACACCTCGTCGTCCTTGCGGATTAGGGTGGAGCGTATGTTGTATTTGTGGCATAGCTCAGACGCGGTGTTCAGTCGACACCTCGTCGTCCTTGCAGATTGGGATGGAGCGTACGTTGTATTTGTGACTTAGACGATTACGGGGTCGCAACTAAGCCCCCGAGTGGGAGGATTGCTCTCCACTCGGAACGTTTTTAACTTAGGCAATTACGGGGTCGCAGCTAAGACCCCTAGTGGGAGGATTGCTCTCCACTCGGAATGTTTTTAACTTAGGCGATTATGGGGTCGCAGCTAAGCCCCCGAGTGAGAGGATTGCTCTCCACTCAGAAAGTTTTTATCTTAGGAGATTACGGGGTCGCAGCTAAGCCCCCGAGTGGGAGGATTGCTCTCCACTCGGAAAGTTTATAACTTAGGCGATTACGGGGTCGCAGCTAAGCCCCCGAGTGGGAGGATTGCTCTCCACTCAGAATGTTTTTCACTTAGGCGATTACGGGGTCGCAGCTAAGCCCCCGAGTGAGAGGATTGCTCTCCACTCGGAA